>NC_041390.1:37623271-37634695 GCF_002162155.2 Triticum dicoccoides | reverse complement strand
CCTTCTTCTCCTCCACCTCTCCCCCCAAGTCCTAATCTAACTAGGAAAAGGGAGGGAGTCCTACTCCTGGTGGGAGTAGGACTCCTCCTGGCGCGCCCCCTCTCCTGGACAGCCGCACCCCCCTTGCTCCTTTATATACGGGGGCAGGGGGCACCCTAGAGACACAACAATTGATCAGTTGATCTTTTAGCCGTGTGTGGTGCCCCCCTCCACCATAGTCCACCTTGATAATACTGTAGCGGTGCTTAGGCGAAGCCTTGCGTCGGTAGAACATCATCATTGTCACCACGCCGTCGTGCTGACAAAACTCTCCCTCAACACTCGGCTGGATCGGAGGTCGAGGGACGTCATCGGGTGACCGTGTGCTGAACTCGGAGGTGTCGTGCGTTCGGTACTTGATCGGTCGGATCGTGAAGACGTAGGACTACATCAACCGTGTTGTGCTAACGCTTCCGCTTTTGGTCTATGAGGGTACGTGAACAACACTCTCCCCTCTCGTTGCTATGCATCACCATGATCTTTCGTGTGCGTAGGAAATTTTTTGAAATTAGTACGTTCCCCAACAGTGGTATCAGAGCCAGGTTTTATGCGTAGATGTCATATGCACGAGTCTGTAGTAATCTGTTACTAACGCAAACTTCTGGAACCCAAAAAATTCTACCAAAATTAGACGACCTGGGCAATTTTCTTATTGATCAGCAGCAATTGGAATCACTATTTTATCACGTTCTGGTGATTTTTAACAATTCGGGCACTGAGCGCAAAGATTCTGGAAATTGCAGCAAGATCAAATAACTATCTTCCAAGAAGATCTAATAGGTTTAACTTGGCACAAACACTAATTAAAAGATAAAACCACATCTAAACAGAATCTAGATGGATTATTTATTCCTAAACAGAACCAAAAACAAAAAACACAAAATAAAATTGGGTTGCCTCCCAACAAGCGCTATCGTTTAACGCCCCTAGCTAGGCATAAAAGCAAGGATAGATCTAGGTATTGCCATCTTTGGTAGGCAATACATAAGTGGCTCTCATGATAGATTCATATGGTAATTTTATTTTCTTTCTAGGAAAGTGTTCCATGCCCTTCTTTAAGGGAAATTGGAATTTAATATTCCCTTCCTTCATATCAATAATTGCACCAATCGTTCTAAGGAAAGGTCTACCAAGAATAATAGGACATGAAGGATTGCAATCTATATCAAGAACGATAAAATCTACGGGCATATAATTCCTATTTGCAACAATAAGAACATCATTAATTCTTCCCATAGGCTTTTTAATAGTGGAATCCGCAAGATGCAAGTTTAGAGAGCAACCATCAAAGTCACGGAAATCTAGCAAATCACACAAAGCTTTGGGGATAGTAGAGACACTAGCACCCAAATCACACAAAGCATAAAACTCGTAATTTTTAATTTTAGTCTTAATTGTAGGTTCCCACTCATCATGGAGTTTTCTAGGGATAGAAACTTTCAACTCAAGCTTTTCTTCATAAGATTGCATTAAGGCGTCAACAATGTGTTCGGTAAAGGCCTTATTTCGACTATAAGCATGAGGAGAATTTAACACGGATTGCAACAAGGAAATACAATCAATTAAAGAGCAATTTTCATAGTTAAATTCCTTGAGATCCAAAATAGTGGGTTTAGCAATATCTAGATTTTTATTTCTTTCAATCCCTTTTTTATCAATTTCATCATCAGGATCTAAAAACTCAGAATTCTTAGAACGCCTTCTAGGTAAGGGAAGATCATAATCAGATTCATCAAGATTCATATTGCAAAACAACGATTTAATAGGGGACACATCAATAACTTTTAGATCTTCATCTTGATTTTCATAGGAATTCGGTTTAGCGGCCATCTTATTGACTAAGGTGGCTTGCATATCCGAAATTTCAGCGGTCATTTTTTCAAGATGAGCAATTTCGGCTCTTACACCATCAAATTCTTTGGACATATCATCGAGCTCTTTATTCATATAACTCATAAAACTCTTTTGTTCCTTAAGATCATTTTGAAAGAAAATATTATGGTCAAATTGCAAGACCATAAACTTCTTGACATCGTTTTCGATATCTTCTAGCCTTTTAAGGTGAAGATCACCAAAATTAGGTAAGGCCATCGTGACAAACAAGCAAGCAAACTAACACACGAGCAAACAAAAGGCAAAGGGAAAAAGAGGGCGAATAAAACGATGAAGTGCAAGTGGGGGAGAGGAAAACAAGAGGCAAATGGCAAATAATATAATGCGAGAGATAGAGATTGTGATGGGTACTTGGTATGTTGACTTTTGCGTAGGCTGCCCCGGCAACGGCGCCAGAAATGGCTCGTTGACGGGAGAGTGAATCTTGACTTGACTTGGCGTAGGACTCTCCGGCAACAGCACCAGAAATCCTTCTTGCTACATCTCGAGCTAGCGTTGGTTTTCCCCGAAGAGGAGGGGTGATGCAGCACAGTAGCGTAAGTATTTCCCTCAGTTTTTGAGAACCAAGGTATCAATCCAGTAGGAGGTCACGCGCAAGTTCCTCGTACCTGCACAAAACGGTAGCAACTCGCAACCAACGCTTAGGGGTTGTCAATCCCTTCACGGTCACTTACGAGAGTGAGATCTGATAGAGATAATATTTTTGGTATTTTTGGTATAAAGATGCAAAGTGAAAAGTAAAAGCAAAACAAGTAAAATAAAGTAATGGAGATTGATATGATGAGAATAGACCCGGGGGCCATAGGTTTCACAAGTGGCTTCTCTCAAGAGCATAGATATTCTACGGTGGGTGAACAAATTACTGTTGAGCAATTGATAGAATTGAGCATAGTTATGAGGTTATCTAGGTATGATCATGTATATAGGCATCACGTCCGTGACAAGTAGACCGACTCCTGCCTGCATCTACTACTATTACTCCACTCATTGACCGCTATCCAGCATGCATCTAGAGTATTAAGTTAAAAACAGAGTAACGCCTTAAGCAAGATGACATGATGTAGAGGAATAAATTCATGCAATATGATAAATACCCCATCTTGTTATCCTCGATGGCAACAATACAATACGTGCCTTGCAACTCTTTCTGTCACTAAGGACACCGCAAGATTGAACCCAAAGCTAAGCACTTCTCCCATTGCAAGAACTACCAATCTAGTTGGCCAAACCAAACGGATAATTCGAAGAGACTTGCAAAGATAACTCAATCATACATAAAAGAATTCAGAGAAGATTCAAATATTATTCATAGATAAGTTGGATCATAAACCCACAATTCATCGGTCTCAACAAACACACCACAAAAAGAAGATTACATCGAATAGATCTCCACGAGAGAGGGGGAGAACATTGTATTGAGATCCAAAAAGAGAGAAGAAGCCATCTAGCTACTAGCTATGGACCCGAAGGTCTGAAGTAAACTACTCACACTTCATCGGAAGGGCTATGGTGTTGATGTAGAAGCCCTCCGTGATGGATGCCCTCTCCGGCGGAGCTCCGGAACATGCCCCAAGATGGGATCTCGTGGATACAGGAAGTTGCGGTGGTGGAATTAGGTTTTTGGCTCTGTCTCTGGTCTAATGGGGGTATGTAGGTATATATAGGAGGAAGGAGCACGTCGGTGGAGCTCCGAGGGGCCCACGAGGCAGGGGGGCGCCCTCCACCCTCGTGACCTCCCCGAAAACTTCTTGGAGTAGGGTCCAAGTCTCCTGGATCACGTTCAGTGAGAAGATCACGTTCCCGAAGGTTTCATTCCGTTTGGACTCCGTTTGATAATTTGTTTCCTCGAAATACTGAAATAGGCAAAAAAACAGCAATTCTGGGCTGGGCCTCCGGTTAATAGGTTAGTCCCAAAAATAATATAAAAGTGGAAAATAAAGCCCAATATAGTCCAAAACAGTAGATAAAGTAGCTTGGAGCAATCAAAAATTATAGATATGTTGGAGACGTATCAGGCATCCCCAAGCTTAATTCATGCTCGTCCTCGAGTAGGTAAATGATAAAAAGAGAATTTTTGATGCGGAGTGATACTTTGGCATAATTTCAATGTAAATCTTCTTAATCATGGTATGAATATTCATATCCGAAAGGTTCAAGACAAAAGTTCATATTGACATAAAAATGATAATACTTCAAGCATACTAATCAAACAATTATGTCATCTCAAAAACATGGCCAAAGGAAGTTCATCCCTACAAAATCATATAGTTAGGCTATGCTTCATTTTCGTCACACAAAGATGTTCCCAACTTCTATACCCTCGCTGACAAGCCAAGCAATTGTTTCATACTCAAATAATCTCAAACTTTTTCAACCTTCACGCAATACATGAGCACGAGCCATGGACATAGCACTATGGGTGGTATAGAATATGATGATGGGGATTGTGTGGAGAAGACAAAAAGGGAGAAAGTCTCACATCAACGAGGCTAATCAATGAGCTATGGAGATGCCCATCAATTGATGTTAATGCAAGGAGTAGGGATTGCCATGCAACGGATGCACTAGAGCTAAGAATGCTCAACAAAAGAAAACTAGTGGGTGTGCATCCAACTTGCTTACTCATGAAGACCTAGGGCATTTTGAGGAAGCCCATAATTAGAATATACAAGCCAAGTTCTATAATGAAAAATTCCCACTAGTATGAACAAGACAACTTATGAGACTCACTATATGAAAACAAGGTGCTACTTTGAAGCACAAGTGTGGAAAAAGAGATAGTAGCATTACCCTTTTTATTTTCTCTTTTTTTGGGCCTTTCTTTTTTTCTTTTTGGCCTTTCTTTTTTTCTTTTTTTTGATTGGGCAATGCTCTAATAATGATGATCATCACACTTCTATTGATTACAACATAATGATTACAACTCGATACTAGAACAAGATATGACTCTATATGAATGCCTCCGGCGGTGTACCAGGATGGTGCAATGAATCAAGAGTGACATGTATGAAAAATAATGCATGGTGGCTTTGCCACAAATACGATGTCAACTACAAGATCATGCAATGGCAATATGACAAAAGTAAAGCATGTCATGATGATGATGATGATGGTGGAAGTTGCATGGCAATATATCTCGGAATGGCTATGGAAATGCCATGATAGGTAGGTATGGTGGCTGTTTTGAGGAAGATATAGAGAGGTTTATGTGTGAAAGAGTGTATCATATCACGGGGTTTGGATGCACCGGCAAAGTTTGCACCAACTCTCAATGTGAGAAAGGGCAATGCACGGTACCGAAGAGGCTAGCAAATGGCGGAAAGGTAAAAGTGCGTATAATCCATGGACTCAACATTAGTCAAAAGAACTCATATACTTACTGAAAAAATTTAGAAGTCATCAAAAATCAAGTACTACGCGCATGCTCCTAGGGGGATAGATTGGTAGGAAAAGACCATCGCTCGTCCCCGACCGCCACTCATAAGGATGCACAAGACAGGTACACTTCATGCTTCAAATTTGTTACACAACTTTAACCATACGTGCATGCTACGGGACTTGCTAACTTCAACACAAGTATTTCTCAAATTCACAACTACTCAACTAGCATGACTATGATATTATCACCTCCATATCTCAAAACAATTATCAAGCATCGAACTTATCTTAGTATTCAACCCACTAAAAAGAAAGTTTCACATATCTTGAATACCAAGTATATTAACATTAAGCAAATTACCATGCTATTAACGACTCTCAAAATAATCTAAGTGAAGCATGAGAGATCAAGTTTCTTTAAAACAAACCACCACCGTGCTCTAAAAGATCTAAGTGAAGCATGAGGGATCTAAGTGAAGCACTAGAGCATGTAGGTATATATAGGAGGAAGGAGCACGTCGGTGGAGCTCCGAGGGGCCCACGAGGCAGGGGCCGCGCCTAGGAGGGGCGCGCCCTCCACCCTCGTGACCTCCCCGGAAACTTCTTGGAGTAGGGTCCAAGTCTCCTGGATCACGTTCGGTGAGAAGATCACGTTCCCGAAGGTTTCATTCCGTTTGGACTCCGTTTGATATTCTGTTTCCTTGAAATACTGAAATAGGCAAAAAACAACAATTCTGGGCTAGGCCTCCGGTTAATAGGTTAGTCCCAAAAATAATATAAAAGTGGAAAATAAAGCCCAATATAGTCCAAAACAGTAGATAAAGTAGCATGGAGCAATCAAAAATTATAGATACGTTGGAGACGTATCAATGTTCACCGTTGAAACTACTCCATCTCACGTGATGATCGAACATGGTTTAGTTGATATGGATCACGTGATCACTTAGAGGATTAGAGGGATGTCTATCCAAGTGGGAATTCTTAAGTAATATGATTAATTGAACTTAAATTTATCATGAACTTAGTCCTGGTAGTATTAGCATATCTATGTTGTAGATCAATAGCTCATGTTTAGCTCCCCTGTTCTATTTTTGATATGTTCCTAGAGAAAACTAAGTTGAAAGATGTCAGTAGCAATGATGCGGATTGGATCCGTGATCTGAGATTTATCCTTATTGCTGCACAGAAGAATTATGTCCTTGATGCACCACTAGGTGACAAACCTATTGCAGGAGCAGATGCAGATGTTATGAACGTTCGGCTAGCTCAATATGATGAGTACTTGATAGTTTAGTGCACCATGCTTAAACGGCTTAGAATCGGGACTTCAAAGACGTTTTGAATGTCATGGACCATATGAGATGTCCCAGGAGTTGAAGTTAATATTTCAAGCAAATACCCGAGTTGAGAGATATGATGTCTCCAAAAGTTCTATAGCTAAAATATGGAGGAGAATAGCTCAAGCAGTGAGCATGTGCTCAGATTGTCTGGGTACTACAATCGCTTGAATCAAGTGGGAGTTAATCTTCCATATAAAATAGTGATTTACATAATTCTCTAGTCACCATCACCAAGTTAGTAGAACTTCGTGATGAACTATAATATGCAAGGGATAACGTAAACGATTCCCAAGCTCTTCGTGATGCTGAAATCGACGAAGGTAGAAATCAAGAAAAGCATCAAGTGTTGATGGTAAACAAAACCACTAGTTTCAAGTAAAGGGACAAAGGGAAAGGGGAACTTCAAGAAGAACAGCAAGCAAGTTGCTTCTCAAGTGAAAAAACCCAAGTCTGGACCTAAGCCTGAAACTGAGTGCTTCTACTGCAAAGGGACTGGTCACTGGAAGCGGAACTACCCCAAGTAATTGGCGGATAAGAAGGATGGCAAAGTGAACATAGGTATATTTGATATACATGTTATTGATGTGTACTTTACTAGTGTTTATAGCAACCCCTCGGTATTTGATACTAGTTCAGTTGCTAAGGATAGTAACTCGAAACGGGAGTAGCAGAATGAACAGAGACTAGTTAAGGGTGAAGTGACGGTGTGTATTGGAAATGGTTCCAAGATTGATATGATCATCATCGCACACTCCCTATACTTTCGGGGTTAGTGTTAAACCTAAAATAAATGTTATTTAGTGTTTGCGTTGAGCATGAATATGATTGGATCATGTTTATTGCAATACGGTTATTCATGTAAGTTAGAGAATAATTGTTGTTCTGTTTACATGAATAAAACCTTCTATGGTTATACACCCAATGAAAATGGTTTGTTGGATCTCGATCATGGTGATACACATTTTCATAATATTGAAGCCAAAAGATGCAAAGTTTATAATGATAGTGCAACTTATTTGTGGCACTGCCGTTTAGGTCATGTTGGTGTAAAGCGCACGAAGAAAATCCATGCTGATGGGCTTTTGGAATCACTTGATTATGAATCAGTTGATGCTTGCAAACCATGCCTCATGGGCAAGATGACTAAGACTCTGTTCTCCAGAACAATGGAGCGAGCAACAGATTTGTAGGAAATCATACATACCGATGTATGTGGTCCGATGAATATTGAGGCTCGCGGCAGGTATCATTATTTCCTAATCTTCACAAATGATTTGAGTAGATATGAGTATATCTACTTGATGAAACACAAGTCTGAAACATTTGAAAAGTTCAAAGAATTTCAGAGTGAAGTGGAGAATCATCGTAACAAACATAAAAGTTTCTATGATATGATCGCAGAAGTAAAATATTTGAGTTACGAGTTTGGCATTCAGTTAAAACAATGTGAAATAGTTTCACTACTCACGCCACTTGGAACACCATAGTGTAATGGTGTGTCCGAACATCGTAACCATACTTTATTAGATATGGAGCGATCTATGATGTCTCTTACCGATTTACCACTATCATTTTGGGGTTATGCATTAGAGACAGCTACATTCACGTTAAATAGGGCACCATCTAAAATCCGTTGAGACGACACCGTATGAACTATGGTTTGGCAAGAAACCTAAGCTATCGTTTATTAAAGTTTGAGATTGCAATGCTTATGTGAAAAAGTTTCAACTTGATAAGCTCAAACCCGAATCAGAGAAGTGCGTCTTCATAGGATACCCAAAAGAAAATGTTGGGTACACCTTCTATCACAGATCCGAAGGCAAGATATTCATTGCTGAGAATGGATCCTTTCTAGAGAAGGAGTTTCTCTCGAAAGAAGTGAGTGGGAGGAAAGTAGAACTTGATGAGGTAATTGTACCTGCTCCCTTATTAGAAAGTAGTTCATCACATAAATCTGTTCCTGTGACTACTACACCAATTAGTGAGGAAGCTAATGGTGATGATCGTGTAACTTTAGATCAAGTTACTACCGAACCTTGTAGGTAAACCAGAGTGAGATCCGCACCAGAGTGGTACGGTAATCCTGTTCTGGAGGTCATGTTACTTGACCATCACGAATCTACGAACTATGAGGAAGCGATGATGAGCCCAGATTCTGCGAAATGGCTTGAGGCCATGAAATCTGAGATGAAATCCATGTATAAGAACAAAGTATGAACTTTGATTGACTTGCCCAAAGATCGGCGAGCCATTGAGATTAAATGGATCTTCAAGAAGAAGACAGACGCTGATAGTAGTGTTCCTATCTACAAAGCTAGAATTGTCGCAAAAGGTTTTCGACAAGTTCAAGGTGTTGATTACGATGAGAGTTTCTCACTCGTATCTATGCTTAAGTCTATCCGAATCATGTTAGCAATTGCCACATTTTATGAAATGTGGCAAATGGATAAACAAAACTACATTCCTTAATGGATTTATTAAAGAAGAGTTGTATATGATGCAACAAGAAAGTTTTGTCAATCCTAAAGGTGCTAACAAAATATGCAAGCTCCAGCGATCCATCTATGGACTGGTGCAAGCATCTCGGAGTTGGAATATACGCTTTGATAAGTTGATCAAAGCATATAGTTTTATACAGACTTGCGGTGAAGCCTGTATTTACAAGAAAGTGAGTGGGAGCACTACAGCATTTCTGATAAGTATATGTGAATGACATATTGTTGATCAGAGATAATGTACAATTATTCTGCAAAGCATAAAGGAGTGTTTGAAAGGAGTTTTTCAAACAAAGACCTCGGTGAAGCTGCTTACATATTGAGCATCAAGATCTATAGAGATAGATCAAGACGCTTGATAAGTTTTTCAATGAGTACATATACCTTGACAAGATTTTGAAGTAGTTCAAAATGGAACAGTCAAAGAAAGAGGTCTTGCCTGTATTACAAGGTGTGAAACTATTTAAGACTCAAAGCCCGACCACGGCAGAAGATAGAAAGAGAATGAAAGTCATTCCCTATGCCTTGCCCATAGGTTCTATAAAATATGCCATGCTGTGTACCAGATCTATTGTATACCCTACACTGTTTTTGGCAAGGGAGTACAATAGTGATCTAGGAGTAGATCACTGGACAGCGGTCAAAATTATCCTTAGTGGAATAAGGATATGTTTCTCGATTATGGAGGTGACAAAAAGGTTCGTCGTAAAGGGTTACGTCGATGCAAATTTTGACACTGATCCAGATGACTCTAAATCTCAATCTGGATACATATTGAAAGTGGGAGCAATTAGCTAGAGTAGCTCCGTGCAGAGCATTGTTGACATAGAAATTTGCAAAATACTTACGGATCTGAACGTTGCAGACCCGTTGACTAAACTTCTCTCACAAGCAAAACATGATCACACCTTAGTACTCTTTGGGTGTTAATCACATAACGATGTGAACTAGATTATTGTCTCTAGTAAACCCTTTGGGTGTTGGTCACATGTCGATGTGAACTATGGGTGTTAATCACATGGTGATGTGAACTATTGGTATTAAATCACATGGCGATGTGAACTAGATTATTGACTCTAGTGCAAGTGGGAGACTGAAGGAAATATGCCCTAGAGGCAATAATAAAGTTATTATTTATTTCCTTATATCATGATAAATGTTTATTATTCATGCTAGAATTGTATTAACCGGAAACATAATACATGTGTGAATACATAGACAAATAGAGTGTCACTAGTATGCCTCTACTTGACTAGCTCGTTGATCAAAGATGGTTATGTTTCCTAACCATAGACATGAGTTGTCATTTGATTAACGGGATCACATCATTAGTAGAATGATGTGATTGACTTGACCCATTCCATTAGCCTAGAACTCGATCATTTAGTATGTTGCTATTGCTTTCTTCATGACTTATACATGTTCCTATGACTATGAGATTATGCAACTCCCGTTTACCGGAGGAACACTTTGTGTGCTACCAAACGTCACAACGTAACTAGGTGATTATAAAGGTGCTCTACAGGTGTCTCCGAAGATACTTGTTGGGTTGGCGTATTTCGAGATTAGGATTTGTCACTCCGATTGTCGGAGAGGTATCTCTGGGCCCTCTCGGTAATGCACATCACTTAAGCCTTGCAAGCATTGAAATTAATGAGTTAGTTTCGGGATGATGTATTATGGAATGAGTAAAGAGACTTGCCGGTAACGAGATTGAACTAGGTATTGAGATACCAACGATTGAATCTCGGGCAAGTAACATACCGATGACAAAGGGGACAACGTATGTTGTTATGCGGTCTGACCGATAAAGATCTTCCTAGAATATGTGGGAGCCAATATGAGCATCCAGGTTCCACTATTGGTTATTGACCGGAGACATGTCTCAGTCATGTCTACATAGTTCTCGAACCCGTAGGGTCCCCACGCTTAACGTTTTGATGACAGTCATATTATGAGTTTTTATGTTTTGATGTACCGAAGGTTGTTCGGAGTCCCGAATGTGATCATAGATAGGACGAGGAGTCTCGAAATGGTCGAGACATGAAGATTGATATATTGGAAGCCTATGTTTGGATATCGGATGTGTTCCGGGTGAAATCGGGATTTTACCGGAGTACCAGGAGGTTACCGGACCCCCCCCCCCACACGGGAGGTTAATGGGCCATAGTGGGCCTTAGTGGAAGAGAGGAGAGGCAGCCAGGGCAAGGGCCGCGCGCCCCTACCCCTAGTCCAAATAGGACAAGGAGAGGGGGGCGGCGCCCCCCCCCCCTTTCCTT
>NC_041390.1:37609133-37622832 GCF_002162155.2 Triticum dicoccoides | reverse complement strand
GAAAAGGGAGGGGCCCCCTCTCCTGGCCGGCCGCACCCCCCTTGCTCCTTTATATATGGGGGCAGGGGGGCACCCTAGAGACACAACAATTGATCAGTTGATCTTTTGGCCGTGTGCAGTGCCCCCTCCGCCATAGTCCACCTCGATAATACTGTAGCGGTGCTTAGGTGAAGCCTTGCGTCGGTAGAACATCATCATCGTCACCATGTCGTCATGCTGACGAAACTCTCCCTCAACACTTGGCTGGATCGGAGCTCGAGGGACGTCATCGGGCTAAACGTGTGCTGAACTTGGAGGTGTCATGCGTTCGTTACTTGATCGGTCGGATCCTTAAGATGTACGACTACATCAACCGCGTTGTGCTAACGTTTCCGCTTTCGGTCTACGAGGGTACGTGAACAACACTCTCCCCTCTCGTTGCTATGCATCACCATGATCTTGTGTGTGCGTAGGAAATTTTTTGAAATTACTATGTTCCCCAACAATTAGTAGTCATGTGAATTTGGTATTCGTTCGATATTTTGATGAGATGTATGTTGTCCCTCCTCTAGTGATGTTATGTGAACGTCGACTACATGCACTTCACCATTATTTGGGCCTAGTGGAAGGCATTGGGAAGTAATAAATAGATGATGGGTTGCTAGAGTGATAGAAGCTTAAACCCTAGTTTATGTGTTGCTTCGTAAGGGGCTGATTTGGATCCATATGTTTCATGCTATGGTTAGGTTTACCTTAATACTTTTGTTGTAGTTGCGGATGCTTGCAATAGAGGTTAATCATAAGTGGGATGTTTGTCCAAATAAGGGAAGCACCCAAGCACCGGTCCACCCACATATCAAATTATCAAAGTACCGAACGCGAATCATATGAACGTGATGAAAACTAGCTTGACGATAATTCCCATGTGTCCTCGGGAGCACTTTCTTCTATATAAGAGTTTGTCCAGGCTCGTCCTTTGCTACAAAAAGGATTGGGCCACCTTGCTGCACTTTATTTACTTTTGTTACTTGTTGCTCGTTACAAATTATCTTATCACAAAACTATATGTTACCTATAATTTCAGTGCTTGCAGAGAATACCTTGCTGAAAACCGCTTATCATTTCCTTCTGCTCCTCGTTGGGTTCGACACTCTTACTTATCAAAAGGACTACGATAGATCCCCCATACTTGTGGGTCATCAATCACTAAGCACTTTGAGCAAGCAAGCCATTAAGCAACACCTCATCCCCTTTTAATAGTATTGGCTTTCCTAAGGACTCAATGTGATCTTGGATCACTAAACTGAAAATGTAGAGCATTGAGCTTTTGAGATTGAGCCAATCCTTTTTCCTTAGCATCTTGAAGGGGTTCCACATCCTCTTGTCCACGCCACTCCATCTGTTGAACTTATCTGAAATATAATAGATAAAAACATTAGTCCAACAAGAGATATGTTGACATTAATTACCAAAACCACCTAGGGAGCACTTGTGCTTTAAATCTCCCCCTTTTTGGTAATTGGTGACAACATACATCAAAGCTTTAGATAAATATATAGGGAATAGAAAGTAAAGATTTGGAAGGACATGTAACATACATAGGCTCCCCCTATATGTATGCATCCATGTAACTATGGAATATGAGAACATGTGAATGCGTAATCATGATAGAGCAAGCAATGAGTTACATGTATCTTGGCTATATGCATTAGAGCAAACGATTTGGATATAGGAATTGTACCTTCATGTTCATGAGTCCTTCTTGCAAACAATATGTAAATCAGCAAGAGATCATCATACACATGGGTGAGATGCATATACTTACCTTGTGGTCTTAAGCTGGCTTAGGAAGAGATGAACCCGAGTAAACAAGGTTAGATAACACAGATATATCTACTAAACATAGCAAACGGCAAACCACAAGAGTACCAAGACTGGGATGACATGTAGAGAATGAGGACTGGGTACTCCCATTGGATATAGATATGTCCCAAGGAGAAAGATATGCAATGAATTCAAGATTTCCTTCCCTTAGATGCCTCTCTCCCCCTGAATCTTATATTTGATAATGGGAGAATATATGGAACAGAAAATCAGAGCAAAACAGATCAGAGCACAAAAACATAAGACAAACTAACATGCCTTTCCCCTCTTAAAGGCATGTAACTTCTCTCCTCTTGAATACCAAGAATCTGGGGTCTCTCTCCGTTGAAATGATTAAGAATTCTCCCCCTTTGAAGTACTCTCCCTCTTTTAAGTGAGTAAGCTTTGATGTGATCTCCCTCTCCCCCTTTGACATCAATTTCTAAGAAGGGATCTTCTGGATTGTGAGTCAAATAGGTTTGGTCCTTGAGTCACAGAGCAAAGGAGCATTTAGAGTGTGATGCTGGTAGAGGACAAGAATCATTGAGTGGAGCTGGAGTAAAAAAGCAGGATACAAGTGGCAAACTGTCTTCTCTACAGTGAAATCGGTAACACCGAGTTGTATTCTTCTGTGGCACCGAAATGGTTTGGTTTGACCAAAAGCTATAGACCAGTGTGACCGAGTTCAACACAGAGAGAACATTTGTCACCTCAGCTCACTAGGCAAATAAGATCTCACAAAGATTTGCAATGAATTAACTAAAGGATTTGCAATGTATTGGATGCAAGGAATGCAGAACAAAACAAAGAAAAAGAAATCTAGATGAAGGGAAACAAAAATGAAAGAGACAAATGCAAGAATACAGAGAAACACTAGAGAACTTCATCTAGAATTGGTCGGTGACAAAGTCACCTATGTTAGAGTATATTGACTAAGGAGTCAAGTGAGAACACTTGATCGTAGGTCATACTCATCGTTTAAGCTCAAAATGGGTTTACCATTTTTCGTTTAAGCATTTGATGTATTCGCATCTTTGTTGAGTTACTTTGACCCATGACTTGGGGTAAACACTACAAAAAAATACACTTCCGTGATAATACTTGTTTGTCACAGTAGGTCGCGTTTTCTGTCATGCATTTACATCCATGAAAAATTTATGACGGAATCAAGATAGTCATACATGTGCTGTCATAGAAGTGTTCCATGACATTGCCAAAATTATCATCACGAAAGTGTCCACTTCCATGACGATAAATCGCGTGTCACAGAAGTGCTTTCGTCAAGGGTGACCGACACGTGGCATCGACCGTAACGGAACGCCGTTAAGCTATCTGGTCGGATTTTGGATCCGATAACCCATTAACAGCCACGACCAATGCCGATTTTCCACGTGTAAAATTCTCATTGGCTGACGGATCCACGCGTCAGCTCTACGTTGGCACAGGTGTCACTCATCCAACGGTCGAGATGGGCCTATGATATGTTGACACGTGGACCGGCCCAAAAGTGGCCCACAAAGTTTAAATGGGCCGGCCCAACCAAAGGCCCATAAGATTTAGCAGACCATAATGGGCGGGCCAGCTAAAGGCCCACAAAATTTAGCGGACCATAATGGGCCGGCCCAGCTAAAGGCCCACACGATTTTGCAGACCATAATGGGCCGGCCTAGCTAAAGGCCCACAAGATTTTGCGGACCACAATGGGCCGGCCCAGCTAAAGGCCCACAAGATTCTGCAGACCATAATGGGCCGGCCTAGCTAAAGGCCCAACATTCTCTGTCAAATCGGCCCGTCAACGGCGTGTCCTAAACTTGTCATAAACGCGGCCCATGGTCACTTCTAGCCCGTTAACATTCCGCTAAGTAATTGGGCTGAATTACGGCCCGGTGTATTTCTGGCCTGTTAAAGGTCCGGCTTCATTTGGGCCCATTTACAGGCCATCAAAACTTTCAGCCCATAAACGACCGTGAAGGATTTGGGTCATATTCGGCCATGTCTGACATTCGGCCTGTTAGAGGCCCACTATAGCTTTGGGCCACTTTCGGCCTGTTTTCATTTTTGGCCTGTTAACGCCGGACGTAAACCATGGGCCATATGTGGCCCAACGTCATATCGGGCCATTAACGGCCCATATAAAAATGACGATAATCTAGCCCAACCGAAATTCCGGCCTGTTAATGGCCCGTGTATTAGGTCGGCACATTTATGGCCCGTCCGAATTTCGTCCTGTCAAAGATCCGCAACGCAAATGGGCCACCATTTCGGCCTGCTAAGTCCAGTGGGTTATTTGGCACAATCAAGGCCCAATCTCACTTTCGGTCTATTAAAGGCCCATGTTGTTATGGGCTCGAGATATTTACACCTGTAAATGGCCTATTTTTACTGAGGGCCCAAATTATGTTTAGGCTTGTTAAAGGCCCACTATGGGCATAGGCCTACCAGAAAAATATGAAAGCTTATGCTGATTTAGGCCCAGATATTTTTAGTGGGCTACATGCCAATTTCGGCCTGTAATCGTTTTTATCCCAATTGGAATGGGCCCGACGAATGTTGGCATGTTGGGCTCCTATGAAGCTTTCGGCCGAATACATTACTAAGATAAACCTACACTATACAAAAATATCGTCGTAATTACTGCAGCCTGAGGCAGCATCATAAATGTTGTATCACAACAAAATAAATTCCAACCATACAACAAAAGGCATGTTGGCATAAAGTTTACAGTCCTTCCAGATAAAAGCACCATCAAATGTATAGAAGCACAGATCATTTGACCTGAGTGCTAATGTTTCAGGGTGTAGAATCTGATGGAGCAGCACGATCTCCACCTTTTTTCCGCCATTGCTCTTGAACAACGAAGCGAATGTCTGATAGTATGGTTTCAAAACCATTCATATCTTGACGACATTTCTCAACCACTATTCTTGTTTCCGAAATAACGTCCATTATGGATTGGACTTGTGTCTGGAGCACAGATATATCACTCTGCCTAGTAGGAAGATTTTGTTCAGTAGGCGATTTGGACGAGGTTACCTTGACAACCAACCCAGAATTACGCAGGAAGGTGCTTTTTGCACTGTTAGTGGAGAGATACTGACGCACTGCAGCAAGAGGTGACATTGTGCCTGTAGTAGCCTCGTCACCTTCAGGTGGTTGTGGCTGTTCAATCATTTGTTCCATAGCTTCCTGAAAGTTTGAACTTGTAGATTAGTGTACCAAATAAGTTACTAATGAAACAAAAACAAACAAAGTAGGTTAAACGTTTATACATAACTTATTTTGGTGAACTACTGTAATACATTAGCATGTATTGTAGTGCCAACTACATAATAAAATCACTTTCGGAACATATGTCCATGTAGCATGCCTACTATATTGTCTATTTCCTCACATTCGTTGACATCTAAGGATAAAGAGACATGGTTTAAAGTAGGATGAACATAGTATGACATCATTCATATCTTGGGCAAACAGATATAAAACAAACAGGCTATTTTATCATTGTGTGCGCACGTGAACATAACAACTAGATTACAGATCAAGACTAAAAGAATATCCTTCATCTCTTTTAAACCATGTAAGGTGAAATGATACGTTAAGACAACTGTGAATAAAAGTGAACAGAGTAACTGACATTGGCTGCAAACCAAGTAGTTAAATGAACACATTACAGTACCAATCAGTTCAAGGCAAGAGGAGTAAGGACTTACAACAGCGGCTTGAACTGGTGTGCTCATGCCCTTCATCTTGCTTGTGTGGCAATCCTTGAAGATTTGCACTGAATTCGATTCAGGTTCTTTTTGGTCCGCACGGGCTTTCCTCTGTATTTGGAACAAGTCAATATAGATACGATAATATGGCACAAAAAGAAGAAGGAAGTAGCAGCTATTTAAAAGAGCCTCGCAGTGTGCAATATAGCTACGAGATCCTATTGTCTGTTGGAATTTCACTTTAGAACGGTTGGTTTTGTTCTTCAAACAGTCAGCCTAGAAGAAGATACACTTGTAAGGCACATACATAAATACAAGTTCAATATGTGGTCTGATCAAATACATATAGCCTACCTGATACTTTGGATTAGACTAGTGTTTAACGAGGGTTGTCCAGTCTTCATATGTAATATATTCCACTGGAGATGTTTGGGCGATTTTATTGTTAGTCTTGCCTTCAAAGTGAGATTTTCTAAGGTGGTACCGATACTGTCGCAGAGCAGACTAAAAAACATGAGTGCATGCTTGTTTAGTTGCATCATCTTTCAGATCCAACTTGAACCTCATTTGTTGAAGAAGAATGTGAGTCTTATTAGGAGGAAGCTAGAAAGTATGGGACAGAGCAAGACAATATTACTAATTGCGATGAATAACATTACTGACGGATAAATGGTCAAGGAAGGTGTTAAACTGGGTATTGTCTTTCTCATTCCTGTACTGGATCCACGTTGGGAGGATACGTGCATGACATCTAACGGCAACTGCTGCCTCTGATACTAACTTGGCTGACTCTGTAGCATCACGTGGCCTTTTTAAACCTGCCTCAAAATAGATCTCCATTCTTCCTCCTTTAGATTTTGTTAATCTGTCAAGCATTATCCCTGATGTCTGTTTCCGCTTGCGCCGTGGTGCTAGTTCAACAACGAATATGGAAAGTGTTAGTGTACATCAAACTGTGAGAGTACATATAAAGGAGCATGCAACTGCAACTTCACTTAGTCAGGTACCGTCTTGGTGTTGATGCTCATGAGGTTCATCTGATCTTGCCAAGTCATGTTGTGTCAGCAGTGCTTCGGAAGTAGTGTTAGGTGTGAAGGCAGCTTGGGAACTGGCCAGTTCCAGAGCAAATGAACGAGTAACTGGTTGAGATGCTGGTACAGTTGAAGCGGATGCTGCAGCTGGTGGAGCAGGTGATACTGTGTTTGTAGATTTAGCTGGTGGACTTGGACCTTCTACTGCACTATAAGTACCAACAGAATCTCGACGGCAGAACCTTTTCCGTTTCACCCGACGAGTAACAACACTCCCTACTATATTATTTTCCTTGCTCTTTTTTGACTTTACCATGTCAAGCTGTACCCACAACACAAAAGAATAAAATCACTCTTCAGAACTCATTGATGCATGATACATACAAGAAATACTTTGATGTAAGACAACCGTATGAGGATGGAATATGTAAGAAAAACAGGACGGCATGACATATTCACAGCTACGATGTGCAAACTAAGCAGAAGGATTTTCAAGAAAATAGAAGTAATGCAAGCTAGACACCATATGAAAGATGCAACCAATATTACTCTACCAAGTTAAAAGTGTCTTGTCATAAGTGGCAATTCGAAAAATTAGAAGCAGTACAACATAGAAATCAATGCAAGATGCAACCACTATCAAACTGCGATGTTAAAAGCGTCCAATCATGAGTGACTGATGCGGGATACACAACAGCAGTACTTTGATGTAAGAACATGGTATGATAGATAGATGCAGTGTATTCTAGACACAGAAAGCCATGTCATATGCACATGTATAACGTATAAACTTAGCAGGTGCAATTTAATCAAAATAGAAGAAATACAGGCTAGACAACATATGCAACATGAAACCAATTATCACACTGTCAACTTAGAGCAAGCACCTGCGATGGTGGAGTACGGGAGATGAACTCATCATGTAGACTTGGGACTTCAACTTCATTAGCAGTAGTAGTGGCAAATCTAGAGAGTCTCTGTTTGCGTCGGTGCGGAGGACCACCAACATCCCCTAACTTACTCTTTTCCTTCCTATTTTCTGATATTGCCTTATGAAGTCAAAACCACAAGAAGATGAATAAAATTAGCTCTACATAACTGGTTGATGCATGATACAGACAAACACTACTTTGATGGTAATCGCAGGATAGGAGGATGGAATATATACAAAAAGACAGCGTTTCATATTCACACGTACGATAGGAGGATGGAATATGTATGAAAAACAGTAAGCGGAAGGCATTTCAACAAAATTAGAAGAAATGAAAGCTGGGCACCATATGAACATGCCACCAATATCACTCTATCAGGTAAAAAGTGTCTCGTCGTAAGTGCCATTTCAAGAAATTAGAAGCAGTACAAGCTAGAAGACAATGCAAAATGCAACCTACATCACAGTCCCAAGTTAAATGTGTCTTATGGGTAAGTGATCATTGCAGGTATAAGTTGTAAGCTACGCAGATGCAATTCAACATAATCAGAAGGAATACAAACTAGACATCATACGGAAAACGCAACCACGTATAACAGTTCCAAGTAAGAGCAAGCACCTGTGATGGTGGAGTAGGGGAGATGTTCTCATCATGTACACGTATGTTCTAGAAACAGGAACACGTGTCATATTCACAGGAATTATGTGTAAAGTAAGCAGATGCAATTCAAGTTAGAAGCAATACAAGATAGACATCATACGCAACATGCAACCACATATAATAGTGTCAAGTTAGAGCAAGCACCTGTGGTGGTGGAGTAGGGGAGATGTGCTCATCATCTACACAGCTACATTGACTGTCCAGCCTTGTGTTGTCTTGCGAATCTTGTTGGGAGGATGGCGGAGTAGAATCTGTAGAGACCCCCTGTTTGAGTTGCTCCGAAGGACCACCATCATCCACTGCCGGACTAATTTCCTTCAGTTGTAATGATTTTGCATTGTGAAGTCAAACCAATAAGAAAAAGGAATAAAATTCGCTCTTCAGAACTCATTCGTGCATGATACTGACGAACACTACTCGGATGAAAGGCAAACACATGATGCGAGGATGGAATATGTATGAAAAACAGGATGGTGTGACATATTCACACCTATGATGTGGTAACTAAGCAGAAGGCATTTCAACAAATTAGAAGCACTGCAAGCTAGACACCATATGAAAGATGCAACCAATATCACTCTGCCAAGTTCAAACTGTATGGCGTTTCAACAAATTAGAAGCAGTACATGCTAGAGATTATATGCAAGACACAACCAATATCACAGTGGCGACTTAAAGGTGCCTTATCATAAGTGACTGATGCGGGATATGCAAGAATAGTAGTCTGATGTAGAAATAGGAACACATGTCATATTCACAAGCATTATGTGTAAAGTAAGCAGATGCAATTCAACAAAGTTAGAAGCAATACAAGCTACACATCATACGCAACATGCAACCACATATAATAGTGCCAAGTTAGAGCAAGGACCTGTGATGGTGGAGTAGGGGAGATGTGCTCATCATCTACACAGCTACGTTGACTGTCTAGCCTTGCGTTGTCTTGCGAATCTTGTTGGGAGAATGGCAGAGTAGAATCTGTAGAGAACCTTTGTTTCAGTTGCTCGGAAGGACCACCATCATGCAATGCCTTGCCAATTTCCTTCAGCTTTATTGAACTTCCATTGTGAGGTCATACCGACAAGAAAAAGGAATATCATTCGCTCTTCACAACTCATTCATGCATGATACTGACGAACACTACTCTGATGAAAGGCAAAGTCATGATACGAGGATGGAATATGTACGAAAAAATGGACGGCTTGACATATTCACACCTATGATGTGGTAAATAAGCAGAAGGCACTTCAACCAATTAGAAACACTGCAAGACACCATATGGAAGGTGCAATCAATATCACTCTGCCAAGTTAAAACTGTCTCGTCATAGGTGGCATTCATCAAACTAGAAGCAATACATGCTAGAAATCATATTCAAGATGCAAACCTATATCACACTGCCAACTTAAAGGTGTCCCATCATAAGTGATTGATGCAGGATACACAAGAAGAGTAGTTTCATGTAAGAACATGGTGTGATAGATAGATATAGTATGTACCAAAAACAGGAAAGCGTGTCATATTCACATGTATCATGTGTAAACTAAGCAGATGCAGTTTACACTAATTGGGAGCAATACGAGCTAGACACCATATGCAACATGCAACCAGATATCACACTACCAAGTTAGAGCAAGCACCTTGGATGGTGGAGTAGGGGAGTGGAGATTTGGACCTTGTAATGCACTATCAGTACAAGGAGAATCGGTACAGATGCTCCGTTTACGTTGCTGCAGAGGACCACCATCATCGCCTTCCTTATTCTTTTCCTTCATCTTTCTTGATTTTGCCTTGTCAAGTCAAACCCACAAGAAAAAGGAATAAAATTTGCTCTTCAGAACTCATTGATGCATGATACTGACGAACACTACTTTCATGTAAGGCAGCCGCATGATAGGAGGATGGAATATGTATGAAAAATAGGACGGCATGGCATATTGACATGTATGATGTATAAAGTGTAAAGTAAGCACAAGGTGCTTGAACTTGTTAGAATCGATGCAAGCTAGAAACCATATGAAAGATGAAACCAATATCACTCTACCAAATTAAAAGGGTGCCCTAACAAATGTATTTGACCAAATTAGAAGCAATACATGGCAACAGGCTAGAAATAGTATGCAATATGCAACGAATAAAATTGACTCATCATAAGTGATTGATGCAGGATACAGAAGAGAGGTAGTTTCATGTAAGAACAAGGTTAACACATAGATGTAGTGTGTACCAAAAATAGGAAGGCATGTCATATTCACAGGTATAGTGTGTAAACTAAGCAAATGCAATTTACCCTAATTAGAAGCATTACAAGCTAGACACCGTATGCAACATGCAACCACATATCACACTGCGAAGTTAGAGCAAGCACCTGTGATGGTGGTGTAGGGGAAGTGCGGTCTTCAGGTACAGAGCTACGTTCAATATCTTCATTTAGGCTTGCTGTTTCTTGAGAATCATGTGGAGAGGATGAAATTGCATTCTTTTGTAAGAGTATTGCGTCTCATATTAACCCACGCGCGTGACTGTCTCATCATAAGCGATAGACGCAGGATACACAAGAACAGTAGTTTGATGTAAGAATATGGTGTGATAGGCAAATGTAGTATGTACCAAAAACAGGAAGGCGTGTCATATTCACATGTATAATGTGTAAGCTAAGGAGATGCAATTTAACAAATTAGGAGCATTGATGAGGGATACACAAGAAAAGTAGTTTGATGTAAGAACATGGTTAATAGAAAGACGTAGTATGTACCAAAACAGGAAGGCATGTCATATTCTCAGGTATAATGTGTTAACTAAGCAGATGCAATTTACCCTAATTAGAAGCATTACAAGGTAGACACCATATGCAACATGCAACCACATATCACACTGCCAAGTAAGAGCAAGCACCTGCGATGGTGGTGTGTGGGAATTGCGGTGATCAACTAGAGAGCTACATTGACTATCTTCATTTAGCCTTGCTGTTTCTTGAGAATCATGTGGGGAGGATGACACTGCACTCTTTAAACGAGTAGGGCATCTCACAGTAACCCACTCGGGTGACTGTCTCATCATAAGTGATTGACCAGGGATACAAAAGAGCATTAGTTTGATGTACGAACATGGTTAATAGACATATGTAGTATGTATCAAAAACAGGAAGGCATGTCATTATCAAAGGTATAATGTGTAAAGTAAGCAGATGCAATTTAACCAAATTGGAAGCAATACAAGCTAGACACCATATGCGAAGTTAAAGCAAGCACCTGGGATGGTTGTGTGTGGCAATTGAGATCATCAACTGCAGAGCTACGTTTACTGTCTCCAACTGCTGACACTGCACCCATTAGAGCGCTGA
The DNA here is from genome assembly GCF_002162155.2 of Triticum dicoccoides. NCBI lineage: Eukaryota > Viridiplantae > Streptophyta > Magnoliopsida > Poales > Poaceae > Triticum > Triticum dicoccoides. The sequence goes on along the minus strand of NC_041390.1, from coordinate 37,611,314 downwards.
AACACTTAGTGCTTATCTTCGAATTACACTGGAGCGACTTCTGTCTTTTCTTTTCTGCATTCATCAACACTGCATCAGAGTCTGAAATACCCATGCATAAAAAAACAATAGTGTGAGTATGGGTGAAGTGTGTGCACAATTAGTAAAGTGTAAAGGTAGCAGATAGCAAGTCGGTGAGAAATAAATGATGGGAGACATATGATAGCTCTACTGAAGGAAATATGCCCTAGAGGCAATAATAAAGTTATTATTTATTTCCTTATAATCATGATAAATGTTTATTATTCATGCTAGAATTTTATTAACCGGAAACATAATACATGTGTGAATACATAGACAAACAAAGTGTCACTAGTATGCCTCTACTTGACTAGCTCGTTAATCAAAGATGGTTATGTTTCCTAACCATGAACAATGAGTTGTTATTTGATTAACGAGTTCACATCATTAGTTGAATGATCTGATTGACATGACCCATTCCATTAGCTTAGCACCCGATCGTTTAGTATGTTGCTATTGCTTTCTTCATGACTTATACATGTTCCTATAACTATGAGATTATGCAACTCCCGTTTATCGGAGGAACACTTTGGGTACTACCAAACGTCACAACGTAACTGGGTGATTATAAAGGAGTACTACAGGTGTCTCCAATGGTACATGTTGGGTTGGCGTATTTCGAGATTAGGTTTTGTCACTCCGATTGTCGGAGAGGTATCTCTGGGCCCTCTTGGTAATGCACATCACATAAGCCTTGCAAGCATTACAACTAATATGTTAGTTGTGAGATGATGTATTACGGAACGAGTAAAGAGACTTGCCGGTAACGAGATTGAACTAGGTATTGGATACCGACGATCGAATCTCGGGCAAGTAACATACCGATGACAAAGGGAACAACGTATGTTGTTATGCGATCTGACCGATAAAGATCTTCATAGAATATGTAGGAGCCAATATGGGCATCCAGGTCCCGCTATTGGTTATTGACCGGAGACGTGTCTCGGTCATGTCTACATTGTTCTCGAACCCGTAGGGTCCGCACGCTTAAGGTTACGATGACAGTTATATTATGAGTTTATGCATTTTGATGTACCGAAGGTTGTTCGGAGTCCCGGATGTGATCATGGACATGACGAGGAGTCTCGAAATGGTCGAGACGTAAAGAATGATATATTAGAAGCCTATGTTTGGATATCGGAAGTGTTCCGGGTGAAATCGGGATTTTACCGGAGTACCGGGAAGGTTACCGGAACCCCCCGGGAGCTAAATGGGCCATGATGGGCCTTAGTGGAAAAGAGAAGAGGCAGCCCTACATGGGCTGTGCGCCTCCCCCTTCTCCTAGTCCTATTAGGACTAGGAGAGGTGGTCGGCCCCCTCTCTCTCATTTCCCCCTCCGCGAATCCTATTCCAACTAGGATTGGGGGGGAATCCTACTCCCAGAGGGAGTAGGACTCTCCTGGCGCACCCCTTGTGGCCGGCCAGCCTCCCCCCTTTGGTCCTTTATATACTGAGGTAGAGGCACCCTAGAACACACAAGTTGATCCACGTGATCTATTCCTTAGCCGTGTGCGGTGCCCCCAGCCACCATATTCCTCGATAATACTGTAGCGGAGTTTAGGCGAAGCCCTGCTGCTGTAGTGCATCAAGATCGTCACAACGCCATCGTGCTGACGGAACTCTTCCCCGACACTTTGCTGGATCGGAGTCCGGGGATCGTCATCGAGCTGAACGTGTGCTCGAACTCGGAGGTGCCGTAGTTTCGGTGCTTGATCGGTTGGATCGTGAAGACGTACGACTACTTCCTCTACGTCGTGTCAGCGCTTCCGCAGTCGGTCTGCGTTGGGTACGTAGACAACACTCTCCCCTCTCGTTGCTATGCATCACATGATCTTGCGTGTGCGTAGGAAATTTTTTGAAATTACTACGAAACCCAACATCTACAACATGCATGGCACACTAAATTACTACAGGATTCTATGAAAATAACAGTCGACTGAAAGCAAATAGGTTAGTCCATTTTTTCTGCACCGTCCGATGTACAAAGAACGGGCAGATCGCCTTCATCTACCTCCAGCCAGTCAGTGTTGACGATCTTCCTCGAAACACCAGCGACCATCGGCCCAGTATTCCTCCCCTGCCTGCGCCCTCCCCTCGACCTCACCGCACCGCTGTGCTTGG
>NC_041390.1:37605183-37608925 GCF_002162155.2 Triticum dicoccoides | reverse complement strand
GCCGACCTCCAGATCGGGCGCAAGCATCTCCTGCGCCCCACACCCCTATGATAGACACCGATGCGCCGCTTCCCCGGGGAACAGGCGGACTAGGTGCTCCGCGCGCCTAAGCGGGTGCTGCTTCTTTTAATTGCGGTTCGACTGACCCTGAATTGAAATCCAGGCGGGCTACTGACCTCTAGCAAACGTGAAATAGTAAAAGGGAGGAAACCTTGTGCATTTAGTATCACGAAGAAGATGCGGTAAGAAGCGCTCAACTAGTTTCTTTCGTGGGATGAATACGGTGTGAGCAGAGACGTAAGATTTGCACGAATAAGGGAAGAGGAGTACCTCTTTCTGCTGGCAGCACCATGTCCTCCTTCTGTTTTTCCGATGATCTTCTTGTTGTTCGCCGGAAACCAGAAGTTGTGGAGGACAGTGCAGCCTTGGACGAACCCATGGCCAAGTTGTTGAGTGTGGTGCGGTGGCCGTCTGTCGGTGGCGGGGAAGCAGATGTGAGGCGGCGAACGACGGCGTAGCGGGAACATCTCCGGTGCGGTGGACGGTTGCGACAGTGGAGCCGCAGTAGTGAGGCGCAGGACGGCGTGGTCGGAGTGGTTCTGGTACGGCGCACATCGGTGTCAGCGTCCTGGAGGCAGCTCTGCCTCGGCTTCAGCTGCTAAGTCCTTAAGAGCGTTGTGGTTGCGGTTGCGTTGGACGACGACGTCGGGATACCGGCTCCGGCGTGATGGAGGAGGGCGGCGGTGGATTGGCCGCTATGGGGTGGAGGACGGAGGAGGCTGGGGTTTCGCGGCTGGTGGAGAGGGCGTTTTCGCGCCCACAGAGTATGAATGGGGAAACGGAGGGAGGCGGGGAACTAAGGGGGAACAATGTTTTGGTTTGAGACGGCTTGTTTGAAATTTGGGGAAAGTTACAAACTTTGCCCCCATCTAAAATTTCGGACATATTGCGGGTTGGGGATAGGACAGTCATGTCAGGTGTCCCAAATGTGGGCGGGATAGATTTCGGCCGAGCGCATGGGTAGGCGCCCACGGCGTATGAATGCTTCTCGGAGGCGGTTGAGACTGGCGTCTTGGTGAAGTTACAAACATACCCTGGTTTAGACCTTTGGACATCGGGCCGATAGGCTACACGGGCCAGAGTCAGGACAGTAATTTCCTACCACCAAAACATTAGTCTCGCGCGGTTTCAGGTGACCAGAGGCCTATTTGGCGCTTCGTTCAATATTTGGGAGCAGGAGCATTAACGTTTTCGGTTCTCTTGAATTGAACTTTCAGGATTTGTCAAACTTCACGAATCTTTACTCTTGAAAATCCTAAAGCTACGATTATTTTGGAATGGAGGGGGTACATTTGAATATACATTGTACACGAGTATATATTAAAAAATCTGCAACTTACCTCAGTTCATGCATGGTTCTAGATATAATCTCCTTGGTTGCAAAAAAAAGTTAGATATGCGTATGAATATATATAGCATGTTCAAACTCACAACAAAGATTGATGCCCCCTTTTACATCTGATTTACAAATGCCATTATCTCGGGTTCAAACAGATGAATGCACTTCCTATGAATTCGAATCTTCAAAACCCCCTTTATGTTGAATTCGACATGTATTCTATTTCGTAGCTAGCAATTTGGAATGTATCCATGCAAGTGACAAATGTATAAAGTGCTTCACACTAACAACATGGAGTGCACTAATCAATGTTTATATATGAATTGCAAAAGCATCCATTGCCTGTATTTCAAACCGCTCTCACTCTATTGATCGATAATATGAAATAAACACATGCACATGCTAGAATTTAATAGAGTATGGGTGTCTGATAGACCGATTTTCGTCCATACGCAATTTGCAAAATTCATGATCTCATCCAAAAATAATAATGCTATTTATATTTTAATTTAATGCATAGAACCGCCTTTTACACGTAGATGCACTATGCCTCGCCCCATTCTCACAAACGTGTTATATATCTCTCTATCTAACGCATAAGTGCACACACTTTATATGCATCGGCATTTCTCTTTCACACATGCTCACAATCTCTCTCAGGGTGTCGGGGTGTCTCACGCACATGCTCTCTCTGTTTCTCTCTCTTTCTGACTACTATGTACCACTCTTTTCACTAATCTCAGTTGGAAAACACTATTTCTCTCACATGCATATATACACATGCACGGTCTCTAGTAGCCCTCTATACACACATATATGTGCCTACGTGTCTCCCGCACGCACATTATCTTTAGGCCTCTCTCGCACACATTGCCCCCCCCCCCCGACACACCTCTCTCTTAGTAGTTGGCAGATATGATTTCATCATATCATTCGGTAGGATATCCCTGGCTGTTAGGCTGGATGGTAATACGAGGCAAAGTTTTACCCTAGTTCGGATCGGACCCTTGCAGTTGAAGAAAGAGCCTACTCCTGGTATTGTATATTAGTGATAGGGGTGTGTACAAAGTACACGTGAATACCAGGCATTGTGCGTGTGTGTATACTATCGACGAACTAGCCCCAAGTTTGTATAACATACTAAGGGCCTAGGGTTACAAATCATATATAGTCGGCTTATCACCAGTGGGGATAGAGTCCTCCGTGACTCTGGTAGCTTCATGTTGTACGCCGAGTCCTCCACATGGGTCTTCTATAACACGTCTCAGTCCAACCTATATGTGGCGCGGGATGGAACCGACCCATGAGTCTTCATGTTGACCCACCACAACTAGAAATGATGTGCCCATCACACCACACACGCAATCGGCCACTAAGAAAATAAGCATATACAATAGTACAACAGTATCTAGCTCACGATACGTCTCCATATTTTGTTGATGACACTAACGGACTTTGCATTTGATGCGTGCTCCGTATTTTGTTGACGACACTTACGGTCATTGTATTTGAAGCAAAAGCACGATATGGTCACTGGACTTCAGAATAAGCTCATCACGGTCACCACATACATTTTGTCGTGCTAACCAACATGTGGTTGGATGGTTAGAGGACAGTGGTTTCTTGAGCCCACCAAGGTTAAAGTCTCGGTGCTCGCATTTATCTTGTGTTAATTTTAGTATTTTCCGGCGATGTATGTTCAGTGGGAGGAGACGTTCCACTCGACTACGAGGCGCCTATGGTGACTTCGTAAAATCTCAAGATCATATATGCTGGCCCACTCTCTCGAAGGTGCTCATAGAGGTAGGGTTCGCGTGTGTGCGCTTATAGCGGTGAGTGCTTGCGCGTATATATGAGCCCTTGCGTCTGTACCGTGTTAAACAAATACATATCATGATTATACGGTCACTGGCTCACCCGTACAACTCTGTATTTTGTTGATGACACAATCAATTGACCAGTCAAACGTTCCACGCGGCGCAACTAGTGTTGCACCATCGGGGCGCGTAACCGTGGGGCCCACCTGTCAGCCTGTATATGAAAGAAAGAAATGGTAGTTTGAGTTTGTACTGTGTTAATAAAATAGGAGTACATTTTAGGGTGATCATACGGTCACTGGCTCACCATACAGCTCCGTAATTTGTTGCTAACACGATCAATTGACCAGTCAAACGGTCCACATTCAGCAACGCACATTACCATAGGGCCCACCCATCAGCGCGTATATGAAGGACAGAAATGGTAATAAATTAGTGGTCGGTGGGTATTCGAAGTCGTGAGACCTTTGGTTGGCAGTCACCGGCAGTTGGGGGCGTTCATTGGGCGGTGGGGTGGGGATCCTCG
>NC_041390.1:37593945-37604871 GCF_002162155.2 Triticum dicoccoides | reverse complement strand
AGGGCGGGCCGGCCGTGGGCGGCAGGGGATGGCGGTTCGACCGGTGGTGGCTAGAGGCTCAGGGGGGTGGAGTTTGATGATAAACTTGAGGCCCTTGATTTTGTATCCAACGGCTGGAAAATCTAATGACCAGAGATGAAAAAGTCAGTCGACTGATGTGTAGCCTCACCCCGCACGTACACATGCACGCACGCATGTAGGCGTGCAACACTGACACGTACACACGCACGCATGCTGGCGTGCAACACTAACACGTACACATGCACTCACGAACACACGCACGTACGCACCCATGCATGCAACACTGAAACGTACCCTTGCACGCACGCAACACTCGCACGCCTGCATGCACACAGCACACTACACAAGACACATGCTCAACCTATACGTGCATGCACCCTTTGTTAAGGACATGGATTGTTACAGGTATTAATCAATCTTATCTGTGATAAGCAGAACATTGATGTTTGCAGCGGTCTTTATGAATCACAACGTATCGAACAGGCTATCAACATAGTAGGCTTATCTACATGAAAAAGATGACGTCACACTCAATGAACAATCATCGGTTTATGAAATGCCTGCTTCTGACCGCCCTGGCCCACCAAAGGTTCCTCTGCTGTGCGCTGCCTACGTTGGGTCGCTGACATGCAGAGCCCACATGTTAGTGGAAGAACGGCGCGGTGTCCTAGGTCAGAGTCGAGGGCGCCACTCGCGGCACGCCCGGATGAACACGCCTCCGTGCCGCATTCAAACGCCTCCATGAAACTCGCCCGTGTGGAAGCCGAGAAACCCACTCTGGACACACGTCCGATCATGACCGGGCCGGCGTTAAACGCAACGCCGGCCGAGCTCCTCCCGCCCGCCGTCTATTTAATCTCCTATTTAAACGAGGCCAAACGCCGGCCAAGAATCGCACACCTCCGCTGCTCCCCTATCTCCTCCATCATTTTGTGCACTCTTACAATGGCTTACGAAGAGTAGTTATTCCGCATCCAAGCCGCCTGGGTAGCCCGCCGGATATGAGCTATGCAGCTCGCTGATCCACCTCCCTCCCCTCGCCCGACAGAGCCAGTTGCCGCCCCAAGCCGGCGCGCGGTTCAGCAACTCGCCGCTCCAGGCCAGCTCGACGAGAAGGGGCGCACGGGCGTCGTTGTTGCCGTCCACGCCGCCGCCTCGTACCGCGTCTCCCATTTCTGTGGCCGAGACTCCCATGCTGGCGGCCGCACCATGCAAGCAGCGACAGAAGCCGGGTGCGCGGAGAGCGACGAGTCGGTGGCCAGCGCCTCCGCGTCCGCCGCCATCATCGAGGAGAAGTAGAACACGGGAGGCCGTCGCCGCTTGGGTCCCATGAAGGCCACCACGGAGGCGACGCCGGCATACACAGCAGGTGTCTTGCCGGATCCTTTTGTTGCGAGGACCTTCGTCGATCCCGCATGGGCTCCACGGAAGAGGAGAATGTTAGGATGAACTCGAGCCGGTGCCGGCCATGGCGAAGTAGTGGCCGGTGATGAACTCGAACCGGTGTCGGCCACCATCATCTTCGGCACCAGCCAATCATATCAGTTGGGCAGTGGGGAAGCGAGCCGTCCTTTGTGCTGAAGCATATACCTCCGGGGCTCCCGGCAGTCTGGTGATCGTGCTGCCGGACATGAGGAACACAAATCGATCGGCGGGCGACCATTTAGGCCAGGTATTATATACCTGTGTTGTCTAGAACTAGCACCGCGTAGTTCATTTGAATGTAATGAAATCCGTCATGTTTGTATGAAAATCTGGTATTTTATATGATTTCCGTCGTTGTTTATATGAAATATCAGTTTGTCTACGTGTTTGCATGAATTTCGTCCGGTTGGTTGAGTTGCTGTCATAATGTGTGCAACTACGGTTGGATGGCGTAATTTGCGAGTCGTCGGTCGGTTTGCGGGCGGCTCGGGCGGCGTTGTGGGACAAAAAAACAACAGCTCGTGCAAGCTCGTCTCCAACGTGCGCGCTGGAGGATGCATGACAACATGAGCACCCGAGCCATTCCTCATTCATCGGTGGCAAAGGCACCGGTGGACAAAAGGGTCGCCAATATTTTGGCTACCCCGGGCAAGATCCAAACAGCCCCTCCCAACAGATTCAAATCCCTCATTCGCCGTGGAATTTTGCCGTGTGTTGTTTTCATGGACTAGCAAGATGCCCGTGCATTGCACGGAACATCAAGATGCATTTTTTACAAACTCCCACATGCATGCAAGGGATAATTAATGTCCTCCTTTGCTAGTACCACGAGACAAACACCATTAATATTGCATCGATTAGTGTTAGTGGCCTTGTATATCTGCAAATTGTAATTTTGATAGTGGCCCCTTGTATATAAAATGGAGGGAGAAAGATGAGAGATAAGGTGAGAAGGAGTGGGGCGTGGTGGTGACTGGTGGTCGGACTGGGCGGAGGCATGGGGATGGACGGCGCATTATGTCTAGGTTTGTATCTCTCTCACACACACACACACGTAGGTGGGGGGCGTGCACGAAGAGAAGAGGTGCACGCACGGCGCACGTACTCCCATCTCTTTCCCAACCACACCCGCGCGGGTACACGGTGGAGCTCATTTCCGTACGAAAAAGGCAGCCCACGTGGTAATTTGGCACATGTACTGGTTGTCCACTCGGTGGAGGGAGGATCGTCTACCACGGGTGAACAAACAAATTGCTACTTGACGCGTTATGTTAAATTAAAAAAAGAGGCAAACCATGTGGGGCCTACCTTAGAGGCAAGGCTCTATACACTGGAGTATTTTTGATGTGTCCCGTCAAATTGCAGAAAGAGGAGAAGCTTGCTTAGTACGCCGTCTCCCCCGCCCACGGGCGCGGTGGCTCGCAGGATGAGGTGAAGCTTGCTTATGAGTGGTAGTAGTAGTACTACTACTACTGTACGCCTTTACGCCCGCTCCCTCGCCCACGCGGGTGGTGGCTCACAGCACGAGGAGAAAATTTTACTACTCCCTCTGTTTACTCCTCGTCCCTACTACGTACTTTGGTTAGTACTCCCTCCATTTACTTATACAAGGCCACTATAAAAAATACATTTTGCATCTATACAAGGCCCAAATAGTAATCGAGACAAAAGTTACTACTCCCTCCTTTCTAGTTTATGGCTCAATTTCAAAATCTCTCCAACCAAGGTAGATGGTGAGTGGTCGAATTAATTTCGTAGTTTGCACAAGTAATTAGTACGCTCGTTTTTCTCAAGAAGTTATGTTTACCGAGGCATTAATTAGAACGAATGCATGAATGACCACTAAATTTCCATGAACTTGTACATGCATTGGTTAGTTTCCTCTTAACACTGCTTGCGTCGGGTGATCTAACGCACCTCAAAATCCAACATGTAATGGTACTACTAGTAGTATAGTAGAATTGAGACTTATCAAACGGAAAAACGAATGTTTTTTAGATGAGCCCTATAAACCCTAGTGGGTACGTACTCCGTAAAAACAGATTTTTCCAAAACTAAGTCACTCCCTTTCATGAATTCTGTAGTATACTCCTCCGTCGACGCTCCCTTTCATGAATTCTGTACTTCCTCTCACCGGCATGTGGGACATATAGCAACCGGGTCGACGTGTCAAGCACCAAATAAGAGTGCAGAACAGCAGGGGGACGCACCCCACTCGTACCGGCCCACTAGTAGTAATGAGCAATGAGACGTCAAATCACAATGTCGCACCTTCCCAGACGGACGAAGCGACCATTATTTCACACTTCGGTTCGCCATCATCTCAAAACACGTAGTATTGCTTCTGCCTCAAGAGGGACACGCGCATCGCCTTGGTACATCATGACACGTGGGATCGCATGACAGGCCATGCTCCCCCGCTGATCGCTCGGTAAAATCACCTCATTTTTACTATACTTCCTCCGTATCGGTTTACTACATGGCATGCACGTCGTTCTAGGTTGAGAATTTAACTAGCTATATATGTGATGAACAGTACTCTAGCCTTTTAAAAAATGTATACTTATTATAGTAGTACTATCGATGGATTGTGCCATGGAGCAAAAATTGAAATTAAAAAAAGGGTGGTACATATAGAGAGCGCTCGTCGCCAAATTATGCATATAGTACTATTAAAAAAGCTAGTACGTGCTTAACTGGGGTGCTAAATTCTATTAAAGAAATACTAGTAGTATGTACATACTGAAGAGTTAAAGTAACAAGAAGAAACATAACATAGTTCTGCTGGGGGCTCAGCACAACACACCCCTCAAATTAAACTAAGCACACCTAAAATTAAACTATGCAACTAATCCGGTAGACACTGCATTAGAAGTATAGAACCACAATGAGCAATGACACTGCCACCTTACTCGGAGTCCTCGTCCACGTCCTCGACTTCATCCTTGTCCCTCTCCCTCTTGGCCGACACTTCTTTGCTTGAACCGCACACTTGGTTGTTGCTCTTCATCCAACCCTTGTAGATATTGAAGCAAAGGTAGCCATCCATTACAGCGTAGTGGATGTGGTCTATATCTAGTACATTCCGCTGCCATGCATGACGATGAAACGTGTATGGAGGTTTCTCCAGTTTACTGTACGAAGGATGAACCATGGTTCCTGCCAGGGTCAGCATTGAAGGCTGACGAGAGGACAGCAGCCGATTCTTCTGGAGGTCTAAGGGGTTGCCTACAACAAGACCTATCTGACGCAGGGCATCCTTGTCGTTCTTAAAGTCTATAGTAACGAATTTCACTGTTTTGTCCTCGAGGAAGTTCTTAAAATCCTGGCACTCAACGTCGGCATGGCATATGTGGTAGACCAAGCAAATGTTATGTACGCAAATCTGGATCACGACGGGCTTCTTCCTCTCTTCGTCCTTTAGATCCTTCTCTGGTCCCAGGACTGTGGTGTACTCAACATCTAGCCTAGTGACCCACTCATCATCTGAGTTTTCGAACATGCGTTTGAAGCGAGAAAGGCATCCTTTCACCGTCGCGGAAGAACGGGTGTAGATGACGTCGAACTCATCGCCGGTGATGGTTCTAACCTTGTACTCACCACCGATCGTGGAGATTTGGGACGCCATGGATTTGGGAGGAGGGTTAGGATTAGTGGAACTGTCATAATGTGAATGGACGGGATGACTAGGAGCGAACCGCCGTAGTATTGAAGGACGTGCGGGGACGAGTAGGAGCGAACTGCCAGCGTGTGAACGGCAGGGTAGTGGCTTTCCATTCTCCCATAATACAGGCTTCCGAGAGCCCTTGGATCTGAGATCGAATGGTTGCATGGCGTGATTCTAGACCTATGGGTGAATATCCTATCCTGGAGGGTTATTCTGCAAATTTTCAGCAACTTAGCATGCGACCATTTGATCTCAGATCCAAGGGCTGCCAGCAGCCCGTATCATGGTCGCGCCTACCATGACCGTCGCGTCGCTCGCGCGGTCGCGCCCTTGGAGATTTAACACGGTGCGTTAGGCTATCTGATGTTGGCATGTCATACATAGTCATCACTTAGTCACTCATACTACAACAAGGTTGGCTATAAGGTTGGCTATAAGTGTATTTTTTTACTCCTCTCTATCTCTTTCTTTGTAATGGAGGTGGTCAGGAATCGGGAGACTCACGCCGGTCGTAGCGCTGCAGTTAAAATGATAATGGCAAGTCAAATCATGAGGCCCCGCCTGTCCAGCAGTAACTCGCTGTCAAATCACACAGCCCTACGTTTGCAGCAGCCTACTCCCTCGTATTCTCGCGTCTCTTTCAAACCGACTAGGCGGAACTGCCCCGCCTACCGTGCAGGAAAAGCCCCGCCCTCGACTTTTAAATACAACTACATCCGCTTAAGAATCCAATGATATACTTTTTGTGACATAGTAACTCATATTTAGTTAGTCAAATGGATGACCTAGAACTACGTGCAGACCCTATAAACTGAGATGCCTAAAAATAAAAAAACCAAGCCGGAGAGGGTAGTTCAGCACGTATCATTTTAGATCAATATAGTCGGGATTCACCAAGGAGCAAAACCAAGTGGTAGGCTGCTCCTGTCGTGTTGGCGTAGCAACTCAAGCAGGGTCAGTCCACACAAGAAATGGCGACACACTTAACAGGACCCCTTTGGCCGACATGTGGCTCATCCACCGTCTTGTTCCACGTGCGATGCACCAAATTACAGTTCGGAGCAGTGGTTGGAATTGGAGGCACCCCGTTCGTAGCGCCGCAATAGTAGAAAATGAGCGATGAGGCGTCAAATCACAAAGCCCCACCTTTCCCGCATTAAGCTGGACGGATGAAGCAACCATCATTTCACTCTAGGGTGCAAGAGCATAAAGAAAAGAGAAAACAATGATGCGTGTGGCAGCTACCTAGGGCACCTAGGGTAGGGGTCTCCACTATAGATCCTTTTTTTAAAGCGCCTCCACTACAAATCAGCTTCTCCCTCGTCCTCTTGAAGAAAACTGATGATGAGTGTGGCGGTAGGGTTTGTAGGAGTACTATGGCGTGCGGGGCCACGTCGTAGTAAACGGGTTCGAGTCGACGCCTTAAATATCTGTGGACCTCTTGGTTTTATGGGAACGAGGCAACATTTTGGGCTCGGGGACAAGTGGAGATATAGTACAAAAAATTGTGGACGTAGGTTCGACCGAAAGGCAATGATGCATGGGCCCTGCATTTTGATATACCCAGGGCCGCGTGAAATTTGCTACTGTACTCAAAACTAGTAAGGTACACATGTATTGAACACATGAGATTTTGAAACCAAATTATGAATAAATACACACTATAGCATGTAAAGCTTTGAGTCATATATGCATGATGTAGATGTTCGTTTAGTTCTTATAGTTCATCTCATTCAAAATCAATTAGTTTTATAAAAATGTTAAGATTCATGGGGTTGTGCATTGTAAATCATAAAGTAAAAAAACAAATAATGGCAATTCATTTAGAAAAAATAATCAATTGTGATACAGAAGATTCTAGAACAAAGGAGAAGTGCTTGTGTTTTGAGGTTTGTGCATTATGCTTAAGTTCAACCATGGAGTCTTCTAAAATTGTACATGTGGCAGATCTGGTGGAATATTGATGATATCCAACGGCCAGTAGTGCTCGGATTTGCCTATCTCTGCACTGTCGGGTTAGCTTCATCCAGCGACCATCTCTCAAAGTTATTGGCACACTATATAGTTCTTGTGCCATAATTGCATGTTTTGGAAAAAAACTACTAGTGGGTTGTACTATCTATTTAGGAATAGAAGATGTATACATGGAAGTTGTAGGGAAAGAGATGACATGGAGCATCTCAATTCCTATGAGTAGGGATTGGAAAAGAGATGTCATTTGGTTCACATTATAGGAACTTTTCTATTGAATCTAGAGATGACATGTATCTCAATTCCTATGAGGAGGGATTAGAAAAGAGATGTAATTGGTTCATATCATAGGAACTTTTCTATTGAATATACGCTAATGTTTATCTTCCTTTGAAATTAAGGGAGTATAGGAATCCATTCATATGAACCAAGTGGCTCTAAAGCTATAGAAATGATATCATGTTTATTTCCTTTGAAATGTGGAGTATATGAATCTATTCCTATGAACCAATTGGCTCTAAAGGAAAAAATCCTATAAAAATCATATCATATAGAGTTCCTATGATATTCCTCGACACTAAAGGATGCTTGAAATTGTTGCGGGTGATACGATGGTCTTTCTTTGTAGACTCCTCACCCATCTTTATAGTTACCTCTCGAAGATGAATGAAATGATATATACATGGTATTCTACATGTGCAATTTGGTACATGAAAACACGGTAAAAATTTGCGACGTTCGAATTTTCAATAAAGCTATATGCACTACATTTCGGAACGGAGGGAGCATATGGCAGTTGCTAACACTCACGTGGAAGATTTATGTGTAGGAGGAGTGGCTGTTCTGTTAAATGACATGGCAAAACTGACACTATCGGATGCCGATCTAACGGTTCTTACGGCGTTCGTCAGGAAAAGGCTTGTGGCGAACGTTTGTCGGATAATGATTTACGGACACATGCATTGCATTGATACGTGCCCCCCTCTCTCTCACGCACACGCACCCTCGCGAGTCACGACTCTCCCGAGTCCTCTCGCGGACTCGCACGTCGCACCCACCGTCTATCTGCAGGTAGACGTCACGCACATATGTGCTCTTCACACCCTACCCTCAGAACTTATAAAAAACAAAAGACGGTGCACACATTTTATTTTAGCTCACACGTCACACACTTATACTATTACTCTTGCGGCGAACGTTCTTTGGGCATAGTATATTGTACTCTCACGAAGAGAAGCGGTGCACGCATGCACTAGTTCTCTCAGACCCACTCGCGGGGACACGTAGGAGCGCATTTTTTTAAGCTGGTACAACAAAATCACTCCACTATATATAAAAGTAGGAGCCTTAGCGCTTGCTTTACTAGGGTTCCTCTCATTCGCTCTCTCATGCTCTCTAGATCTAAGCAACACATAGGTGGCCACACTCTCTCTCAGCTCACGGCTGGTCACAAATCCGGCCGGACAACCTCGACCGGGGCAGGGGTGTAGGTGCATCGTTCACGCTATCGTCGGCGGCGAGGGAGGAGACCAACGGCTGCCCGCACGTCCCGATCGGCGGCCGTGCCGTTCTCTCTGAGAGAGCGCCGGCTCGGGAGGGCCTCCGACCCCTTCTTCCTCCCTGCGGTATTATGGCCAAGATGCGGCCTCCCGACGCCGTCTTTGCCACATGCCGACGACCCTCAGGTATATATTCCTTCGAAACCTGCCTTGCTCTACTGCCCCAGCTCCCTTCGTGTGGATCTTTTTCTACTTTCGTCCGCTGTTCCAAAGCCACCTAGACTTCTACTATTATTAGAAGTAAAGCTAGTTCATACAGTCAACTCAAAGCGTTGGTTCAAACAGGGAAGAAAGTGGGAAAGCTGTAGCATGAATCTAGGACTTGGTTCTAAGAGGAAACGGGGGAAAGTAGTAATATCTGTCACTGTTTAAATAACCGTATTTCGTATTTGCGCAAACAGGGATGTCTGTCTCCATATCGTTTCGGGATGTCTATCTCTGTATCGTTTCTATCCACACAATCAAAAGCACGCACCTCAGTTTTAGTACAACTGCGCAAAATGAGATGGCTATCCCTCATTGTCGTTGTCTAACCTCCCGTCCTCAAGGTATCCCTACATTGGAAGTAACTAAGGTAGAATAACCAACGCAATCTAAAAGAAGCTGATTCGTACGTTTTACTTCCTGATTGCAGTGCAGGGACAAGCGAAAACAATTGCATCCTAGTCCGGAATGCACTTTCTACCAGTTCATCCATGGACCGAGGACTAGCTGGCACGGCTCCACGGCGGTTTTTTGGACAGGTGCACGGACAAGAGGCATTGTGGTCTGCTTATTTCTGCAAATAGTGGTGCTTAAATTTAGTGGAATGCACAAGCATTTCAGCTGGTCAGTACACTGCATGGTTCAGTTCAGCATTCCAGCTGAGACCACAATTATAATTGGTTATTCTGGAATGAGAGAACCTAACCCTGAATGGTGGCAACAAGAAAAAACCAGAGTGAACTCCAGGAAATTTAAGCCTGTCGGGAGGCCCTTTGCTCAGAGAAGCCTTGCTTGTTTTTTCCTGATTTGTAAACCTTCTCACAACTTTGTCTTTTGATGTGAACTAGTATATGTTTGTTATGTTCTATGAATCATTGAGATGTATAAAATTGCTTAACTTATGCTTTTCAAATTTTTTATGAAGACGAGTTTAATGTGAGTGTTCCACATGAGCGCTGGACTAGCGTGTGAACGTTTGGAATTTATTACATTGTGGCCTCAATTAACTGCATGAACCACTGTAACAAGATACATAGTTGCTTATATGTCAGACAGCAAATTGATGATTGTTAGCTGGTCGATAGCCTAGTGTTGAAGCGAGTTGAGCCAATGTGCCGTGTTTTGCACAACTGCTTACAAGTGGGGTAGCACCAACAGTGTTTACAAGTACTTATGTATACGTCGTCGCACGGTTCTTGGACGAGTGCTCTATTTCATTAAAACACACACTACTCGTATGATAAACCGTGACAACTTATGTCTTACCATGTCATATTCATGAAAAAACTAGTGAGGACACATCTGTTTCGGCAACAATTACGATAGTTCTCACATGATTCACGGGCACACAAAAGTAGCAGCAGTTCCCATAGACGGATTCAAACAGAGTACTAGCCCCAAAGGGGTCGATAACAGGACAAGGTTCGGATAATTAGACACAATCCAAACTACTATTAAACACTAGCTGGGGCAACTATTTCATGCCTCGATCTAATTTGGGTTGGACACAAGACGGACCTTGCCATGAACATCATCGAGGACGTCCCGCAGCAGCTCAATCCTATGAACCTTCATGAAGACAACCTTGTGGCCTAGCCACTGATAAACTTGTTTGTGGAGGCATGCGACGTCATCTTCCTGCGTAAGCTTGAGAACAACAGTATGCCTCACAAATGAAGGAGTAGCTTTGAACTTCTTGTGCTTCAGTACACCCTGGTCAACACGCCTGACAACAGTGAGGTTGGAATACAACTCTTCATTGGTATAACCGCAAATGGCTTCCAGGATCCAACAGCCTAAGAACTCTGTTTTCCCAGTGCGTATATTCAGGTCGTCCGCCTCATAGCGAGTGACATGTACAACCACACAATCATTGTCTGCATCAGGGCTCTAATTGAAACAGAAACAAATTCTGAATTACTTTTCAGTATAAGAAACACAAGTTATTTAAACCACTATGTATAGCATGGCACGAAGCTAATAAATTTTGCATTATTAATCACCACATACTTCCTTTTCTAAAAAAATCACCACATACTTAGATGAAAAACCACAATCGAGATCGGCAAAGAAGGAAAT
>NC_041390.1:37587094-37593800 GCF_002162155.2 Triticum dicoccoides | reverse complement strand
GTATCTGGGGTCGGCTCGGTGGTTGCCTCCATCTTCTTGGAGCTCTCTGTCTCGTGGGGATCAGCCTCCCGCGTCTGCTCCAATATCGGCAGATCTTTGCCTGGTTCTCCTTGGTCCATCATGAAACTAACGAATACTAGGAGACCACTGAAAGGAAAACACAATCGCAATGACAATGAAACAAAAAGAGAGTGAGGATCGGTTACTGCTTTGCAAAAGTTCTTTTTTTTTCTGAATGAAAATATACCAACATAACGGATCCGCTTACCTTCCCTTCGTTCGGAGAGAAGAACAGTGGCAGATGCGAGTGTTTCCTTTCTTGAATACGATGAGGGAGAAGGGGATTCAGCGAAGAGTGAAATGATGGTTGCTTCGTCCGTCAAACTTAGACCGCGGGGAGGTGGGGTTTTGTGATACGACGGCTCGTTACTGCCGCGCTACGACTGGGGTGACTCTCCGCCTGCATACTGCCTTCTAATTTGTTGGATGGCATTTGGGCCCGTGCGCTGCATGGCCCGCATGTCGGTGAACAAAAATATAACGGCATTCAGTAGAGGGAGACATTTCAATGACCTAGGAGGAGCCAGAAGCGGTAGAGTGTCTCCACTGTACTAGTAGTAATTGTTTTTCTGGGTAGCTGTAGAGTGTCTCCACTGTACTAGTAGTAATTGTTTCTCTGGGCCCAAGACAAAACAGCCCATCCACACTAGTAAATAGTAAAATCAATTCAAAAGCCCATATATTTACTGAATTGACGGATGGGTATTTCGAAGAGCAAAAAAAGGAGTTTCAGGTGGGCAAAAGAGCTTCTGAACGTGCTGGGCTTCTATTTACAACATATTGTGGTCATAATCTAGTAAATTTTACGACCTAGGATGTTCATTCTATGGACCTGACCGATCCATTTGACTGTGACTGCCGAAAACAGTGCTGGAGTTAGATGTTGTTGCCCCTTTCAATCTGGTTTTTTTTGTAAACCTAATGAACAATTAACCCTCATGCTTTTGTACAATTTGTAAGCTGGAGTTAGATGTTCCTGCCCTTTTCAACTTGGTTGTGACTGTCATATTTTTTTTGAAACAAGGCAAATGGCTTGCCATTCGTTTAATTTAAAGTGAAATATTGTAACAAATTCCAACCAAGGGAAATAACATCACTCTCGTCGTCTGCTTGAGCTCACTGTGCATTACAGAAGCCAAGTGATTAGCCCCCACCAGCACCCACAAACTTATTTCAAACTAGCACATCAAATGGGCTGTAAATTTTCATAGGAAAGGCTGCATGACCGTGACAGATTTGGATTCTGATATTTGGGACCCGCGAGGAAATAGCCTATCCAAGGTGGTGTCGACTTACTAGCCAGTCAACAAACGATTCTACCTACCAGCCATTGGATTGACATCCAACATCTGTCGTGTATCTTCTATCTCTTGTCTTATTCTTCCTCCAGCCGCCCAAACCAAACCACCCGTCGGCTCCACCTGCTCCTGCCTCCCATGGCTGGCTGCGCCTCCGCCGCCCTACCGTACGTACCCTCCAATGTTGGCCAGTCCCTCCCTCTATTCCCCCACACGTCCTGTTATTCTCCGGCGATGTCAGCCCCAACACGCACCCGCGCCCGAACCAGTCAACCCTCGTACTCCCCTCCGCCTGCGACTGGACCGGCGCATCTTCAACGGCTCCTGTTTGCTCCGTCCGAGGCCTCGTCGTCGTCCTCCGCCTTGCGGCCTTGGTTCGCTCGCCATGCGCAGTGCGCCGCCCTTTTGCGTTGTCAACGTCGTCAACAACCGAGAGGAACAAGGAGATGACTGTACCTGGAGAGGATGACAGTAGGGACCCACCAGCGTCATGGCAGTATGCAAGCAAGTGCCTCTATAGTACAAGCCCAAAAATATGGTTCCTCCTAATGGTTGGACATCTGGGGCTCACGTCATTGTCAACGTAGTCAATAAATGAGAGAATTACACTACGAGCGGCTGACACCAGGGACCCAGCAAGTCACGCATTTTTTTTGAGGAACAAGCAGTTGTTATTTATACTAGTTTTAGCGACGGATCAGAACAACGGGGCTGTGCGGGGGCTGTGGCCCGTCTAGCCAGGGTTTTATTTATGCTTACCACATCATGAGCCCAGTTGTGTTTTTTTCTTGCTGAAAATGGCTAGCCCAGTTCTATTTTTTAAGAAATACCCAAACAAGGCCTACTTGCTTTATCGGCCCTGCTGGGCTGCAAATCTTTCAAGACAAGGAGAGTTTCATTCGGTTTGCCCAGAAATGGGTTGTACATTTTTAAAACACATCAAACCGGGAATTAGTTTCAATTTTTTTCATTACAAGATCTTAAATTCCATTGATTTTTATGCGTGGACAATTATTTGGATTTTATATTTATATAAATTATTTTTCAAAATAGTTTGAATGTGAATCGATATTTCTGGATTAAAAACAGTTGACCGCACCAAAATATGCAAAAATTCGTATACTTTTTAACCGTGGCCACAATATGGGGTGTAATGCTAACAAAAAGAAGATGGGCTCCAAAAAAATTCTTAAGTATTAGCAAATGGGCTGTACATTATTAGAAATAATGGCAGATGGGTTGTATGCTGTTTTCCACAGATTTGAGGCTGACTTGTGCGCCTACTACAGATTGACGCGTATGCTTTCATAAAAAAAGGTTGACGCACGCGCAACGCCCTGTCAACTTAGTCAACACACGAGAGCAGTGACTATTGGATGTCCATCCAACGGCCGTCGTGCTTCTTCAATCTCTGCTCTTCATGCTCCAGCCGCTCAACCAAGCGCCGACGGGACTGCCTGCTCCCTCCTCTCGTGACCGGCTATGCTGCCGCGCAGGCCTCACGGCCCCACCGTACTCCCATCGCTGACCTAGCCATCCCTCTACTCACCCACACATGCAGTTATTCTCCGGCGACGGCAGACGAACCAGTAAACCCTCGTACTCCTCCGCATGGGAAACAACTGTCGAGTATTCCCTGGCTTCGTGTCGTTCCCTTCCTAGGCCTCGCCATCGTCCACCGCCCTGGTGCTCTTGGCGCGGCCTGGTCAACATGGTCAATGAACGACATCCATCGAAAGTGGACTGTACATGGAGAGGCTGACAGCTGGGTCCACGACCGCACACAAGAAAATGCCTCCTTATTACACGCAAAATAATGATTTCTCCACCTGACAGCTAGGACCCACAGGAAGGGCCTCTGTATTTCATGAAAAAAACATTCCCCCCGCTGATAGGTCGGACCCACCAACTATATCTTCGCACACAAGGAAGTGCCTCCTTATTACGCCCAAAAAAATGAATACCCCTGCTAGCTGGGACCCACCATATTATTGGGCTGACTTATGGGCCTACTAAGTTGACGAGGACGGAGGGCTTTGTCAACTTAGTCAATACTCCAGTGACCGTATGATGTCCATCCAACGGCTATAGTGCTTCTTCAACCTCTGGTCTTCTTGCTCCAGCCGCCCAAAGCAGCGCCGGTCGTGCCGCCTGCTCCTGCCTCCTGTGGCCGGCTGTGCTACCGCAGAGGCCTCACCGCCCCCATACTACTCCCACCACTGGCCAGGCCATCCCTCCACTCACCCACACCCCTTGTTATTCTGCGACGACGGCAGCCTCACACCGCAGCCGAACCAGTGAATGCTCGTACTCCTCTCCGCGTAGGCATCCACTATCGCGTCTTGCCCGGCTCCACGTTGTCCCCTTCCTAGGCCTCGCCGTCGTCCACCGCTGTGGTGCTCTCGACGCGGCATGGTCAATGTGGTCAACGACCGACTTCCATCGGAAGAGTACTGTACGTGGAAAGGCTGACAGCTGGGTCCACGGTAGCCGCAAGGAAGTGCCTCCTTATTACGCGGAAATTAATTATTCCTCCACCTGACAGCGGGGACCCACCGGACGGGCCACCAGTATTTTGCGAAAAAAATTGTTTCCCCCTGACTGCTGGGACCCACCGGACGGGCCACCGTATTTTGCGAAAAAACGTTCCCCCCGCTGTCAGCTCGGACCCACCGGAAGTGCCTCCTTATTACACACAAAAAAATGAATACTCCCCCGGCTAGCTGGGACCCACCTTGGTGGGAGGCTGACTTGTGGGCCTACTAAGTTGACGGGGACGAAGGGCTTTGTCAATTTAGTCAATATGAACGATTCTAGCTCCAGTGACCGTACGATGTCCATCCAACGGCCGTAGTGCTTCTTCAACCTCTGGTCTTCTTGCTCCAGCCGTCCAAAGCAGCGTCGGTCGTGCCGCATGCTCCTGCCTCCCGTGGCCGGCTGTGCTGCCGCAGAGGACTCATCGCCCCTACTATTCTCACCGCTGGCCAGGCCCTGCGGCGACGGCAGCCTCACACCGCAGCCGAACCAGTGAACCCTTGTACTCCTCTCCGCGCGGGCTTCCACTGCCGCGTCTTCCCCGGCTCCGTTTCGTCCCCTTTCTAGGCCTCGCCGTCTTCCACCGCATGGTGCTCTCCGTGCGACGTGGTCAACGTGGTCAAGGAACGACTTCCATCGGAAGAGTACTATACGTGGAGAGGCTGACAGCTGGGTCCACGGCCACAACCCAGTTTTTTTGTGATTTGCTAAGTAAGTCGCTTTGTCAGGCGTGTTGGGCTGCAAATCTTTCAAGACGAGGAGAGCTTTCATTCGGCTGGCCGAGAAAATGGCCCATTAGTAATGAGAAATGGGTTGTACATTTTTAAAACACATCAAACCGGCAATTAGTTTCAAATATCTTTTTTTCATTTCAAGATTTTAAATTACATTAATTTTTATGCGTGGAGAATTTGTTGGATTTTATATTGATATACATTTATTTTTAAAATCAGTTTGAATGTGAGTCGAAATTTCAGGATTAAAAACAGTTTGGACCGCACCGAAATATTCAAAAGTTCGTATAATTTTTTAACCGTGGCCACAATATGGGCTGTAATGCTAACAAAAAGAATATGGGCTTCAAAAAAACCTTAAGAATTAGCAAATGAGCTGTAAATTATTAGAAATAATGGCAGATGGGTTGTATGCTATTTTCCACATATTTGAGACTTTCCTAAAAAAGGTTGATGCACAAGCACTGACTGTTGGATGTCCATCCAACGCCCGTCGTGCTTCTTCATTCTCTGCTCTTCCTGCTCCAGCCGCTCAAACAAGTGCCGGCGGAACTGCCTGCTCCCTCCTCCCCGCGGCCGGCTGTGCTGCCGCGCAGGCCTCACCACCCCACCGTACTCCCATCGCTGGCCTAGCCATCCCTCTACTCACCCACACCTGCTGTTATTCTCCGGCGACGACAGACGAACCAGTAAACCCTCATACAGTCGTACTCCCCTCCGCGTGGGAAACAAGTGCCGAGTCTTCCCTGCCTCCATATCGTCCCCTTCCTAGGCCTCGCCATCGTTCACCGCCGTGGTGCTCTCGGCGCGGCGTGGTCAATGTGGTCAACGACCGACTTCCATCGGAAGAGTACTGTGCGTGGAGACGCTGACAGCTGGGTCCACGACCACAGCAAGGAAGTGCCTCCTTATTACGCGCAAAATAATTATTCCTCCACCTGACAGCAGGGACCCACCGGACGGGCCACCGTATTTCGCGAAAAAAATGTTCCCCCCTGACTGCTGGGACCCACCAGCTACACCTTCGCACGCAAGGAAGTGCATCCGGGCAAAAAAACAAAACGATTCGCCCCCCTCACTGCTGGGACCCACCAGCTACATCTTCGCACGCAAGGAAGTGCCTGACAGTCGGGACCCACCTGGTCGAAGCGTACGTAGCGTTGTCATTCTGGTCGCGAACGTGTACGTACATATATACTAGTGGATGTAGAGGCGCGCACATGTCGTAGTAGAGGCGCGCACGTAGCATGTACACGTACGTACAACGGCCAGGGTGCAAGAAAGAAAATACGGCAACCTATGTGTACATACGGGCGGGGTCTCGAACGCCTACTTGCGCATACGTACGGCCAGGGCTCGTTGACATGGCTGGGTCGGAACGGAGAAACAGCGTCGTCGTCGTGTTCATGGGGAGGCAACGAAATGCATCGTGTTCATGGGGAGGCAACGGAATGCGTCGTGTTCATCGGAAGGCAATGGAACGCGTGGGAGCCAACCGGCTGGGTCGGAACGGAATGAGTGGTCGTGTTTATCGGGAGGGCTTGGATGAAACAGGCGATGGAAACGAGGCCTGGCATACCGCAAAACGGAGGAAACGGCCTTGTGTTCAACCGGCCACGTTTGAAACGGGATCCTGTTCATTGGGAGGGGTCTGGCGTACTGCAAAACGGACGAAACAGACCTCCTACAGTCGAAACGGGGGTCCTGTTGATCGGGAGGGGTGTGGCGTACCGCAAAACGGACGAAACGGACTTGTGTTGGAGCGCTACGGTCGAAACGGGGGTCCTGTTCATCGGGAGGGGTGTGGCGTACCGTAAAACGGGACTCCACGGGATACTGTTCATCTCCACCGTCGACCTCTTCCAGCCTCCACGGGCTACCGTCGACCTCCTCCAGCCTCCATGGGCTCCTGTTCATCTAGCCTCCACCGCGCGCTACTCCACCGGCTACTGTTCAACCACCCCTCCACCGTCTACTGTTCATCCAGCCCTCCACATCACGGGGTCCTGTTCAACCACCCCTCCACGGGCACCCCTCCACCGTCTACTGTTCATCCAGCCCTCCACCACACCACGGGGG
>NC_041390.1:37581001-37586630 GCF_002162155.2 Triticum dicoccoides | reverse complement strand
TCCAATTGATCGGCTTCAGTTAGCAGCAGTAGCGAAGGAATCGCTCGATCGGGTTCAGTTAACAGCCATCGATCGATCGCTCGGGTTCAGTAACGCGTAGCCTGCAGTCCAATCGCTTGGGTTCAGTTAGAGCCCAACGCCTCGCTCGGGTTCAGTTAGAGCCAACGCCTCGCACACATGCGCGTACGTGTACGAGAGAAACACGCATCGCTCGGCCCCCGACCTCCCACCGTAACCGGGAACTCCCCAAAATTTTCCTCCCCTCGCTTCTACCATGATTTTTTCCGTCGTGGACGGCCCAAAGAATGTCATGCAACTGCGTCTCCGGTCCGCCCAGGACGAAAAGCCCATTTTCTGTCATGATTTTTTGTCATAGAAGTAGGAGCCCATCACATCTATGATGATACCGGGTTTTGTCACAATTATTGTCATAGAAGTGTCATATGTATGACAGAAAAAAATTTCGTTCGGCCCAAAATGTCACGGATGTGTCTTTTTTTGTAGTAAAAGCTTCTCTAAGATGGAATAACATACCTTGGGTGGTGGTGTTGAACTCGATCGTGTAGTTGAACTTGCGTGGGATGCTCAAGGTTGTTGTAGCTCATCAAGGATTGGGAGCACCACTTATAGTTTGAGTTCATCTACCTACATGCGTTAGTCTTGCAAGGAAGAGCACTTGTGTATCCAAATTGATAATCAAGAATTTGATACCAAATGAAATTTAATGTATAGAAATGGTCAAAGGATATGTTGAAAGATTTCATGCTTCCTTATCTTCAACCACCACGTTGTAGAGACTTGGTGATGTAGAGATTGTTCAATATGTGAGTGATTTGCAATCTCATAGATTTTGATTCATCCAAGTACCTACAAGGGGTAGATAGCATGCAAAGGTGCAAATATATCCAAGACATATGATCATCATCATAAGAGAAACGTCAAGGATTAGTCAAAGGCTCATGCCTTGCATGTATCCAAATGGAGTTTCTACTCCAAGTTTGAAGCATCAATGATGTTCAATTCACCTCTCAAACATCAAAATACTTTCTCATCAAGCGGTTTGGTGAATATATTCGCCAATTGCTTATCGGTGTGAACATGCTTAAGATCAATGTCCCCTTTGGCAACATGATCTTGAATGAAATGATGACGAACTACAATATGCTTGGTTCAAGAATGTTGCACGGGATTATGAGCAATCTTAATAGCACTTTCATTGTCACAAAGCAATGGAACATGTTTCACATAGATCCCATAATCTTTAAGAGTTTGGGTCATCCAAAGTAATTGAGCACAACATGAACCGGCGACAATGTATTCCGCTTCGGTGGTGGATAAGGATACCGAGTTTTGTTTCTTGGAGGACCAAGATACAAGAGATCTACCAAGAAATTGACAAGTACCCGAACTGGACTTTCTATCAACCTTGTCACCGTCATAGTCCGAATCAGAGTAGCCAACAAAGATCAAAAGAAGGCCTCTTAGGATACCAAATTCCAAAATTTGGTGTATGTATTAGGTATCTCACTATCTTTTTCACAGCCTTAAGATGACATTCTTTGGGGGTCGCTTGATATCGTGCACACATGCACACACTTAGCATAATATCAGGACGGGAGGCACATAGATATAACAATGAACCAATCATAGAGCGATAAACCTTTTGGTCAACCGATTTGCCATCCTTGGTCAAGTCAAGATGTCCACTAGTAGGCATGGGGGTTTTCATACCTTTGCTTTCTTGCATGTTGAACTTCTTGAATAAGTCCTTGGTGTACTTTGTTTGAGAGACAAAGGTGCATTCCTTAGTTTGCTTGATTTGCAAACCAAGAAAGAACTTGAGTTCACTCATCATAGACATCTCAAACTTCTCCGACATTAGCTTCCTAAACTTTTCACTAAAATGAGGGTTAGTCAAACCAAATATGATATCATCGACATAAATTTGGCACACAAATAATTCACCATTAACCCTTTTAGTAAAAAGAGTAGAATCAACCTTCCCAATCTCAAAGCCTTTTTCAATAAGGAACTTGGTCAAGCATTTATACCATGCTCTAGGAGCTTGTTTGAGACCATAAAGAGCTTTGTGAAGTTTGTAAACATGGTCAGGTTTCTTAGGATTAACAAAGCTGGGAGGTTGTTTAACATAAACTTCCTCCTCAATTTCACCATTTAGGAAAGCACTTTTAATGTACATTTGGTACAAGGTGATATCATGGTGATTAGTATAGGCAAGTAAGATGCGGATGGACTCAATTCTAACAACGGGGGCATATGTCTCACCATAGTCCATACCTTCGACTTGAGTGTAGCCTTGGGCGACGAGACATGCTTTGTTGCGAACTACTTGTCCATCTTCGTCTTGCTTGTTACGAAACACCCATTTGGTACCAATGATGTTGTGGTTGTTGTCGGGCTTCTCGACCAATGTCCACACTTGGTTTCTCTCAAAGTTGTGTAGCTCTTCGTGCATAGCATTTATCCAAACCGGATCTTCCAATGCTTCTTCAACCTTCATAGGTTCAATGCTAGAGATGAATGAATAATGTCCACAAAAATTAGCCAAACGAGTTTTAGAGCGAGTGATTCTCCTGGTTTGAATATCGTTGAAGATTTATTCAACGGGATGGTCTCATGAAACTCTTGCTCGAACTCGTGGGAGATTTTGTTTGGGTCAGGGTGGAGCATCTTCTTCATCATCTTGTTCCTCTTCTTGGCCTTCATCATTGTTGGTGTTGTCGTTCTCTTGTCTAGGTGGAGAAGTAGCTTGATGAGGTTCATCTTGGTGTACTTCCTTGTTTTCTTCATCTTGGCGTGTCCCACTTGTGGATGCTTCCATCTCAACTCTTGGTTCACCTTGTCGTGAGGTAGAAGCTTCCACTTGGACGGACGAGGTACTCTCCTTCACCTTCATTGGACGAATCTTGCCAATAGACAAGTCTTGGATTGCTTCCGAAGGGTCTTTGTCTCCTACATCAATTGGCAATTGCTCTACTTGCGAGCCGTTAGATTCATCAAACTTCACATCTACCGTCTCTTCAACCTTTCGGGTGAAATTGTTGTAGACACGGTAAGTGTGATAGTTTGAGCCATAATTGAGTAGGAAACCCTCGTGAGATTTAGGAGCAACTTTAGAACGACGATGCTTATCAACAATGTAGCACTTGGAGCTGAATACTCGAAAGTATCCAACTTGGGGTTTGTTACCGGTGAGAAGCTCGTACGCCGTCTTGCCGAGTAGCTTGTGAAGATACAAGCGATTTGTTGCATGACAAAATGTCTCAACTGCTTCTGCCCCAAAGTGTTTTGTTGTCTTGTACTCATCAAGCATCGTTCTCGCCATCTCAATAAGAGTCCGGTTCTTCCTCTCAACAACTTCATTTTTTGAGGCGTATACGTAGCCGAGAACTCATGTGAAATCCACTCTTCGTCAAGAAAGGTATCCACATTTGCATTCTTGAACTCCGTTCCATTGTCGCTTCGAACCTTCTTGATCTTCACTTCAAATTGATTTTGGGCCTGCCTAGTGAAGTTCTTGAAGATCTTTTGGACCTGCGATTTATCATCAAGAAAGAACACCCACGTAAATCTTAAAAAATCATCGACTATGACTAGACCAAATGAGTTACCACCGAGACTTTTGTAGGCATTGGGACCAAAGAGATCCATATGAAGTAGCTCGAGCGGTCTCCTCGTGGTCATGCTGTTCTTCATGGGATGACTTCCTCCAACTTGTTTTCCTGCTTGACAAGCACTGCATAATCTATCCTTGTCAAATATAACATCTTTTACTCCAAGGATGTGATCACCTTTAATAAGCTTATCAAGATTTTGCATGCCCACATGACCTAATCTTCTATGCCACAACCAACCTTTAGAAGATTTAGCAATTAAGAAAGTTCTAGGTTGAGCCTTTTTAGTGAAATCAACAATGTAAAGATCACCTCTACGTAAACCAGTAAAGACCATATTGTGGTTATCTCTATGAAACACTTGGCAATCTACTTCAGTAAATAGGACATTGAAACCAAAGTCAGCAAGTCTAGATACGAAAAGTAGATTATATCCAAGAGATTCAACGAGCATAACATTTTGTATGAAGCTACCATGTGAGATGGCCACCTTACCGAGGCCAACCACCTTACCCTTTGAGTTGTCACCAAAAGGGACATACTTTCGAGGGTCGTCATTTTCAACAAGCTCACGAAACATATCCTTGTCTCTGGTCATGTGATCGGTACACCCACTATCAAGAACCCATTCCTTTCCTCCAGCCATGTAGCCGTGTAGATTAGCCATAAGACCAAAGTGTCTCATAGACTCATCGAGATCAAAGTCACTATCATCATCCACATCATAGTATTCATGTTCAACATCGTCTTGTGATGGATCAATTCCTAGAGAGGGTAATTCATTAGATAAATGGACATCACAATAGTCATCTTTATGAATTCTAATGGCTTCGAAGATGATATTGCTAATGATTCCAACATCTCCTTTGGCACGCGTAAGATTAGTAAGCTCAAATAGACAGTTACCAAATTTGGGGTCAGTCGAACTCATCTTACTCAAGGCAATAGACTTATGAAGAATTTCATCCAAGTTTTGCAAGGAGTAGTTTGGAAATCGTTCCTCAAGGAATCTCCATATGGTATAAGCACAATCAAGAGCAGGCAAGCTAGCACACAAGTTTCTAGGCAAACCTCTAGTGATTAAATTGACAGTTCTAAGATTACAGATCATGTCAATAGACTCATCAAGGGTAGGATGCAAGGGATCAACAAGAAGCGCACAAGGGCTAGTAATGTACTTGTTCAAATGATATTCATTGAAAATCTCAAGCATCTCAATTTTCCACTCATGAAAGAACTCTCCATCAAGTATAGACACTCTACGTCTAAGACTCCCCAATTCATCCATCTTCCTCCAAAGATGTTTAAACTAAAGCAATGGAGATCAATGCTCTGATACCAATTGAAAGGATCGAGAAGAGGTGTCTAGAGGGGGGTGAATAGACTCTTAGCAAAGAAAAGTAACATTTTTTAATTTCTTTAAGTTAAGGTACGATGGAGTTTTAGCACAAGTTTAACCATTCACAATACATTCAAGCAAGCATGGCAAGAGTATTTGAGCAGCGAAAAGTAAAACATGTAATTTGCAAGAAAGTAAAGGGATGTGATTGGAGTGTGCAAACGAAATTGAAGACTCGAAGATTTTTAACGTGGTTCCGATAAATGGTACTATCATGTATTGAGGCTCTTTTGCCACTTGACTGTAACCCTATCTCTATGGAATAAAACATTCATTTACCCCGCAAAAGAAAACTTGAGAAAAATTTACCTTTCATTTTTTTGAGTGGAATTACCCTTCAATTAATTGCTCCCAACACACAGCCGCTTCCCCTTTTTTTTATAGATCAGCTCCCCGTCGCCTTCTTTGGTGTATACTGGGCCTTGGTGTTCGGCTATTGGGCCTCAAGTTGGCCTCATAGATTTCCTTCCTGGGCTTTGAAGACGATGCGTGCTGGGTGCTGCTCTTTTCGAACAAGCCAGACCACGAGCTCCGCAGTCCGCACCATTGCCTAGAAAAAAAACGAGCTCCGCACCAAGCCACCAACAGCCAGCGG
>NC_041390.1:37549741-37580434 GCF_002162155.2 Triticum dicoccoides | reverse complement strand
TCCGCCTCCGAACCTGCATCCTCACCCATCCCCCCTCTTCGCCCGCCACCCATCCCGTCCCCTGTCTCCACCGCCTCCTCTCCGCCGCCGCGCCCGCCGTCTCCCCAGGCCCCCGATTCGCCGTCGAGGACTACCTCGTCGACACCTGCGGCCTCACCCGAGCGCAGGCCCTCAAGGCCTCCACCAAGCTCTCCCACCTCAAATCCCCCACGAACCCCGACGCCGTGCTCGCCTTCCTCGCCGGCCTCGGCCTATCCAGCGCCGACGTCGCCGCACTCGTGGCCCGCGACCCGAAGTTTCTCTGCGCCGGCGTCGAGAGAACCCTGTTTCCCATCCTCGCCGGGCTCACCGGCCTCGGCCTATCGCGCTCTGAGATCGCGCGCGTCGCCTCGCTCGCACCCCGCAGCTTCCGCTCTAGATCTGTCGTTTCCGGGCTGGAGTACTACCTCCCCCTCTTTAGCTCCTCCGAGAGCCTTCTCCGGGGGCTCAAGAAATACAAATACTTTCTCAGTTCTGATCCAGAGAGGGTGGTCAAGCCCAATATTGAGTTACTGCAGGAGTGCGGACTAGGCACTTCCGATATTGCGCAGCTCTGCCTCGCTGTGCCATGGCTGCTCAGCGCCAAGCCGGAGCGCGTCCAGGTGATGCTGGCGTGTGCGGAACGTCTCGGTGTGCCCCGTAGATCGGGGATGTTCAGGCACGCTTTGAAGGCTGTTGAATCCCTTAGTGAGGAGAAGCTCGCCGCCAAAGTGGAGTACTTAAGGAACACGTTCAGGTGGTCGGATGCTGAGGTGGGCATTGCTCTTCGTAAGGCCCCACTGATGCTGACCAAATCCAATCAGACAATGCAGAGCAAGTCGGAGTTTCTTATCTCTGAGATGGGGTTGGAACCGGCGTACCTTGCTCATTGCCCGGTAATGCTCTGCCTTAGTCTGGAGGGCCGAGTCAAGCCACGGTGCTATGTTATAAAGTTTCTTAAGGCAAATGGATTGCTAGATCGCCACTGGACCTATGGGACAATTGTCAGGGTGTCCGAGATGGTATTTGTGGAGACGTTCATATGCCCTCACAAGGAAGCTGCACCGAACCTTGCTGAAGATTATGATGCCACATGCAGAGGGGAAATGCCGACTAATTTCAGATTTACATGAACCAAGAACGGGCTATGAGAATTGGTAGCTGCATATGGTGCGAAAAAGTTTTCACTTTGCATGGTAATCTGGTAAATTATGTTTGTTTGCTCTTTGCCTAACTGGATATCTGTTGATTCCTTAAGCCCCATGAGTTGATGCCATTTGATAGAGAAGAAAGCATTGCCTGCAATCTCTCAAGATAAGAAGTCCAGGAATTATTTATGGTTCCCTCTTCTGTTTAAGATGACGGAAATGAATGTGTGGTTGGAACCAATTTTCTGTTGAAACCAGGACCCTGAAAATCAGAAAGCAAAAGAACTATCCTGCATTGTTGTGATATGCTTTCACGCCGAATTTTGTCTAGCATGTTCCTTTTTCAGTTCGTCGTCTTTTTTGCCCAAATTGTTCACTGTATAATATTTAGATTATGCTTCTAGAAGATATATTTCTACCTGTTCTATGTTTATTGCCTGCCTTCTGATTTCTTTCCTTGTATTCTTCAAATTCCTAAATCCTGTAGTTGACCATACTTTTGCTGGGAATGTTTAAATATTGAACAACTAACCTATTTGGCTCTAAAGTATGATTAACAACTGATTTTTTATCATTTATATCTGCCCTTAATCTTCAGAATTAAATCAGTGGATATGGAATTAATTAGTCTTATAATATCTATCTACTAGTCTTGAATTAATCTTATCATATCTACTGCAAAACTGTCAGTTCACAAAATTACGAATTTCATCAAGTTACGAATTTCAGACCAAATTGTTGCTTTCAGCTAAGCTGTAAGTGTTTGTACAAACTATCACCTTAGGCTTGTTGTCCATCCTAGCATAAGTGGCAAATTTATATGTCTACTGATGGAATTCTTCGTTTTGATTGTGTTTAATGATGCAAGATGGGTATCTGGTCTACTGTTCAAAATCATGAGATGTCATTCTTTTGAAATCAATGAGTCAAAGTTTTCCCCTGTTAAAACGCACGAAAGATGTATTGGAGCTAAAGACAGTACGAGATCAGGCCATTTAGCAAGTGAATTGAGAGTATCAGTGAGCTATTCTTTGTACTTTTCAAGTACAATAATCTGCTTCAGCTGGTTTTCAACTATAAATATTGGGCTACTTTGTTGGTGAGCCTATCCTGCAGTGTAGGTTTGTCAAGCATCAGCCGCCAATGAAAGCCACTCTGATTTTGAAGTAACATAATCTGCTTCAGGTGGTTTTCAACTATATTTGACCTTATGCAATGTAGGATAGGCTCGCCAACAGGATAGGTTCATTTGCAATGTAGGTTTATTTGTCATCGGCGAAGTGTTTTTCTGCCTCTTGCTGCAGAAGGAACTGTGAAACTTCCTAGCTGTATATTTATTTGCAGTTGACACAACTGACAACAGAAATATAGAAGCAATAAATGGATCTGCCCCATTGAGCTATACTGCTTTTTGAACAAGTATAGATGTGCAAATCAAGATAATTTTTACCTATCTATTTTGTTGTGTTAAAATAATCATACTGTAGTTCTTAGTACCGTTTATGCCATTTAGTTTAGAGTTACGCACATTAGTTTTATTGATTAATAGCCTGATCAGTGAGCTCTTTTTAAATTCTAATTGTTTGCTGTTCTTATTAAATTCTGCATCCATGATATAGATGCCTATTGTTGTGAACTCTTTTGCAAGCTCTTTTAAAATTCTAATTGTTTGCGGTTCTTATTAGTCTGTCATGAAAATTTAATCGTTTCTTATGTTCAGCTGTGCCTGACCAAGCAAGTGGCGAATCTGAGCTCTATGGAATGCTTACATATATCAAGGATGAAATGATCTGGATTTTGCAACTCTAAGCTCAGCAAGTGGTGCCAAAAGGATAATGTCTTTGATTGGCTTAAGACTGCTCATATCTGTAACATAGATATTTGGTGAGGTATGAAGCGTAGGATGAAATATATGAACCGCCAAAATCTAAACCCTGGACAATATACCTTGGCTTCCATTGGGTTTGATGTACATCGGTAAATGGCTATGTGTCTGCGTCAATTCTCCAAAGAATGCATCACTTGGTATCTCCAAAACTTCCAGTGCTAAAATTGCTTTTTGTATTTCCTTTGCATCCATAGATTTGATATCTACCTTAGATGTTCAGTGTTAAAAGCTTCACATCAGTATATCTTGGCTTCCATTGGGTTTGATGCCCATTCCGTAGTTGTTTAAGTAACCTTAGCAAGACAATGCTATTTAAAAAAAAATCTTCTGATTCTTGGGAATAATTTCATCACGTGATCCAAATATCTGATTATGCTTCTAAGCTAAATACTCAAAAGTATGGCCCTATGGATAGTGTTCATGTTTTCCATGTAACACAGCCCTACTTCTATCTTCATGCTATCTGTAGTCATGTTGTGCATGGCCCTGTAAATAGTTTTTGCTACCACTCCCTCCGTCCGAAAAATATCTAGCACTAACTTGGTGCTAGATACATCCATTTGAGAAATAAGCTTCGGACAAGCTTTTTCGGACGGAGGGAGTACTATTTTGCTTCAAGTATCATAGCTGCCATATGCACATACTACTCAGACAGGCTCTATAAGTATATTTTTACTTACTGTTATCCTTTGTGTATTAACATGATCAATGCATATTATATGTACCCTTCTATAAGTATTTTTCCTTCGGAGCTAATGATATCTCTGCTTTTGTATGTGCGTTTGCCAATGCCATGGTTGAATTATTTTTTTTGTGTGTACACTGAAAACTGTAGGGGCTACTTACCTGACACTAAATATTTGCAACCCACCTAAATATTTAAGCAATTTTACTTGTCTTCCAATAAACCTGCACAACATGATTGCACATCGTCCGGGCAGATTTCTCCTCCATTGTCATGATGATTTGGCAGCATGTTTGGAGAGAAAAAATGACAGGATCTTCGATCTGAAGGCAGTGAACTTAATGGCAATCTGTGATCGCATCTCAGAGGAGATATACACATACACTTGCATTTGGCTAAGGTACCCTCTTCCCCCTCTCTTCTTGGTAACAATGATACGTAAAATTGCGTTGTATGTCCGTGTAAAGTAGGACTTTGCACTCTATACATATTGATACTTATGCATACTGTCAACCATATAGGCTGTAGAGAAGGGCAGTTCTGCCCACTCATGATATTTTTTCATAAAACGATTCCTTCAAAATCCATGGGTTGTCTCACCGAGCTTCTCCTAATTATGGCCTTATGTTAGTCCCTAGATTGCAGTGATATTCTCTGGACTATCTTTATTTGAATATTTCATCTTTGTGTTGTTGTACCTTGTCAAGACTTTGATTCCATCCCAATTCTTTCTGTCTGTGACAAGACCAAGACGTGCCTTCTAGTTACAGGGTCCTGGTTCTTTGTGTCGCCCGAGGGGATTCTCTCATATGAGCAGATGTTGAAAGGCAACCGATGAAATTGCCCTGAAAAATTTCCTGTGGAATTAACCCCTATTTTGCAGTGGTATTTATATTGGACCTCGTTATCTGACAAACGTTCGTCAGGAAAGGTGGCAAAAGCGAACGTTTTGCCTGACAGATTTAGTTCTAGGGGGGTGGCAACTTTAGTTGATGAGGAGGGGTGGGGGGGGGGCAGTTCGCTGGGGAGTGGCAACATTTTGCCTGACAGGTTTACTTTTGAAGCCATTTTTTTTCTAGAAAAACTGTCATCGCTCGATCAGGATCTAAGGCCTGTGCCCTGTGGGTGCGTTTGCTGGGAACTTCCCCACTGGACATTTGCCCAATAACATTATTTCAAATGTTGGCTAATAATGATCAGACTAAATACAAGTGGCGGTGGCCGACGATGTAAGGTGAGGCAGCTCGTCTTTTTCCTGTAGTTGCATTGCTTACAACATGGAAGGTCGCTCAGCACTGTTGGGGAGGGGACACCAAAGGCCCATGACAAGTACATGCTGCATCTGCTCCATATCAAAGTTGCCTCCCAACCTCTCATCAGCAGTGGCCTCCACCATCTTCATCTGCTCCCCATGGAAGTTGCCTCTCGAATTCTCATCGAGCATGGGACCGCTTCTTTTATAGTGATCCCATACTTCCTGGAGTTGCGCCACCCACACGCGATCTCCAGTAGAATGAGCCCGAAGCTATAGACATCGGTGCTCCTGTCGAACTTGACATCACCTTATATTTTTAACTTGGGATCCATGTACGCATCGGTCCCCACGGTGGTGGTCACCAGTGAGGAGTTGTTTTTGTTGCCAATCCTTGATAGCCCGAAGTCGGCGAGCTTGGCATTGTAATCATCATCCAAGAGTGTATGTTGCCTGGCTTGATATCTCTATGTAGGATGTACGACACACACTCGTGGTGGAGGTAGACAAGAGCCGATCCTATCCCCTTCACTATTTTGTACCTGGTTGGCCATCGCAGAACTGTCGCGTCCTTGTCATGTAGGTGATGGTCGAGATCACCCTGAGGCATCAATTCGTAGACAAGGAAAAGCCTATGATCATCCAGCTGCTTCAGGCACCGGCACATCAAGTCCCATCTGCTTATGCAGCACCAGCCTTGCAACCTGACCAGATTCTTGTGCTTGGTGTTGCTAATGGTGTTGACTTCCGTGAGGAGGTCCTTGGCTCCTCCTAGCCTGGACCCCTTCAAGAGCTCCTTGACAACAACCTGTTGTTATCCTCCATCATGATCGACCTTGAGGCCTGTTCCCCAGTACACCGTGCCAAAGCCGCCCCTCTCCGAGCTTCCTCTCCATGGAGGAGTTGTTGGTTGGGCGAGCCAAGTCCCGGTACCGGAATTGCTTAGGGCCAGCCCTCGAAACCATGAGGGAATTACGCCTTTGTCTCCACATAAACCATCATAGAATGAACGAATCCACGAGCAGGAACACGGAAGCTCCTCCAGTAATCGCTGCTGCAGTTAGACCCGTACCGGATAACACACCCGGATTGTGAAATAACCTCCTAAATCTTTGTGCAAGGTTGTAAAAAGTTACTGCCCTACTCAAGATGAGCACATACATATCGGTATTGGTAGTTCTTTGGGAGCAAGCGTGAAGTTGAAGGACCATCACAATATCTCATGGAGCTCCACACCTATGCCAGTGGCTGCAGAGAACCCTACCGCCACATTTGGTGGGAGTAACATTTCCAGGTAGGGCAACTGCGAGCTTGTTAGACAGATAGATAGAGTAGAGATAGAATTTAGTTAAATAGTTTTGATCTCCTCTCGATCTCCCATCTATCTGGACGCATCCTAGCGATCGTCCTCAACTTGTATGCCATGTGACATGGTTGGCTGATCGCCTCAGTCTATAAATACCCGTGGCCTGCTACGGCAGGAAATATGCTTCCCATAATATTTACATGGTACCAGAGTTGCTTCCTCATAAGGATCGTAGATCACATCTAGCCAAGCTCCCGAGAGAAATCATGACCGGCACCACCACCTCCGTGTTCGCCAGCACCATGAGTGCCTTGACCTCCCAACCTTCATCTTCCACCTTTGCTCCCTCCTCCAGCACCAACGTCGTGTCCCTTAGTCAACCACCGTAAGAGAAGTTCACGAGGACAAACTTCCTCTTGTGGAAGGCCATCATGCTGCCCCACATTAAGGGCGCATAGATGGACGCAGCAAGCCCAGTGTCGCCCGTCACCGTCACTGTCACCACCGACGAGAAGGAAGAGCAGAACGTCAACTATGCGCGCGCGATCTGGTACGCTCAGCAACAACATGTACAAGGCTATCTAATGGGTTCTCTGTCCCGCGAAGTGCTTGCCTAGGCCGTCATGCTGCAGACTTCGGCCGAGATGTGGGGCGCCATCCATGCCACGTTCGCTGCCTAGACACGAGCCGAGTCCGTGAACACCCAGAATCGCGCTTGTCAACCTTCAGAAGGCTAACTTCAGCATGAAGGGGTACCTCGCCCAAATCAAAGTGCTCTCTGATGAGATCACTCTCGCTTGTGCGCCCCTCTCCAACCACGAGATCATCTCCTATGTCCGCTTAGGTCTGGACCTTGAGTACAACTTTGTGGTCTCAGCCCTCGACCGCCTCGAGCTTGTCATGCCCCTGGAGCTTTACAGCCAGCCGATGAGCTTTGAGGCACAACTCAACCTTTCCCAAGGGATGCTCGTACAACAGTCTTCTGCCAATGTTGCGGCTCGTGGCCGTGGCAGTGGCAGCCCAGGCCGTGGTCACCAAGGACATGGCTGTAACAGCGGCGTGCATGGGCGTGGCAACAACAACACACACGCGGCTAGAATCAGGAACACATCATCCTCCTGCACTGGTAGACCACGCTGCCAACTATGCAAGAAGCCAAGCCATGAGGTAACTGAGTGTTGGCATCGTTTGATGAAAATTATGTTCCCGACGAACGCCATGTAGCCACTTTTCTCTGGGAACAAGGAAACACGGTGTGGTATGCTGACTCCGGGGTGACCGACCACATCGCAGGTGAGCTTGAGAAGCTTGCCATCCACGAGAAGTATTTCAGCAACGACCAAGTACACACCGCCGCAAGCGGTGGAGGTATGGGCATTCATCACATTGGTCAAGCTTCAATTAATGCCCTATTTCTAAACGTGATCTTCCATTAAAAGATGTTCTCCACGTTCCACAAGCCAACAAAATCTTGCTTCTATGTCTCGCTTATCAGCGTATTCTTTGAAACTCATCCTAAATATTTTCTTTTAAAGGATTGGGGCAACAAGGGAACTCCATCGCGGTAGATGCATCGGAGGACTTCACGCCATCACATGAGGAGCATTTAGTCGAAAGCATTGTCGTCAAGCCTACTCCATCGTCAACCCTCCTTGGCAAGATGTCATCAAAGAGTTGGTGACTCTTGGCACACTGACAAGCATCACAAACAGACTCTTTATTTTCACTACCTGAAAATGGAAGATTGCCTTGATTGACTACTTGCTCAACTATGATTGATGACGGATGTCCTACTCTTTGATGCCATCTTGCCAAGGAGGGCTTGATGACGGCGCTTTTGATGACTAAATGCTCCTGATGTGATGGGGTAAGGTCCTCTGATGCATCTACCGTGATGGAGGAGTTTCCTCGTTGCCCAATCCTTTATAAAAATAATATTTAGGATGAGTTTCAAAGAATACATTGTTATGGGTTGTTAAGCGAGACATAGAAGCAAGATTCTTATTGGCTTGTGGAACGTGGAGAACATCTTTTAATAGAAGATCAATTGGGGAACCAATTGAGGCTTGACCAATGTGATGGATGTTCATATGTCAACCGCTTGTGGCAGTGTGTACTTGGTTGTTGCCGAAATACTTCTCGCGGATGGCAAGCTTCTCAAGCCTGGAGTCAGCATACGACACCATGTTTCCTTCTCCTTGTTCCCGGAGAGCAACAACCACATGGCGTTCGCCGAGAAGATAATTTTCATCAAAATGGTGCCAACACTCAGTTACCTCATGGTCCGGCTTAATGCATAGTCAGTAGAGTGGTCTGCCGGCGGATGATGATGATGTGTTCTGACTGTAGTTGTTGCCGGTCATGTCTAGGCTATTTTAGCCATCGAAGTGCAGTCTAGCGACCAGCATCCCGGTGATGTTAAAATTGATGGATGCCGTCATGGTCCCATTCAGGCTGAATCTGGGTAGGCTTGTCGTGTTAACCGAGTGTCCGAAGGAGCTGAGGTCGATGCCAATGTTGTTCAAGGTTTCTTGTTTGTGACGCCGAAGGCATCACCAGCCGAGTCTGGCGGTAGCGCCGATGGCTAGCCGACGAGGAAGAAAGCCATGGCATCCCCTTTGGGGTATCCATGCATGAGCTTTTCTGAAACAGAGACATAAGATTTGCCTCATCTATTAATTAAGGAAAGAATTGAGTTTGTTTTACAACCGACTCTCATACTATAAGTGCCTAGCTTCTTAGCCCCTGCGGTGCTCCAAAGATTGGCTTCGGCTAAAATGGTGTTTAGCAAGATCACCGATGGTTTACTCTTGTTACAGAAGACACGGGAGTTTGTCTTCCAAATTGTCCAAGATACAAGCATGGTGAGAGAAGTCATGGCCATCTAGCTGGGGATGTTCAACCCGGTCCTATTAGCCCACCAAGACTTGATGGAATCCTCCAAGTGCCAAGTAGAAGTGTACATGTGGTCGAGACCAAGCTTCTCAATGACCAAGTTCCATAGCTAAATTGTAAAACGTCACTTGAAGAAGAGATGTGCTCTAGCTTCACGACCATTCTTGCAAAGAGGACAAAGGCCACAGTTTGGCCAGCCTCGCTTGGCCAATCTATGGGTGGTCCAAATTCGGCCTTGTATGGCTAACCAAGCGAAGAACTTGACTTTTAGCAGAGCCCAAACTTTCCAAACCATTTGTTCCATAGGTGAGAGGTCATATCAAAGAATTGCGCCTTGTAGGTGGAAGCCGCTGAGTAGAGCCCATCTGTTGAGTTTCCACACGATGTCGTCCTTGGTATGCTCATCAAGATGGAAGTCACGCACAAGCATCCAAATGTGAAGAACTCCCTTATGTGGTTGACGGAAACAATTGTGGATGGTTTAATCTTTTAAATGCAAGCATTCTCCTTGAGGGCCTCACGCAACTTCCAATCTTTTCTCGTTGATGCCTTGAAAATGAGAGGGGCAATCTCTTTTGGTTTTTGTCCAAGGAGCCATGGTGAGTCCCAGAACGGTGTTTTAGCGCCATTCTCCACTGTGATGGTGGTGGAGGCATAGAAGAAATCAAGGTCATCCTCATTATAACGGTTTCCCATACCAATCTGCAAGTTCCCCGGCTCCTTCCATTCAAACCATGACCAACACAACCTCAAGGCCATAGCGATTTTATCAGTGTTTGAGCACCTCAAAGCCTCCATATTTGAGTGGCTGACAGGCCGCCTCCCATTTCACCTTGCGTTTTGCACTAGTAGTGTTGTTCGAGTCGAACCAACGAAAGGCCCGCTCAAGCTTGTTAAAATCGAGGAGTGTGCTCGGCAGGACGACAAGTGGTGTTGTAAAGTAGACCACCTGGGAAGTGACGACGGACTTGACTAGCGTTGTGTGGCCACTAGTAGTGATATGTTGACCCTCCCATGTGACGAGTTTTCCTGCCACCTTGTCTTCAAGGAAGTGAAGGTCCACCTTCTTGAGCTGCCATACCGAGAGAGGAAGGCCCAGATATGTCAAGGGGGACGAAGCTCTAGTTGCCGGCAATCTCTGCAGAATGTGGCCTAAATTGAGTTGGTTGCATTGAATGGGCACCACTGAGCTCTTTTGGAAGTTGGTGCAAAGACTAGTCACCTCGTTGTACCCCTTTAAAATAGTTGCGAGGTTATCAATATCCCTCTTGATAGGGGTCATGAACACGGTCGCGTTGTTCTCATATAGGGAGGTTCTCACCCTAGCACCTCTCTCACGAATCTTGTGAAGGAGACCCTTCTGAGTTGCTAGTTCCAGCAATGACGAACATGAGAGGTGAAAGTGGATCTCCTTGGCGAAGCCCCCTACTATGCACCATGGGATGGCCAAGGACACCATTCAAGAGGATCCGCGATGAAGATGTGCAGAAAAGCACGGTGATCCAATTTCGAACCTTGGTCGGGAAGCCTTTCCTTTGTAGAAGATCAAGGATGTACTCTCACTTAACCGAATCAAAGGCCTTGCGAATGTCAAGCTTGAAGAGTAGGGTGGGGGTCCCGCACTTGTGCAACCGGCGGGCAAAGTTCGGACATACATAAAGTTATCGTGAATCCTTCCCCTCTTGATGATTGCACTTTGCACGTTGGAGACCAGGGCATCCATGTGGGGGCCAAGGCTGATGGATAGCACGTTCACAATAATATCGATAGCATGGACGAGACTAATGGTTTTGTAGTTGGAGATGCCCTCCGCACCCTCTTTGGGCAAAAGCACCACATTTGCGGAGTTGAGCCAATGGAAATTTGCCGAATGTAGGGAGAGGACTGCTACACACACGATGGGTTGTGCCCGATCTGTGGACGACAGGCTACGGCAGCCATCGATCAGTTGGGTTCACGTGGGCCGCAGCCATCGATCACCAGGTCGTTTGAGAATCGTCCAGCACATTGTCGTGTGCATAGTAATTTCGATGTAGGGACTCAAAGATGTGTATGACCCTCATAATGTCATCTTTGATGGTGTCCTAGCATTTCTTGAAGATGTCGTGCATTTCTTGAAGAAGATGTCGTGAGGTCATCTGGTCTGGGCATGCCTATGAAGCCATCCATGCATGAGCTCGCCACCTCATGGGTGGTGTTGTCATACAAAGGCAACGGGGGCCCATACGACATTAAGCCGCGGTTGCCGGTAGTCACTGCTGCAACGGAGTTGCCTGCAAGGTTGACCAAGCTGTCGTTCACGGCCGCGTCACCCGAGAAATTGAGGTATTTTGCGTCGCATGAGGATGAGTTGGCGAAGTTGAAGCTAAATGAGATGGGTGGCGGCGTTGCGGCGGCGACATGTCAAGGAGCATCGAGTGGCGAGGAGAGGAGGAAGCAGCCGGCGTAGAGGATGATGATGAGAAGAAGCTGCTACTGGGGCGCGCCATTGCTTGCAGGAAACATGGCTGTCTGTCTAGCTAGCGCTGTCTGGCTGGCGTTGGGGTGTTGTGAGCTCAGGAGCGTGAACTTGCGGCATATATACACGACTAAATTACCTTTAGATTAATCACGTGGGTGCATGTATCTCATCCGAGTCATGTCTGAATTTAAGTAGGTGGCAAGAATCTTCCTGCATGTTAGTGAAGGCATTCATGCACACTGCCATCACCAGTGGCGGAGCTTGAAAAGAAAAGTTGGGCGGGCCAGAGAGCACAATAGTTTTCAAATTCTAAAGCATATATACTATTTCAATATATATAGTCGGTACACCTTCTGTTCACATTGAATACAAGATGAGGTGATGCATATATACATATATACTACCAAGACCAAAATAAGCCATAACATTTGACCATATATACTACTCAAGACCAAAATAAGCCATACGCCCATACCATTTGACTATCAGGCAAGGTTGTGTGCAGGTACAAACTACAAATCAGCATTCCGTTCCTTCACGCATTCCATGGCTGCCTACACCTCAACTTGTAACCTGTAAACATAATGGAGTGAATCATTTATGCTACAGCAAGGCCCATTGCCCAATTGTGTAAACAAAACTTGCCTAACAAATTAGAAACCATCTTCTGTGGTCTGTGGTCTTGGACACTAGACAGTAAACTACAATGATCTTCAGTGAAATATTCAGCCAATTGGGGATTTTGAGGATGACTCAATATAAATGAACAATGACCTAGGTTCAATTCAGGGCAATAAAATTGGGAATGATTTGAATCGATTTACCTGCGCAACTTGTGAGGATTCAGAGAAGGATTTGCCCAGCTGGCAATTCACAGCCTCGTGCCGTCGCCGCCGTCGCCGGCTTACCGGCTCGCCGCTCGCGGCTGCATGTTCGCGTCCGCGCGTGGGTCGGCTAAGCAGTGGTTGTGGCCGGTGGGGCGTTTGAATGTTGGATGAAGGGATCACTGGAAGGGAGGGACTGATGTGCTCCGCGCCCGTGGGCGGCGGCCGGCAGCGATAGGCGCCACGGCAGCCGGCGGCTGCGCTATGAGACGGCGGTGAACCGTGAGCGGCAACTTCGCTGTGTGTTTTTTGTTTTTTGGGAGGAACGAATGTGGCCGTGCGAGGCAGAGGGCCGTTCGCGATGTGTTATGTTATGTGTGTGTTGTATCGATTGTGGGCTGCACCTGCGTACTGGTGATGGGCTGGGCTGGCCAGCTGGGTATGAAGCATACATATATAAAAAAAATTAGCTCCAGACCTGGGCGGGCCACGGCCCACTCGGCCTTGCAGAAGCTCCGCCAGTGGCCATCACTGTGCTACCTTTCCAAGTTGTTTTATTCTGAGCCTCCACTTAATTGTACCAGTTGCTAACTTTGCTATATGATAGTCTGAAAGATGGAAACCAGGGTGCAAGTCTGTGGGCAGTGGGCCGGGCACACGACCACCAGCTGCTACTACTTGTGGACTGCTTTAGTAGCCGCATGTTCCCGATATGAACTTTATGTACTGTCAGGTAATTATCAGGACCTTGGCCTTCAATTATTTTATGCAAATTTGGTTGCCCTCCAATCTTGACTGAAGTTTCCTTGGGGTGGTTGTGATGACATTGACTTTGACGGGCGGGTTTGTGTAGTTCCCACCTTTAGGGCTCCGTTGGTTCACAAGATAGGAAAAATGTGCAAAATGTAGGGATATGATAGAATGTATGTGTAGAACAGAGGATTGAACTCTATATTTGGCCTTTGTTGAGGAGCCTGTCATGCAGCAGTTTAGGTTTCGCAGGCATTGGAAGAGTACTTTTCCTGCCTGTTGTCGCCCAAGGAATCTGTGAAAGTTCCTATCTGTATATTTGTTTCCACCTGACACAGCTGAGAACAGAAAAACGGAAGCAAAAAAAGAACTGCCCCGGTTAGCTATGATGTTTTTTTTATAAGTATACATGTAGAAATCAAGATAATTTAGCTATCTTTTTCTTTTGTTAAATAGCTATACAGTAGTTTTTTGTGCTATTTCTGTCATAGCGCTTACCTGAAATCTTTGGTGTATTTGCAAGCACCAGCAACGACTATAACATGGAAGAAACTTAGGCACCATTAATTGTTCCGTTTGTAAAAAAAATGCATCTAGAAATTTGTTGTAAAAAAACGATTTGGATCTTTTTTGTTTTTTGCTATGCATGATTCAGAGCTTGTCAGCTTAGAGCTTGATAATGCGATATCAACTCATCCAACGGATAATGGGAACTATTTCGGTGGCGGTAATGGCCTCCAGTAGTTTTCCATGGAATCATACCATTCTGTAAACTGAGAATGCTTATAAGCTAGATATTCGAATTACAGTACTATGAATAGTTTTTGTTGGCTGGGAACAGTTTTCATGTTTTCCACGCAACAGAGTCCTAGTTTTATCTTCATGCTATATGTAAGCTACACCTTGGTCGAATTGGTTTCAACAGTGGAAATATTAGCATTTTTTTATGGTAGGAGATTGGTTTCAAAGGATGTCAATTGACTCTTTTCCACGAACACTAACAACGGGAAGATCTTCCTATGTATCTTAGCAGCGACTGTTAATCCCTATACTTTGTTTTTGCTGAAGGTACTAGACTGGATGTTGATAACATTTGCTTTTGAAACATTCATACGGTGAGCCACAGAGGGTAGG
This sequence comes from Triticum dicoccoides, assembly GCF_002162155.2. Lineage (NCBI taxonomy): Eukaryota > Viridiplantae > Streptophyta > Magnoliopsida > Poales > Poaceae > Triticum > Triticum dicoccoides. Next base: position 37,566,073 of record NC_041390.1, on the reverse strand, counting down.
TCTGCTCACTTATGACATTGTCATAAACAAAATCCCATCAAAACCATGGATTAACTCACCGAGCGTCTAGTTATAGCTTTGTGGTAATCCCCAAGAGTGTACTGCTATTCTCTGGATCATCTTTGCTTGAACCCTTCACTTTTGTGTCTGTTGTACCTTGTCAATACTTGATTCCATCCTGGTTCGCTTCCAGTCACAGGGTGAAACTTCAGGTGACAAGGCTGGCGAATCATCAAGGTGCGAGATACATCATGCGCTCAAGTTTTATGTGCCAAGTAGTTCCCAGGACCAAATCTTCACTCTGTTCAAATATCGGCATGATGAGGACCACGGGAACATCCTCTGCTGCAAAAGTTTGATGAATCGATCCCGTGCCCCATGTTTCAGTCACTGCCTCCATGAGCACGGTAACTTGCCAACTTCAGTAGGGAGATTGGCACTGGCATGACTACCTGACTGTCGGGTAACACCCTCCAGGCACCCATGGACCAGACCAGGTACGAATCTGAGTTCTGTCTCCTTCAGAAGTTGCACACCTTTCAGAATACTCAGCTACACTCCACTGCGCTCAACATGAAGGATATTTGAGACTTATGTTTATGTATAGGTTTTTTTATATACTTCCATGTTGGGATTGGTCCAGCATCGCCCCCAACAGTGCACACCCACTCTTTATGACTAAAAATAGTTCTGGGTGCTTGTAGCGCAACAAAAGTAAGTTCTACTTACGAAATATCACCATTTATTTGTCTAAGAAACATGTTGATTTTGCAACTACGAGATCTTCCACTTATTTGGTTTCATTTTACATTCTGTCACTATATGTGCTATATATACATCACTAATTCACTTTCTCCCGCACCCGTAGACTGCAGTTAATATGCAATTGCAAATGCCCTGATTTCTTGCTGGGAGTATTTGCCAGATACTCTAATCTTCTAATTGCCGCCATTTCAACCAAGGAATGACCATCCTTTAAAGAGAAGAGAAGAGAAAAGAAGGAAGAAAGGAATGACCATCCTTTAAACAGACTGTAAAACAATGTAATCTTGTAGAAATTCGACCCCCCAAACTAACCCATTGGAGATTACTCCATTTCTTTACGCGGTGCAGAATTTTAAAGTGCGCTCTAAATTGTACTACATCATACCAATGACCCGACCTGGGTAAAACACTGACTTCAAAATAAGCAGCATATTCTACCATTTTTTTTTTGGTTGAGAAAATGCAGAAGCCTTGTGTTTCATTCCATTGAGAAGGTAGAAGAGACACAGTACACACACCCAAACGGGCAGGAAAGAAAACGATTACAGAGCACAACAAATTATTATGTAACTACGTTTGTGCCAACATTACAAATTATTACGAGACCTGGTATATTGGCAGAAAGCTTCAAAATTACTAGCAAACAGGATTCGTTTAGCATCTATGCCATTTAGCTAGTGACCTCAGTCGTAGAACTGAACAATTTGGCTAGCAACAGAAATAACCTAAAAAAGAAAAAAATCTATTAGGATGGCAAACTTCACCCACAATGATGTTTGAGAATCAATTAGTATAACCAAAAAGAAATAGCATCGCATAACATTGAAAAGAGATTGGTGAGCAAGGTCACGATTCAAAACCTTGTTTATGTCATTGTTTGATACGATATAACTGAAAAGATGGGGACACAATGTTGAACAAAATAAAAGGCGCATTGGATCTTGTTTTCCGATACATGAAAATGCCAGCTCCAAATTATGAGGCACCGGCCGTGGTTATCATGAGTATCCATCAAAAGAAAAAATAGCCGATTAAATGAAGAACATGCCAGTAGCCAGCAGCATTCCACTAGATAATAGCTTCAGCGTGCAATTATGTCAAGATACACCACCAAACTATGCCCCTCTTAATTAGTCATGCTGCCAATAAGTGGAACATGACAATGTGATGGTTCTTCTCGAGGACACCAGACACAATAAAAAATGTAGCAGACATGAGATGACTTTAGTGTTCTGATCTCCATGCTTCTGGCAGATCTCAAGGCATAGTAGACAGCATCTGGGAGATGCAATGGCATGATTCTTCATGTCTACCATTCATATGCTACAGTACATGTTTGAACATACCTTCTGCATAAATAGGCGTCAGCAGACCAGTAGATACATCAAGCTATAAGCTCTTCTTTTCTGCTCCTCTCCTCAACCACAAAATAGAGAAAAGCTTCAAGATCAGACATGGCTTTCCACCTAAGATCGATAAGTTTGCCTTCTAGGCCTCACCCCACTGGGACCGAGATTGAAGAAGAGATGTTGAGCCTAGAGGCAAGCATCTCTTCCTCCACGACCATCGGCATGATGTGCGAGGGTCAGAGGAGGCTTGGAGACATCTATAATGGCGTCGAAGAGATCATCTGCCTTCCAAGCAGCCAAGTCTGTGCCTACCAGCAGAGGACGGTGTTGGATGGAGAAATGGACGGTTCTCTCGAGCTGCTAGATCTATGTGGCACCATGCAAGAGATCTTTGCCGAGATGAAGGCCATCATACAAGAGCTGCAACTGTCTCTAAGGAAAGGGGATGATGCGGCTGCTCAAGCCAGTATCCAATCTTACACCAGCTTGGCGAAGAAGGCCAAGAATCATTTCAAGAAGACCACGAAGAAGATTTCTGCAGACTGCAGGATGGTCATGCTCTTGGCCAAGGCCAGAGAGATCTCTGTCTCTCTGCTGGAGTCCACACTCCATCTCTTGTCGAAGCAAATTGAAATGCCTAAACGGTCTCTTGTTTCCAAGGCATTTCACAGAAGGAAGTCAGTTTTTTGCAAGGAAGAGCAACTGTCAAAGCTAGAGTGCAGCATCATAGATCTTGAGAGTGGAGCAGGACATCTGTTCAGGAAATTAGTCCAAAGCAGAGTTTCTCTACTCAACATCCTTAGCTCATAGATACTCCCAAGTCACTCTTGACACCATTCGATTAGCATCCGCCTTTTAAGGAATAGCTGATCTTCATACAATTTTCCCCTATGTATACACTATACAGTAGAAATGTACATGATACTATAGCAAGAGAAACAAAAGTTTTGATCCGTTTGACCATTTCATATTTGAAGATGTGCTTGTGATCCCAGTATACTTAATTTTGATAACCTTGGTTAGTGGATCTTGTCCCTTATGCATGAAACATGCCAGATCAAAGTCACACGGTCCCAACTTGTAGTTTGCAGAATCAATCAGTTTTATTATCCAGATTCTCCAGCACCACCACCACATGGCTATGCAGTCTGGCACTACAATTAATTATATTTCTGGTTTCATACAACAAAGTCCAAATTAGTGCTCAAATTTTAACATCGTCGACATGTATATCATTTAAGCATTTCAGGCAAAGTAATAACAAAAACATTTGCTCTGCAGGATTAACAATAATCTGAGCAAGACCTAATCCAAACTTGGCAGTGTGCAAAGTCTTTGTTCCTTTTTGTATAATAATTCTCAATACACAAAGAACAATCAATGCTTTGTATGCTTATTTCAGACTTCACCAAAAATAAATATGGCGATGTTCGAGAATCAGTTAGTATGTTCAAGAGGTAATAAGATTGTACAAAACATTGAAAAAAATAGGGTGGCTACGGGCACACAACAAATGCTTGTTTCTGTAATGGTTAGATATAAAATGGTGGGTGGCTGAAAGCCTCAAACTGAAAAAACAGGGATAACACGCTGAACCACTAACATGGATCTTGTTTCCATGGCCTAAACATGCCAGCTCTGATCATCGAAGCTTTAACTTGTGATTCGCAAGGGTGCCCACCAAAGAAAACACCTGATTAAATACAGGCATTCCACGGAAAAATGCTAGGTTAGCAATCCATTAAATAATGACTTTGGTAAGCAATTATGCCAAGATCCACCATCAGACTAAACTGGACTGCTGGTTCTTGTTACCAATTGCTGGAACATAATAATGTAATGGCCCATAGCATGGACAGTAGACACATAAAACAATGTACTAAACATGAGACGACTTTAGGATTCCAATCTCTATGCTTGTGCTTAAAAAATCTCAAGGCATAGCAGACAGCATGTGGGAGATGTAATTGCATGATTCTTCGTGTCTACCAATCAAATGCTACTGCTTCTACATTTCTATATAAATAGGCCTCAGCAGAGCAGGAGACGCATCAAACAAATAAGTGTTCCTTTCTTCAACTCTTCATCAACCACAATATATACTGAGAAAAGCTTCAAGCTCAGATATGGCTTTCCACCAAAGATCGACAAGTTTGCCTTCTAGGCCTCACGTCAGTGAGACCCAAGTCGAGCAAGAGCTTCTCAGCCTAGAAGCAAGCATCTCTTCCTCCAATTCCATCAGCATGATGTGCGATGGTCTCAGGAGTCTTGCAAACATCTATGATGGTCTTGAAGAGATTATTTGCCTACCAAGCCACCATGTTTTCTCCTCCCAGCAGAGGAACATGTTGGATGGAGAAATGGAAGGTTCTCTTGAGCTGCTAGATCTTTGCAGCGTCATGCAAGAGATCTTCGCCGAGATGAAGGCCATCATCCAAGAGCTGCAAGTGGCTCTAGGGAAAGGGGATGATGCAGCTACTCAAGCCAAGATCCAGTCTTACACCCGCTTGGCGAAGAAGGCCAAGAATCATTTCAAGAAGACCGCGAAGAAGACTTCTGTAGATTGCAGGATGGTCATGCTCTTGGCCAAGGCCAAGGAGATCTCTGTCTCTCTGCTGGGGTCCACACTCCGCCTCTTGTCGAAGCAAATTGAAATGCCTAAACAGTCTCTTGTTTTCAAGGCATTTCACAAAAAGAAGTCAGTTTTCTGCAAGGAAGAGCAATTGTCGGAGTTAGAGTGCAGTATCGTAGATCTTGAGATCGGAGCAGGACATCTGTTCAGGAAGTTAGTCCAGAGCAGAGTTTCTCTACTCAACATCCTTAGCTCATAGGTACTCCCAAGTCACTCTTGACGACCTCCGATTGGCATCCGCCTTTTAAGGAATAGCTGATCTTCATACAATGTTCCCATGTGTATACACTATACTGTATAAATGTACATGATACTATAGAAACAGAAAGAGAAACCAAAGTTTTGATCCATCATCCTTGAAGATGTGTTTGTGATCCCAGTATAGTTTATTTTTATGCCCATGGTTAGTGGATCTTGTTCCTTATGTATGGAACATGCAAAACCAAAGTCACATGGTTCCAACCTGCATTTAACAGAATCACTCCAACCTGTATTTAACAGAATCATTCAGTTCTATTATCCAGATTCTCCACCACTACCACATGGTTGTGCAGTCTGGCACTACAATTGAATATATTTCTTGTTTCATACAACAGAGTCTGAATTAGTGCACTCAAATTTTAACATCTATGACATCTATATCATTCAAGCATTGAAGGCGACAAAACAACAAAAACATTTACTTTGATACCACAACTTTTTGCATGATCTACGTATTAACAATAATCCGAGCAAGACCTGATCTAAACTTGCCAGTGCACAAACCTTTTGTTCGTTTCAATAAAATGATTGCCAGTGCACAAACCTTTTGTTTGTTTCAATAAAATGATTCTCAATACACAAACAACAATCGATGCTTTACATGCTTATTTCAAACTTTACCAAAAGAAAAAATATGCTGATTCCGGAGTATCAGTAGTATGACTAAAGAGGTAATAAGATTGTACAATTTTTTTGCAAAAAATAGGGTGGCCACGGGCACACATCAAAAATCTTATTTCAGCAATGGTTAGATATGAAATGGTCATGCTACTCACACGGTTGGTGGCTGGAAGCCTCAATCTGAAAAAATGGGGATAATACGCTGAACCCCTAATATGGATCTTGCTACCATGGCCTAAACATGCCAGGTCCGACCTCGAGGCTTTGACCTGTGATTTGCAAATGTGCCCACCAAGGAAAACACGTTATTAAATACAGGTATGTCATAGCTAAATGCTAGGTTAGCAACCCATTAAATAATGGCCTGAGCATGCAAGAAAGATCCACCATCAGACGAAGCTGCGGTGCTGGTTCTTGCTGCCAATTGTTTGGACAGTAGCACAAAACAATGTACTAAACACGAGACGACTTTAGTGTTGCGATCTCTATGCGTCTGGCAAATCTCAAGGCATAGCAGACAGCATCTGGGAGATGTAATGGCGTGATTCTTCATGTCTACCAATCAAATGCTACTGCATGTACATTTATGTATAAATAGGCCTGAGCAGAGCAGTAGACACATCAAACCAAGAAGTATTCTTTTCTGTTCCTCCTCTCTTCAACCACAATACAGAGAAAAGCTTCAAGCTCAGATATGGCTTTCCACCAAAGATCGACAAGTTTGCCTTCTAGGCATCACGTTAGTGAGACCCAAGTCGAGCAAGAACTCCAGAGCCTAGAAGCAAGCATCTCTTCCTCCAATTCCATCAGCGCGATGTGCGATGGTCTCAGGAGTCTTGCAAATATCTACGATGGTCTTGAAGAGATTATTTGCCTACCAAGCCACCAAGTTTGCTCCTCCCAGCAGAGGAACATGTTGGATGGAGAGATGGGATGCTCCGTTGAGCTCTTAGATCTCTGCAGCACCATGCAAGAGACCTTCGCCGAGATGGTGGTCATCATCCAAGAGCTGCAAGTGGCTCTAAGAAAAGGAGATGATGCGGCTGCTCAAGCCAAGATCAAGTCTTTTACTCGCTTGGCGAAGAAGGCCAGGAAACATTTCAAGAAGACTTCCAAGAAGGCTGCATCCGACAAGATGGTCATGCTATTGACCAACGCAAGAGAGATCTGCATCTCTCTGTTGGAGTCCACACTCCATCTCTTGTCGAAGCAAATTGAAATGCCAAAGCAGTCTCTTGTCTGCAAGGCATTTTACAAGAAGAAGGTTGTTGTTTGCGAGGAGCAATTGCAGGAGTTAGAGTGCAGCATCGGAGATCTTCAGAATGGAACAGGAAATCTGTTCAGGAAATTAGTCCAGAACAGAGTTTCTCTTTTAAACATTCTTAGCTCATAAATACTCCACATCACTCTACTCCCTGCGATTGTCATCCGCCTTTTTGAGGATGAGCCAATCTTGATACAGTTTTTCCATGTGTATAGTATACAGTACAGATGTACAGAAATTATAGAAACAAAGACCAAAGTTTTGATCCATATTGTGATACTGATAATAATCTCTTGGGGCTTTGTGATGAATATATGCATGACAAAAGCAAATGTGTATGATGTCAATAATTTTTTAGGTTCTGTTAATTAGGTTTGTTTTACAGGTTACATTTTTGTGGTAAATGATAACAACAATGGTGTTAGGCCTACCATAAAACTAGAAGGTTGTCGGTTCCATTACACCTACCATAAGATTCATGATTAGCCTTATTTTATGGATCTCACTTATCATGCATGGGAGTGGGACAAGCCAGGTCGAAGCCACATGGCTGATGGTTTTACTTGCACATAAATCAACTAGCCAGATTCACTTCATAGTTGGAAATGCTGGCCTCATATGCTCAATTAATATTTAGATATATATTCACATTTATTCAGATGATAAAGCTTGCATTTCTGATAAAATCATAAAAATAATGATGATGGGTAGGTCAAGTGGAAAAATGAAATCTAAATGTTCTTGATAACAACAATAATCCATGTTCGCAGATGAAAAAAATTAGTATGATGGTATATTCAGCATAATTTTAGTTGGTGTTTAATGGGAGATAAATATTGGATTGAGCATTATAGGTTTCCAGAGATAGCATGTCTTAATGTTTAACACATTGATACCAAAAATATCTCCTGTAAAAGCGAAATATTTTGCCTCATCAAAGCATGGTAGATAGACTTTGGTAATATATTTTGATCTCTTTCTTACCCCTTCTCACATTGTATAGGAGCACCACAAAGGATGTTAACAGAACCGGATAGCACAGCCTGGAACAACATGCTGATTAAATCAGTGATTCCTTACACCAGCAATCACCAACCGCCCTGGGGGTGCAGATGAGTTTGCCACTAACAATGAAGACACGGCTGTAGAATGCGAGCGACAAAGCATGGAGAGGACAGTCATCATGTAACGCTGATGCACATGCATGCATGATCAAGCTACCTAGATCCAACACGAAAATTGTTCCTCGTGCATGAGTTTGTCTCCAACAATTAAGACACGTTCGACAGGCCCATACACTCTTCATAGATGTATGAAACGATAAGATAACAGCAGAGCAGCATAAACTTGCCTTGAAGATGGGTGACAAACTCTCAGGACTTCAACTGACAAGATTCCGGTTGTCTGTAGGTAGCAAAGATGTGCAAGTGCTTCTACTTCTGCCTATATATGAGGGGAGCAAAATGTGCGCACTGGGGTAGACACCATCCAAGAGCTGCACTTGGTTCTGATGAAATGAGGAGACGCTGCAGCTTTCAGGTCAATATTCAGACCTACACGGTACACCCAATCAGCAAAGGAAGCACATAAACATTTCAGGTAGATCAGGAAGACGGTTACACCTGTTACTCAGTACTGAGGGGTGATCAGACCACTTGCAGCAGCATAGAAAATGTCAGTCTTGTTGCTTCAAATCTACAGTGCGGCTTGTCCGCGTTTTGGAAACGGGGTCCCCAGACTTGCCTGTCTGCGGCCTGCGGCGTGGCTCAAGTAGGGGCCCAGCGCGACCCATCTTCATCAGCTCAAGTTCAAGACCCTCGCGAGGGGCCAAGCCTCGCGGGGCGGACGACAGGAAACTTTCTCAGAGGCAGCCTCATCAGGCAGGCTCGCGAGGAGGCGGAGAGATCAAGGCAGGAATACCTCGCGAGGAACTCGTGACGCAAGCCATGACGATCAAGATCAAGCGGGCGCCAGGCGGACGCCGGCCTGCGCAGTGTCTTTGTTTCCCCTTTGGTGTAAAGGGGGCAAGTACATGCCAAGGCATCAGGCAAAGGTTACCATTCTAGTGCAACGAGACCAAGACCAGCCGGACGGCAAGATGGAGGTCACCGTGGAGCCCAAGACGGCGTCATCGCTAGTGCTTTTGGCAGCCGAAGACCACCTTTGGTCAGGATAACTTGTACTAGATGTTCCCCTTCAAAATGGCCAATTATTGACGCCCTTCCCGCTCAATTATTCGGAGAGAGGCCCAGGGCCTCTATAAATAGAGCTAGCCATCACAGAGTAGAGACATCTAGAAAAACCTCGAGACATCGAGAAGGGACGACGACGACCATGACGGCTGGAAATCTGGTAGAACCATAGGAGAGAGAGAGAGAGGCGACTGAACTCACCCTAGCAGTTCATCGCACCAGCTCAAGAACTCCTCTCGCGAGGCTGTTCTTCCCTTGTACTGTCCATCATCAGCCCCAGAGGCAATCCACCATACCACACACTGGAGTAGGGTATTACACCACAACGGTGGCCCGAACCAGTATAAACATCGTGTCCCTTGTGTTGTTCATCATTTTTATCTTAGTTCGCATGAGAGGATCAGATGTAGACCGGTAGGGGGGAGATCTCCGCGCGCACCCCAGTGTTTGAACCTCAAGGGTCTGCCGGAACCCGAAACCCGACATTTGGCGCGCCAGGTAGGGGTGCACCGGAGTCCTCCTTCCTCCGTGTCGCGTTTCGCCGCTTCTCCACCCAGATGTCAAGCAACCCGGCTGCCAACGTCAACCGCTGGGCGGCGTGGCCCGCCCACGCCGTGTCGCCATCTCAGGGCGACCCCGACCTTGCGCCTCAGGCAGCTCGCGCTCCGCAGGGCGCGGGCGACGCGGCCAGACGCCGCCTGCCCTCACGCCACGGCAGGTGCGGGCCGCAGCAAGGGCCTCGAACCACGCCGCTGCCACGGCGCCATACACCCGACGGGAGCAGGCCTTCAGGGCCGCGCTCACGGTGGCCCGAGAGCTACTACGGTGCCGCTTGCTGAAAGGCGGCCGCGATGTGTTGTTAAAGCGAGTGGCCGAGCTCCTGGACGCCGCCGCCTCAGGAGCGCGCCCACACGATTTCAGGCGGGCCCCAGGGCCGGTCCGCAGCTTTCAGGTCAATATTCAGTCGTACATGGTACGCCCAATCAGCAAAGAAAGCACATGAACATTTCAGGTAGACCGGGAAGACGGTTACACCTGTTACTGAGGACTCAGGGGTGATCAGACTACTTGCAGCTGTAAACAAAATGGCAGTCTTGTTACTTCAAATCTACACTTTGGCTCTTGTCAAAGCAACTTGCAATGCCGAACATTGGCAGGTGTTTGCTTCTCTCAGCGCATTCCATAACTGAAGAGGAGCAATTGCCGGCACTTGAGTTGGGCAACAGAGTTTTTGTGCTGAATACTCATAGCTTATAGATAGCTAGGTACATACTCAGATCCAATACCCAGTGGTTGGCACCTGCCGTTTTACAGGATTTATTATGTATAAAATGGCAAAATTACTCAACTCTGATGCTGTTCAGTTCAATGGTTTACATACATAGTTCAGACTTCAGACACACTAACCCGAGGCTATGAGGTTGTTATGTCTTCATCACATGAGATATGTCTCAAACCAAGCTGTCTGCATACCTGACATGCCGGCCCCACGAAGCACCAGCTGTGAGCCAGGACAGGGCCGGCCTCTAAGACGGGCCAAGATCAACCAAAGAGTGGCTGGGCCGAAATGGGTCTAGTAGGCCCAGCCGGGCGCTACTACTTAACACCACCTGGCCTTCGCTACCGGACTCGCGGCCTATGCCGACGGCCCTGGGCCGTCGGCATAGGTCATTTCCCGTCGGCATAGCCCCGTCGGCGTAGATCACGTCAGTGTAGTCTTGTCAGATCGTCTGCATAGTATAGCCGTCGGCATAGGGACCTATCCAGCGGCTGCCGCTCGGCCGTCGGCATAGTTTAGCCGTCGGCAGTGTTTTTCGCCTGACGGCAACGGACGACGCCGTCAAAAGCGCTGACGAATCACGGGAAGCCACATGGTAGGGATAAATCTATGCCGACGGCCAAGCCGCCGGCATACCTCTGCCACGTGGCTTTCCGTGGTGCCTCGTGGTGGCAGGGCTATGCCTACGGCATAGACAAAATCTATGCCGACGGCTTTGCCGTAGGCATTGCCCTGCCACGTGTCGCCCCCTGGCCGCCTCCTAGCGGAAGGGGCCCTACGGCATAGATGAAAATCTATGCCGACGGCTTAGCCGTAGGCATAGCCCTGCCACGTGGCACGCGCTGGGAAGTCCTGGGCCATATATGCCGACGGCTTTGCTGTAGGCATAGTTTCTTTCCCCCCCGTTTTCTCCTTTTCAATTCATTTCACATCATTTCAAAGCAGAAAATATGGCATTATGTAGAAATATGATAGTTCATCATCTAAAGATACTCAAGTTCATCATCATCATTTAAACATACTCAAGTTCATCATCTAAAGATCATCACCGGTGAAAGTTCATGAACATAAGTAGTGCAAGACATGAAACATAAGTAGGAACATGAAAGGTACGGTATGTCACGATGGCCACATTCATGGGTATCATCATCGACATCAAGCAAGACCGCCGTTGCCAAAACCACCACCGCTAAGACCACCTCCGCCAAAACCACCATCGCCAAGACCACCTCCGTCAAAACCGCCACCGCTAAGACCACCTCCGCCAAAACCAACATCGCTAAGACCACCTCCGCCAAAACCACCATCGCCAAGACCACCTCTGCCAAAACCGCCACCGCGACCACCATCACTCTGCCAGATCGGAGTGACTGGGGTCGACGAAGCAGGAGTCGAGCCACCGGTCCCCTACATGTTTGAGAGAAGATACTAACAGTAAATATGATATGATAGTGTTGAATGAACGAGAACTAGTTTGTCAGTAGTTAGGCAAATGTACTAACCGGACTATCACTACCTAGTGCCACCCATTCATCGAACGTGGGCACGTGTGGGGGTTCTCCCGCAGGTGGTGGTGGGGGTCCCATTTGTGGTGGATCCGTGCGGTTATTTCAAGACGCCAACATTGCCTGGATGTTAGTTAAACAAGCAAACTAGAAGGTCAGAAGGAATGAAAGTGCAAAAATTTAGCTTGGTTTTAAGAGGGCAAAACTAACCGTCATCATCTGACGGTTGTAATCATCTTTTGCCTTCACTCGTTGCAAGTACTCTCGCACCTTGAGATTCCTATGCTCGACAAAGGCCTTATATGCCTACATAATTTAGGTTGTTTCTAAGCGAGCGATGCTGAAAATAAACTGAGAATGCTAGAGAGAAAGAAGATAAAGGGGAAGTACTTACAGCATGCTGGCGGGCTAAGGGAGTCTGCGAACGCCCCGTACTCTCTAACTGGCTCGAGTTGGTAGCCCGAAGCCGTGTGTACGAGATCGAAGGAGTGATCAAGCCATCGAAACACGGATACCGGTCATGTGACTTCCCCTGGATGGCCACCACCGCCGTGTCGTCGATCTAAGACTGGGCGACATCAGGAACAGGAACATCCGGATGCAACTTCTGATAGTTCTGAGTGTAAGACTCCAGGTGCTGCTCGGTCTTGCCGTAGTACTGGCTCTCGCCGTCCTTGCGATCACTCCGCTCGCAGGCCAGCTTCCACGACTCAATGTCTGAGAGCGGCCTACTTAACACCACCTGGCCTTCCATGAGAGAGGCATCCAGAGCATCAAGGACGAACCGGCGGCTACCTACTTTCCCTTTTCCCTTCGAACCCTAGTTCTTCCTTTGCCATTCGTGTAATCGAACCAAAGCTTGTATCTAAGAGGGTATTGCTACTGATCAATAGAATCGCAAAAGAGAGCCTATCACAAGCTCCTTATAATAATATGCTAGGGTATTGCTCCCTACAATTAATAGCATGCCAGTCACAATTAGCAGTACGAAGCAACTAAAATTTGCATATCAATCAGATGCTCACCAGATAAGCATGTCCCTGGAACCTCCAGCGCCAAGTCAACCATTCCTTCCATCAGCAACCAGCAACCAGCTCCTCGTCTCTCGTTGTCTCACCATACTCATCGGTATCATGATCTGGATCTGAAAATCAAACTACTACACGCTCGTGCAGATGAGTTTGCTGCCAATAATCCAGACATGACAGCCTGATCATATGCCCCTTACACTGACCGGTCACAGAAAAAAAAGCATCAGCTTTTCGGGGAGATGGGTGACTTATGTGCCGTCAACAGAACTCTACATAATCGACGAGAGTCTTGATGTCCTCTAGGGTGAGCCCCTACATGGCTCATGCCTCATTCATTATATATAGAGACCAATGGCAATCTATTCTCTTCCTTCCATTCCGGCCACGGCTTGCCATCTCAGACACGTCGTGAGTGTGCCAGCCATTCAGGCCTCCGCTCTGATGAAACCAATGTCGAAGACGAAGAATAGTTGCGGATCCTGAAGGCCGACATCTTCAGGGTCCTTAAGATAAAAGCTTGCATTTGGCCAGCAGATGTATACTTTGTCAGGAATCAGGATTAGGTTCGCTTGCATCGTCAGAGAAAGGTGAGCAGCAGGGAGCGGCAGCGCGAGCACCACGCCGGCCCCCATATCTCTCCTTCTCCGGCGAAGGCGATAATCGGCAATGCCTGCGTGAGCAGCAGGTGGAGAGGTAGAGGGGGCGTTGGGAGATCGCCGGTGGTGGTGACGTCGACGGCGACACGCAAGCTCCCCCTTTCTCGAGTTGCGTGCGTGCGGCGGCGGCACTGCTAGTACAATGGCAGGGGCAGAGGGAAAAGGACGGGAGGCTGACATGTGGGGACGGGGAAAACAACAGTTTTAAATGTTTTATTTATTCCAGAATTATTTTTGGAAAAGGGATTCATAGTTACACGTATTTAGAAGAAGAAAAAAACCAACAGTTCAAATAAATCCATCATCCCTAAAAAAAGTGCTAACCCATCAACTCAAATGCAATATTATAAATGATTACATATCATTTGCTGTTTTGCAAATGCAAATTTTATTTCAAATATTTGCACATTATTTCCTAAATTGTTGAGGGCATGCAAAGGAAAAAATTGATAGTAACCTAAATAAAAGGTAAAAAACAGAAAAGTAAATTATAAAGAGAATAAAAAGCCATTCTATTGCACCATGCACCCGAGTAAGTCTGATCATACCCCATGCCAGGCTGAGCAGGGCTTGACAAAGCCTGAAATCTGGCCCGACCCGAGAAATGTGAACAATACACTTTTAAATTTAAACTAATAATTTTGGAAGCATTTTAATATATTATTATACACATTTTAATTAAAATTATTATTTTACCCTCGTTCAGCCTTTTTTCGGGCTTTTTAGTTGGGCTTCGGGTGAAAAAGCGGAGCCTGAGCCCAATTATATGTTGGGCTTTTGGGCTCGGGCGCTGGGCTGCCCATGCGCAGGTCTACACTAGAGTAACTACTCGGGTAGGGGTGGGATTTGTTTACTTTACTTTATATGTTAGTACCATTAACAGTTTTGAATTTTTCAATACCACTAAGCATTAGAACCAACAAATATTAATCCAATGGTTACCGTGTGCTTTCAATTGTAGGATTTCTCTATTATATGAAGTTGTTTCTTGTGATTCTTTTCTACATAGGCTCTCTCAACCTCCAAATGTCAACGAAGTTCTACACCATTTATTATTCACAGTTCCTCCTGCTTCTGTCTCTAGTGGTTCCTATTGCTGGATTCGCCAGCTTCCACGATGCTAATCCATAGCATTTTGACGCTCCCGTCCTATCTCTTCCTACCGAGACGTCCATGTCGACTGATAACCCACAAGTGAAGGGGATCACATCACAAATATCACAGCACAAATTTATTGATTCAAGACAAAGGGAGCCAAATAATATTTATAACCCTTAGCAATTGAATTATTAATTCAACCACATCTGAAAACGCATACCTACTCAAAAAAATTGTTAATAGCAAATGCGATGGATTACTCGGAGTTTGATTGCAGTAAAGTAACGAAAGTAGCAATATCAGTAGTTGCCAAGTACAAACTATGTTAAAGAGAGAAATGGTGATCAAAAGCGTTGGCATTAGAATGCATAATGAGGTGTTGTATGGATATAATCAATTATGTAACAACGTTAACATATGGTTATAATAATCTAACTCAGATTCATCAACTCAATGTAGTTATATATTTTCATATGTAGTTGCTTCAATATGAACTTGCACATTTGGTCGTACCCTCTCGTTTATGTAGGTTCTTAATAAAATTTAAGGGTAATTAAGGTACTTCTTTCATAAAGTACCAGACTAAAACATTAATACCTAATGAAAACATGCTATCCTTGCTCGAAATATGCCCTAGAGGCAATAATAAAATGTTCTATATTATTTCAGTGTTCAAAATTAAGTTTATTTTTCTATATCATAATTGCAATGGTTCTTGAATATGATATTCAGAGGAAAATTCTGGTGTATGTGTGAAAACATAAACACCGTAGATCCCTGGTCTTGCCTCTAAGAATATCTCATGTATTGTTAGTGGTAAATAGTTTGCTACCATGGGGGATAGCTGCCTCCCATCAACTGAACCATGCAATTAACTATCTGGATATCTAAGAAGCTAATGGTTATCCAAGTTGAGAATACCACTAGGCTATAATGCTAGCAACAATGAGAACACATTGTTGTCAAAATAATGGTGTTCCCTAGACCCAACTTATGATATACCGTGAGATTCCAGCGTCAATTGGTTGACAATATTACTACATAGTACTCCCTCCGTCCCATAATGTAGGATGTTTTTTGACATTATATTAGCACTGGTAGAAAAAGAGGCTTCCGTCCAGCCCCATTAGTCGCGAAACTGTAGGAACCGCGACTAATGAAGTCTTTAGTCGCGGTTCGGCAGACGAACCGCGACCAAAGGCCTGGGCCCAGTGCGCTCGGTGGCCAGCTGGTGCACGTGAGGGGCTTTAGTCGCGGTTGGCCAGGCCAACCGCGACTAAAGGTGCGCAAAGGCCTTTAGTCGCGGTTGTCCAGGCCAACCGCGACTAAAGCTCCTCCCCTATATATACCAGTTCAGCACACTCACTTAGCCATTTGGTGCCACTTCTCTTCACAAGCTTCACAAGGGGGTGTAGGTTTGCTTTTGGTTCCTCTTATGCACACAAGGTGTTTGATGAAATACCCTAAGAGGGTGAAACAAACATGATATGAAGTGTTGGAGCCACACTTGAGGTTCCTCATTTATTTTTTCCTCCTCGATCGCGGTTAGCAACTTGAACCTTTCATGCATGTGTGTCATTGATAAAATATGCATGTGTGCAGTTCATTGTTTAATTTATATTGTTTGTAGCTAGTTAGTTTAACAAATGCATGATGGTTAATTATATATTTTATATTAT
>NC_041390.1:37545236-37546452 GCF_002162155.2 Triticum dicoccoides | reverse complement strand
GTGCAAATGGTTCAAGCTAACAGGAGGTGGGGTAAAGGTGGACCAGCAATACGGAATGACAATGGTGGATTTCAACAATCTTGGTTACCTTGACGAACCATTCGTCCTAGCGAAAGATGTCGCTCAGGTTTTCTATGTGAAGGACATGAGTAGCAAACCGAGGAAACGGAAAGATAAGAAAACGATCAGTGCATCATGCGATGATCCAAAGCGCCACATTGTTCTTTCAGGGAAAAGAAACATCGTGGGAGTGGAGGACAAGACAGACATGTCAGAAGATTATAATATGTTTGCTGAAATTCCGCCCTTCAAAGTGAACACCGACCCAAGCATTAAGTTAAATGATGAGGATGCTCCATGGATACGGCACAATCGTAAGCAAGCAGGGACACAAGGGAAGAAATGATGTGTAATAATTTATTGTATCAAACCTTTTGTCAAACCTTCAAGGGGTTTTAAAATGAATTAGTTTTATTTTTCTGATTTTTTTATATATAATTGTATTTTTAAGATTTGAAAATCAAGAAAAAAACAGAAGAAAAAAACAGAAGAAAAAAGCAAACAGAAGAAAAACATAAGAAAAAAGGAAAAACAGAAGAAAAAAACAAAAGAAAAAAACAGAAGAAAAAAGGAAAAAGGAAAAAGGAAGAAAAAACAGAAGAAAAAAGGAAAAACAGAAGAAAAAAACAAACAAAAGAAAAACATAAGAAAAAAACAGAAGAAAAAAGGAAAAAGGAAAAAAGGAAGAAAAAAAGAAAATATGCCACCTACTGGGCCACCACGGCCTGAATACGACTAGAAACCCATTAAAGGGCCAGGATTCAGGCCCGCAGAAGGCCCAGTAGGCCCACAGGCACACAGTGACAGAATAGGCCCGTAAGCCTGCATTTGAGAGGAGCTTGAAGTGGTAAGCGCAGCCGCGCTTATAAACCACTGTCGAAGCCTCTCGGCTAGCGAGGTGGGACTAAACATCCCACCGCACCGCGCCAGTTCTAGCACAGCCCTTTAGTCGCGGTTGGGGAGGCGGACCGCGACTAAAC
This sequence comes from Triticum dicoccoides, assembly GCF_002162155.2. Classification (NCBI taxonomy): domain Eukaryota; kingdom Viridiplantae; phylum Streptophyta; class Magnoliopsida; order Poales; family Poaceae; genus Triticum; species Triticum dicoccoides. The sequence continues at coordinate 37,545,412 of NC_041390.1, read as the reverse complement.
GATACCTTTAGTCGCGGTTGGGGTGGCGGGCCGCGACTAAAGGGTCTTTCTGCGCGGGAACGGAGGCGGCGCCAAAACCCTTTAGTCGCGGTTGGGGAGGCGGACCGCGACTAAAGGGCACCCTTTAGTCGCGGTTGGGGTGGCGGGCCGCGACTAAAGGGTACCTTTAGTCGCGG
>NC_041390.1:37524966-37540242 GCF_002162155.2 Triticum dicoccoides | reverse complement strand
AACAGAAAACAGGTTTAAGGGGGGGGGGGGCTAAAACCCTAAACCTGCGGCGGCCTTTAGTCGCGGTTGGCCAGAAGAACCGCGACTAAAGGTCCTCCGCCCCGACGGCCACCTGGCGCCCACGTGGACGGGCCTTTAGTCGCGGTTCTTAAGCAACCGCGACTAAAGGGGGGGGCCTTTAGTCGCGCCCGGTCTGTCGCGGTTGCGCAACCGCGACTAATGGCAGTTGCGAACCGCGACCAAAGGCCCTTTTTCCACCAGTGTAGTGTCCAAAAACATCCTAACTAATGGGATAGAGGGAGTATATGCTAACGTTGATTTGCATCCTTAGACCATAAGAATATCGTAGGACCATCATACCGGCTGGTTATTCTAGGTTATCAAACATTTTATAAAAGTAGCCTACGGGTACACTGAAAAAGTATGTCAAGGAACCTTAACTTTTACTCTTTAATTTTGTTTGAGGGGAATTACCCCGGACCTCCTATATGCCGCTTATTGCGGCAAGGAGTTGCAGTTTCGCATAGGAGGCAGCTTACCTGGGCCGGCCCATCCGCTGTGGCTCAGCCTTTGCAATGAAATATATATATAAGACACGCTAGCGATAGGAATAGAACTCACGACGTGCAGCAGATGTGTGTGATGTGCTAGCCACTGCAATTGGCTAGCTATTGTGAATGATTGGCAGTGCGAATCTTAAATAAACTACTGGCAACAGCAAAAAATAAAACCACTTCGCAAAATTCCATAAAACATGTGGGTGACGGATCAAACACAAGCCCAGTATTTACTATGTCAAATGACAGCTCAGTCTATATGCACTAAAATACGCGGCAGATTTCAACATTTAAAAAAATATCAAACAAGATTTCTAAAAACAAACACTTTTTTGAAACAAAAACATTATTTAGGAAAATAAAAAAATCAACACAATAGGAACAAGGATTGAATACGAAACATTTTTCAAAATTACGAATAACTTTTTGTAAACGCGAAACATGAAAAACATTAGACAATGAAAAATCGAATATTTTTCAAAATTACAAACTATTTTAAAAAAAATTCGAACATTTTTTTTAACTTGCTAACAAATTTTGAAAACATGCTGAAATGGGATTTTTTTCAATATGTGAACCAAATTTGAAAACAGGAATATTTTTTAATCTGTGAAATTTTTTGGAACACAAGAACAATTTTTATAATTCTTGGGCATTTTTCAATTTTGAACAAAATTAGGAAACATGAACATTTTTTTAATTCCAGAACATTTTTGAATTTGTGAACAACATTTAAAATTTTGAACATTATTTAAATTTGTGAACAAATTTTGAAACCCAGCCATTTAATGAATTTGTGAACAAATTTGGAGAAACGGTAACGGGTTTTTAAATTCCTGAAGAGTTTTTAATTTGTGGAGAAAATTTTATAATGCAAACATTGTTAATTTGTGAACAAATTTTGAAACATAAATGTTTTCTGAATTTGAGAATAAAACTTGAAAACAAGAACATTTTCTGACCTTGTTAACAATATTTTATATTCCCTAAAAGAATTAATTTGTGAACAAATTTTGAAACATGAACATTTTCTGAATTTGTAAAAAAAATGAAAACAGGAAATTTTTGAAACATTTTTTTGGTTTGCGAACAAAATTTAAAAAGGTGAATTTTTTGAATTTTCGAACATTTTCTGAAACAAAGTAAAGAAATTTTGTAATTCTTAGTTTTTTTGGAATTTATGAACAAAATTTGAAAATAGAAATTTTTTCTGGACAAATGAACAAAATTTCTAAATGTGAACATTTTTTAGTTTCTAAATATTTTATCAAATAGAAAAAAATTGAGAAAGAAAAATGAAAATGAAGCGGAAGTAAAAAAAGGAAAAAAGGAAAGAAATAAAAAAACGACAATATATAGAAAAGAAAAAGAAAAAGGGAAAAAGCAGAGAAAAGGAACAAGAGAAAGGAAAGAGAGAAAAGGGAAAGAGAAACATAACAGAAAAAATCCGGTTCAGGAACCTTCTAAAAGTTTACCCAAACCGTAAAAAAACCGGCTTTTTGACGCAGAATGCATTAAATAGGGATTTCAGAATTACCCTTGAATTATGGTGAATCCTATTTGGCGCTTAACGCCCGTTCACGAACTGGCGGCTACTTGGGCTCGGCCCATTTCCCCTTTATTTCTGTTTGTATAGAAAGCACAAACATGCAGGGGCGGCCGATGGTATTCGAACCTGCGACCTCCCGGCCATTCTTCACCGCGCTAACCACGGGCATCAACTTAGGTGCACAATTATATCTTCTTTACTCTTTCCTTCATACAATTCCAAAAAAAACTCTTTCGTTCATATCTCTTTTTCTTTTTTCGTTTTTCTTTTTCATTTTTCTTTTGCTAAATTGAACAAATTTATTTTAAAATTGATGAACCAATTTTCAAAATCAATGAACTTTTTCCAAAATCGATGATTTTTTTAAGTTTAATGAACTTTTTCAAATTCGATGAATTTTTTTTCAAATTCGACGAACTTTTTTCATATTTGATGAACATTTTCAAAATTGCTAAAAAAATTCAAATTCGATGAAGTTTTTGCAAATTTGATGAACTTAAAAAAAAGAATGAACTCTTTTCAAATTTGATGAACTTTTTTAAAACCGATGAACCTTTTTTCAAATTTGATGAACTTTTTTTAAAACAAGGAACTGTTTTTAAAAATTCGTAAACTTTATTTTGAAATTTGATGAACCCTTTTTCATAAAAAAATTTGTTTACAAATAATTCAAAAACCTAATAAATAGCACGGATACAATGGTTCCTAAACCTTTCGCATTCTTCCCAGTCACTTGCGGTTACCAGCTATAGTGGTTAGCAGAACACTTCGTCTGTTATAGCGGCACAACGCGAGTTCACGTCGTGGGCCGGCCGAATAGGAGCCTCCCTCAATTAATTGCTCCCAACTATACCTGGTCATGGGCAGCCCGGCCCGACCCAGCCCGACAATGCACCCGGGCCGGGCCCCGGCCTAGATTTTGAGCCTGAAGGCCGGCCCGGGCCCGCCGTTTTTGTGATTTACCGAAGGGGCCCGGCCCGAGGCCCGACATGCTTTTACACATGTGGGCCAGGCTTGGGGCTGATTTTCTAGGCCCGACGCTCGAGCCGGGCCGAGCTCGGGCATGGGTTTTCTGCGTCGGGCTTGGCGAGGCCCGGTCCGAGGGATGGCCAGGTTGTTGCAGGTATAATTTGGCTACGTACCAAGTTTATTTGATCTGCCTGATTAGTGCATATGCTAATGTTCAGTGCAGAGACATCAAGTCAGGCAAAGCAAGTTATTTCCTTGGGCAAAAGCAGAAGGGAAGACATCTAGATGAAGGGTAGCGCAAGTGAACAAGGCAACTAGTATACAATTTCTATTATCTGGTATGATTAGCGTCCTGGCCGAAATATTTTATTATTTCTATTGTAGGCCAATGAAGCCCTGTACGAGACATGGCAGGGAAACATGGCTAGCAGGCAGGTTTTTCTGTATACATGGCAACCAACTTAAAGTGGCTAAAACCTATTCGGTTTGGACCTGGAGTCCTGCTGCTAAACGCAAAGTCCTCCGTGCCTTATATATAGGCCTTGGCCAATTGGAAAAAGGGAACCAATCGATCCTTTTGCAACCTTACGTTACTTTTTCTTCTACATTCTTTTCTTTCCAGCACCTAGCTCGTAGCTTCTACCTAGCCCTAGCAACTCTAGGGTTTGGCTGACCTTTGTCGTTTTGCATTGAAAAACGGTGAGTTTACCTCCACGAAAGTGAGGATTCTGTGGTGCTGTGTGGATCAATTTCGTGCAGCAACACAATTGGCGACTCCACTGGGAAGAAGAAGAGGAACACAATGAGCACCGACCCCAAGGACGGGAGTGATCCCAACCCCAACAACATCATTGCTGTCACACTTGAGGATCTGCATGAGGATGAACGGCAGAAACTTGAACAGGAGCTTGAGGAAGAGAGGGTTGAAAAGCTGAAGTAGAAGTTGGCGGGCTTCCAAAGGACAAGAAACAGTGTCAGCCATAAGGTAGCTACACCAAGTCGTCCTCCTGGGTAAGTAAAACTGCTTATACAGAAGAGATTGCACATCTAATTGATGCATCTGTAGTTGGTAAATACGGCAAACAAATGACAGACATGGCACGCACGATTACTGAATCTGTAGCTAACAAATTTGATGAGTTCAGAGAGCAATTTAATAAGGATATTCAGATCAGCTTGCCTCGTCAAATTCTTTCAATGGTACTGCAGGCTAATGATGAATGTTATGAGAAACAGTCGATGCATCTAGAAAATAGTAGGTTCACTAATGTACCTAACCCTATGCATACACCCGTTGTAGTACCCAATGTGCAGCCCCACATCCCATTAAGCAATAACCAAAGTGGCCAGAACTACAATGGCAATTCGGCCAATAATTTTGTACCTACTCCTGCTCTGACTTCGGTTCCACAAAATTTCAGCAGCAATAACCGAAGTGTTGGCTTTAATTCCAATCTACAGCAACCCTACTATCAAACAGTAGCATATAGCACACCACCCTTGCCACCTATTGGTACCGGGGTTCCTTACGGGCCGATGCCAGATGCGTGTTTTAATGGTTGTCCGCAGCAAATGTATCATACTCAAACTTCTTTGTCAGAGTTACTGCCACGTACTTATGGTGCATCTATGCCACAAGCTAGTTCTCTGTAGCCTACCGAAAATTTTAAGGATCAACTTGCAAACTATACTTATAGAATTTGGCTTGGAACCTAAGGGTAGAGCACGTGCATATCAAAAACCCTACCCTAAATATTTCGACACAACACCTTATCCTCGTGGGCTTAGAATTCCAGATTTTGTTAAGTTCACAGGAGAAGATGGTAGATCAACCTTTGAGCATGTAGGACAATTTTTAGCACAATGCAGTGAAGTTGGTACATCAAATATTTGTAGAGTGGAGTTTTTTCCTTTGTCTTTATCTGGTACTGCATTTACTTGGTTTACATCGCTTGCTCCTAACTCTATTGCAACATGGGCTCAATTGGAGTAGAAATTTCATGAGTACTTTTATGGTGGTGAAACTAAACTTAGACTTTCAGATTTGACAATGGTTAAGAAAAAACACAATGAATCTATTTATGATTATATTAAAACATTTAGAGATGTCAAAAAGTGATGCTTTAGTTTGACCATAGCCGAAAAAGAATTAGCCGATCTTGCCTTTTCGGGTTTGCTTGCTCATATTAGAGATAAATTGGAAGTGCAAGAATTTTCAGATGTTAACCAAGTTTTGCAAAAGGATTGGGCATAGGAAAACCGTGTTAAAGAAGTTAAACCATACAGCCGGTTTAGAGATAATAAGAACAAAGACAAGGAAAAACCTACGGTTAATGTTGTAGAGCATGATAGTGATTCAGCTAATGAAGATGATGTTGATATATGTATGGCCGAATGGGTTCGAGCACCTAAGTCAAAAACTTTTGCATGTGCTGCCCTGAAACCCACACCAGCTAAAAGAGAGGAAATCAAATATACTTTTGATGTTAGTAAGTGTGACAAGATTTTTGACATGTTGTTGCAAGGGAAGTTAATTAGAATAAAAGAAGGGCATGTGATTCCATCTTAAGAAGAACTGGGTAGAAGAGCTTATTGTAAATGGCATAACTCTTTTTCTCATGCTACTAACGATTGTAATGTGTTTCGTCGACAGGTGCAATCGGCCATTAATGACGGACGGTTGGTATTTATGGAAGGTACTAAGATGAAGCTCGATAGTAATCCTTTTCCTATCAATGTGGTTGAGTTTGAGAATAAGAAAATGCTTATTCGGTCGGATCAGACCGAATCTGCAAGAGAAAATGTTGTTGATGATAGTGCTCTTCCAAGGATGATCAAACCAAAGAAACTAGAAGTAGGAGTGTGGAAAGTTAATGGAAGAAGGAGACAAGCTCCGAGGCCAAAGCCGACAGTTAACATGTTGTTGGAGAAATACACTTCATGCAAAGCCACCAATGTATTTAACCGGCTTGGAGGTAATAAACGTCCTAGATCTCCTTCTGGACCTGCCGGTCATGAGCAATGGCAAAGAAATTCATATGACCAGCAGTCGTATTTCGCAATGGAGCCAACATATTGGGGTTGTGCACCTCCTATGTATCCGCAAATTACTCCATGGGGTTTTAATCCTTGGGCGCCATATCCTATAGGGCCAGCAGGTTATTTTCAACTAGGATGGATCCCGCCTAGGCCTATGTTCAGACCAAACATGCATGAGAAAAGGGCCCGATTTAATCATGAAGCAAGATCATGTGATGCTATTGTGGTTCGAGGTAAAGATGGTTCACGCAAAGGGGCTGAAGATAGCTCATCCAACAAAAGAATTGCGCAGAGCAGATTGCCTAGACACAATGCAGATGGCAAGGTTCACGTAGGTGGCCAGAAGTTTGCATGGGTACCGGTAAAATCTAAGGGTGACGTAAAAAATTCAGTTGAACATGATGAATGTAGGTCTGGTTGTGCTATTACGAACCAACCTGGGTTGGGTGCTGCTCATAATGTTGATAATGGTAAGCTCAAATCAGCTGCAGGTGTTGCTCCTGATCCAGAAACAATCATGATTGGAGGTTTTAGATTTGGTTCAGTTCAGAAAAGAGTTCCAGGTTCAAAAAGATTAGTAATGATGCATTGCAACAACAAGGGCCTGATACATCGCAGCAAAAGGAAATTCCAACAAAAGAAAGCAACTCAGATGCTGATTTGGGGCCCAATATGCAGAAAGATGGGACCGCTAGCACAAGTGATCAATACATGGTTGATATGATTTCAAGTATCGCCCTCAGTAAAATTTGGCTGATGTGTTATTTGTACGTCACCTTGAGCAGTAATGTGACCAGTAAAAGCAGTCAACACTGTTCTGTGGTACTATTAAAGTATTTTTGGTAAATGCAAGTGTATCAAAAACAGGGGGCATGTGTTGCAGGTATAATTTGGCTACCAAATTTATTTGATATGCCAGATTAGTGTATATGCTAATGTTCAGTGCAAAGACACCAAGTCAGGCAAAGCAAGTTATTTACTTGGGGCAAAAGCAGAAGGGAAGACATCTAGATGGAGGGTGGCACAAGTGAACAAGGTAACTAGTATAAAACTTCTATTATCTGGTATGGTTAGCGTCCTGGCTGGAATATTTTATTATGTCTATTGTAGGCCAATGAAGCCCTGTACGAGACATGGCAGGGGAACATGGCTAGCAGGCAGGTTTTTCTGTATACATGACAACCAACTTAAAGTGGCTAAAACCTATTTGGTTTGAACCTGGAGTCCTGCTCCTAAACGCAAAGTGGTGTGTGCCTTATATATAGGCTTGGACGATTGGAAAAAGGGAACCAATCGATCCTTTTGCAACATTACGTTACTTTTTCTTCTATGTTATGTACTTTCTAGCACCTAGCTCGTAGCTTCAGCCCAGCCCTAGCAACTATAGGGTTTGGCTGATCTTTGCCGTTTTGCATTGAAAAACGGTTGGTTTACCTCCACAAAAGTGAGGATTCTGTGGTGCTGTGTGGATCAATTTCACGCAGCAACACAGGTATAGGAGATGTATCTAGTGCACCAAGACAACTGGTGCTACCGGTGCACCGGACCCCATTGCACATTCAAAAATATTCAAAAGAATCTGAAAATAACTTAGTGTATCGACACAACATCAATGTACGTTGTCACAAAAATTCCAATCAAAATTCAAAACAATGGTCAAGATACAAAAATGAAAATTTTGGCCTCAATGTGCTAATGGGCCAAAACTGAAGCCCAACTTGTGTTACATACTATTCAGTGCCAAATTTGTTATTTTTGTATCTCAAGCAATGTTTCAAATATTGATTTAAATTTTTGTGACAAAGTACATTGATGTTGTGTCAATGCACTAGATTTTTTCGAACATTTTTTAATGTGCAACGGGCGATCGGTGCACCGGTAGCACAAATTGCCCGGTACACCAGATACATCCCCCATAGGGTATACTCCCAACACATAGCGGCTTCCCTTCTTTTTTAGGAGCTTGCTGCCCATTGGCTTCTTTATTTTTGTTTTGTTTTTTGAGGGGCCGTTCACTTATTTGGTGTATACTGGGCCATGGAGTTCGACTATTGGGCCTCAAGTTGGGCTCATAGAATTCTTTCCTGGGCTTTCAAGACGATGTGTGCTGCTCTGTTCGAACAAGGCCAGACCACGATCTCCGCAGTCCGCACCATTGCCTCAAGAAAAAAATACGAGCTCCGCACCAAGCCACCAACAGCCGGCGGCGAACATCCCCACTTCCCCATCGCCGCCGGCGCCGGCCCCTGCACCGGCACCATGCTCCGCCTCCAGAGCTGCATCCTCACCCATATCCTCTCTTCTCCCGCCACCCATCCTGTCCCCTCTTCCCACCGCCTCCTCTCTGCCGCCGCGCCCGCCGTCTCCCAAAGCCCTTGATTCGTCGTTGAGGACTACCTCGTCGACAGCTACAGCCTCACCCGAGCGCAGGCCCTCAAGGCCTCCACCAAGATTTCCCACCTCAAGTCACTCACGAACCCCAATGCCGCCCTCGCCTTCCTCTTCGGCCTCGGCATATCCAGTGCCGACGTCGGCGCACTCGTTACTGGCGACCCACGGTTCCTCTGCGCCGGCATCGAGAGAACCCTATCTCCCGTACTCGTCGGGCTCACCGGCCTCGGCCTATCGCGCTCTGAGATCGCGCGCGCCATCTTGCTCGCACCCAACACCTTCCACCATAGATCTGTCGTCTCCAGGCTGGAGTACTACCTCCGCCTCTTTGGCTCCTTCGAGAACATTCTCCGGATGCTCAAGGTCAACACCTACTTTCTCCTAAAAGATCCAGAGAAGATGGCCAAGCCCAATATAGCGTTACTGCAGGAGTGCGGGCTAGAGACTTCCAATATTGTAAAGGTCTACCTCGTTGTGCCATGGCTGCTCAGCACCAAGCCGGAGCGCGTCCATGTGATGGTGGCGTGCGCGGAACATCTCGGTGTGCCCCGTAGATCAGGGATGTTCAGGCATGCTCTTAATGTTGTTCAATCCGTCACTAAGGAGAAGCTCGCTGCCAAAGTGGACTACTTAAGGAACACGTTTAGGTGGTCGAGTGAAGAGAAAAAAAACTACCACATTACGGGCCATCGTTCCAAAAAACTACTGCTTTTTTTAATTTTCCAAAAAACTACCACAAAAGTGGTGGGCTGTTCCAAAAAACCCAAGTAGCCCAATTGTTATGTTTTAAGTGGGGTTATGACATGTGGGGCTTGCTCGTCGGGGTTTTGTTGCCCACAGGGCTCACGGCACACGGGTGACGGCCGTTAGGGCGCACGAGCTGTCCTGACCAAGTCAAGACGGATCCGGCCGTTCCTCTGTTCCCCCTCTCTGTCCCACTCTCTCTCTCGCGCGCGCGTGCACACGTCTCCCTCTCCGACCTAGCTGATGGCGTCGGCGGCAGCGAAACCAGTCGACGGCGGCCATTCAACGGGTGGAGATGGAAGGGGGGATGGAGGCGGAGAGTACTCCGAGGTTGAAAACTGGTTGGGGAGCGGTACCTTTGGAACCCAGTTGGCGCCGCTGCCGCAGCAGCAGCAGAAACCAAAGGTTGCACCTCTAACGCAGGCTCCTATGCCACAGGCTGCACCACCATCGCCTGAGGATTGCCAGTTCTCGCTTGAGTACAGAGCGGCGAGGTCTCTTGCTGGTGTTGTGCATGCGGATCCGGCCAACTCCCATCACTGGGCCTCTGCATTTGGAGGGATGGAGTAAGTTTATTTTTCTTCTCTTGATGAGCTCCTTCAACAATTTCTGCATTTCTGCTTGTTCAATTCAAAAAGACAGCGCATGATTTAGTTAGTTTTTTTACCAAACCTAGGTTGATGCTGCTGTGATTCATCTTAGAACATGAACATGAACTGAATCAAAGTTGAGGAAACACTCTGTGGCATGTTTTGGATGCACTAGTATCATTTAGCACCGAAGGATTAGTTAGATTTAGTAGAAATGCATGGTGGATTTAGAGAAGCATTTGCTAGATTCAGATTCCTTACTGTACTTTATAGTTAGTGTGCACTGAATTTTGTAGCAAAAAACACTTAGTTAGGCTTTTCAATTAACATATTATGGTTTGCAGGCTGGATGATGAAATTTGGGAGGTGAGGCTGCATTTCCAGGGCAGAGATAACATGGAAAGGAGGTTTTTTGTTTCATACATCACTTTTCTTAACTTCATAGCTCTTACTGAAATTGAAGGCTATGGGTCAGATGACTACATGTACTAGGTAAAAGAACAAGGGATTGGAGAGGAAGGTTTATTGCTTCTAGACAGTCAAGATGCAGTTGAAGAAATGATAGACCACTCTGATTTCACAGTGCTGAATATCATTGTGGCCAAGGCAAATGAAGATAGAGATGTTGAATTTAACAAGGCTCACAATGTTTGTGAAGAACAAATTCCAATAGGCAGTCCAGTGGGGGTCCTGGTTTTGTGTTAAGTCTGTCACAAGATGGAGTGGTCCACCCTCTTGAAGTTAATTTGAACACACAGCAGAGCTGTAACTTGAATATTTCAGAAGCTCATGGTGGAGATGATGGACAGGCTGGTGGTGAAGAGGATGATGGATAGGCTGGTGGTGAAGAGGATGATGATATTGACAAATCATCCTCAGACTTGGAGATTGATAGGGGTGACTATAGAGGGATAAAGATGTCTTACAAGTCTTGGAAGAGAGGTGAAGAAAATATTGTAAATGAAGAAGAAACATATGGTGTACAAGATAGACCAGAGTTTGAAGGTGACAGTGATGTTTCAGAGTTTTGGGAGGAGAAAGAGGCTGACAGTGGAGAGGAGAGAGTTGTGGCAAAAGGCAGGCCTGAGAAACTGAAGCATGTGAGAGGAGTAGCAGCAAATCCAAGTCCTACTTCCAGTGCTCACAGTCAGCCAGAAATCCCAAAGTTTCAAGAATTTGTACATGAAGCTGATGAATATTGCTTCCCTGGTGATGTGGGCATTTCCGACTCAGATGGAGAGGCTCCAAGACTACCTTCTAGTAGGAAGAGAAGATTGAAGAAGAAGAAGAAATAGAGGAAATGGTATGACCCAAAGCTACCTGATGCACATGAGCAGCTGTGCAAGGACCTTTGCTTCACCAATGTGTATGAGTTTAGAAAGGCTTTAAGAAATTTTCATGTTAGGACTTTGAGAAACTTCCAGTGCCATAGGAATGAACCATCAAGGGTTATTGTTTGGTGCCCAGAGAGGAAGAATGGATGTGAATTTTTCATGACTGCATCCAAAGTAGCCCATGAAGATACATTCACAATCAAGAAGTGCCACGTGGATCATAGTTGTGGAGCTTGTGGACAGAGTACAAAGGTCACTGCAGAATGGGTTGCAGAAGTTGTGGAGGACACAGTTAGATCAAATGTAAAAGCTGATGTAGAGACAATTCTCAAACATACTAAGAATAAGAAGAAGTTTGGGGTGCATGTACCTAGGAGTTTGGCATATAGGGCAAGACTGATGGCTGTTGATGTTGTGCAAGGTGATCATAGAAAGCAGTATCCGAGGTTGAGGGACTACCTACAATGTGTGCTTGACGCAAACCCTGGAAGCAGGTGCATAGTGACAACTTTGGAGGATCCTTTGAACCCGGCCCCCACACCCAGGTTCAAGTACATGTTCTACTGCCTCCAGGCATCAAAAGATGGATTTCTTGCTGGTTGTAGACCTTTCATAGGTAAATTTCAATGATGTTATCATGTTTGAAATGTAAGCAAGTTATGCAATTTGGCCCTAACTATATCTGATTATGCAGGACTTGATGTTTTCTTCATCAAGTTATCCATAGGCCAGCAGATATTGGCATCAACTGGGAGAGATGGGAACAACAATGTGTTCCCGATTGCTTTTGGGGTGGTTGAAAAAGAGGATGGGTCTAGCTGGACCTGGTTTCTAAACCAACTTAGAGTCTGCATTGGCATCAGCAACCAGTTTGGGAACTACACCATCATGTCTGACATGCAGAAGGTATTTTCTTTGACTTTGTATTATTCTTATGCACATAGCCATGCTGCTATAGTTATCTTATTACTAGCATATGTAATCAAACAACAGGGCCTTCTTAAAGCAATTAATGAAGTATTTCCTCAATCCCCACAAAGATATTGCCTTAGACACATATATGCCAACTTCCAGTCAGCTGGCTTTAGAGCATAAGAACTTAAGAAATGGGTTGACAAAGCTAGCTATTCTTTCACTGAACATGATCACAAAGAAGGAATGGCAGGTTTGAAAGAAGCATGTGAACCAGCCTACATGTGGTTGAATGGCATCCCTAAGGAGTGTTGGGCTAGATATGCAATGGATCATGTGTGCAAGACTGACTTGGTTGTGAACAACCTTAGTGAGGTTTTCAACAAAATGATTCTAGATGTTAGTTCCAAACCAATTAAGACCATGTTTGAAGGGTTGAGGACCAAATTGATGGTTAAGTACTAGGGCATCAGAGAGAAAACAGAGAGCTGTAGGTGGGAAATAACCCCACATTACATGGAGAAGCTTGAAGAGAGCAAGAAGTGGGCTAAAACTGTGAAGCAAACATGGCTGGTCTCAATATCTGGCAAGTAACTAGTGGAGAGAACACATATTGTGTGAAGCTTGATGAAGGGAGCTGCTCTTGCAGGAGATGGGACATGACTGGATCACCTTGCCATCATGTAATATCTGCAATGCAGAAGATAAAAGTACACCCAGAAGATTATGTGCATCCATTCTTTAAGAAGCAAATGTATAAGGCTGCATACCAGCACATCATCTACCCTATCCCTGGTCCTGAATTCTGGCCCAACACCAACACACCTCACATAGAACCACCAGTTTTTAGGGAGAAGAAAGGCAAGAAGTAGACAACTAGGAGAAAGGGTGAATGTGAAGTGCCAGCTCCAAAGGATACATCAAGGATGGGTACAATAACATGCAGTAACTATGGGAAGCAAGGCCACAGGTGGACACTATGTGAAGACAGGCTTAAGGCCAAGTTTATGACAAGAAAGAACAATCACCAGGTAACTAAGCCAATTCATCTTTAAAATTCTGCTACTTGTTTTTAATGCATCCATCTTTTGAGCTGCTACTTATTTTAATTGTAGGAAAACAGGGCATCCTACCCACCAACTTCAGCACCAGCCAGGCCACCTCCAGCTAGGGCCACATCATCAGGTCCTGCTCCAGCTTCAGCAAATGCAGCTTCAGGACCAGTTAGGGGCAGAAAACCAGCAACAGCTTCAACAAGGGCAACCACATCTGGTACTGTAGTCTCAACAGCTGTATCAAGAAAGAGAAAGAACCCAACACCTGCTTCAGCACCAGCCAACAACACCAGGTCAAGTGCATCATCTCCAGCAAAGAACACCAGATCAAGAGTGGCAGGAGGTTTCAATGCTCCAAGGGCAGCATCAACATCAGGTTAAGCTGATGTGGGTTCTAAGAGGAAGAGGAAGGCCCCAAGCAAATTTGCTTTGTATTTCACAGCTAGTGGCAACCATTGAATATGTTGCACTCAACTCTGCTTTATGCCTTGAACTATGCTTGTTAGGTATACTTGCTATCTGTGTTAGTTGCAGTGAACTATGTTTTTATTTGAACAATTAAGTTATATTGTGTGTGTTTCAACTGCTTGGAACAATTAAGTTATGTGGTGTGTGTTTCAACTACTTGGAACAATTAAGTTATCTGCTGTCAAGCTCTATTTGTTATGTTGATCATTGTTATGTAAATCAATTGATTTATTTTGTTGATAATTGATTGATATGATTAGGTCACTTTGTCACTTTGAGTGGCCACTTGTCGACCAAAACCTAAAGTGGCCAACTTTGGTCACTTTAGGTGGCCACTTGTCGACCAAACCCTAAAGTGGCAAATTTTTGTCACTTTGGGAGGCCACTTGTCGACCAACCAAAAAGTGGCTCAATTTTTTCACTTTGGGAGGCCACTTGTCGACCAACCCTAAAGTGGCCAAATTTGGTTACTTTGGGGGGCAACTTGTCGACCAACCCTAAAGTGGCCAAATTTGGCCACTTTGGGTGGCAACTTGCCGGTCAAACCCTAAATTGGCCAAATTTGGTCACTTTGGGTGGCAACTTGTCGACCAACCCTAAAGCGGCAAAATTTGGTCACTTTGGGGGGCAACTTGTCGACCAACCCTAAAGTGGACAAATTTGGCCACTTTGGGTGGCTACTTGTCGACCAAACCCAAAAGTGGCTACTTGTCGACCAACCATAAAGTGGCAAATTTTTGTCACTTTGGGAGGCACTTGTCGACCAACCCTAAAGTGGCCAAATTAGGCCACTTTGGGTGGCAACTTGTCGACCAAACCCTAAAGTGGCCAAATTTGGTCACTTTGGGTGGCAACTTGTCGACCAACCCTAAAGTGGCAAAATTTGGTCACTTTGAGGGGCAACTTGTTGACCAACCCTAAAGTGGCCAAATTTGGTCACTTTGGGGGGCAACTTGTCGACCAACCCTAAATTTGGCCATCCAAGACCAAACCCTAACATATCTAACCTAAAACAAAGATTTGGCCATCTAGGGACCAAATCCTAACAGATCAAACCTAAAACATCAAGATTTGGCCATCTATAACATATCTAACCTAAAACATCAAGATCACCAGATCAATCATTCATACATACAAATATAGATAAAAGATTCACTCATAAATTGCATCATAGACAGATTGATTCATCACATAGATACATCATTCAACATTTTTCTTTCACCAACTTCATACACTGAATCATAGACAACTTGATTCATCACATACATAGCTAATTCAACATTATTCTTACACCAACTTCAAACATCACATAGATAGAAAGATAGATCTAGGACTATAGAAACATAACAACAACGTCATGGGTACAGAATCCTAGTCCACCTCTTCCTACTGACCTGAAAAGGATGGAAATTTGCCCTCCTCCTTGCCCAGTAGATGATATCATCATCACTAGGGTTCGAGCCAGGGGGAATGCCTCCAGGAACTGCTCTATGTCCTTGCGGTTGTGTGCTGCAAGGATCATCTCAGCAAGTTGCCTTGTCACCCTCCTTCTTGCATCTCAGCGCCTGGCTCCCCTAGGCACATCTTCTTCTCCATCTATCACCTCTTCAGGATCCATTTCTGCCTAGGATTGTAGGGTTTCTTTGGCGGTTGGGGGTGAAGAAGGGC
>NC_041390.1:37460090-37524586 GCF_002162155.2 Triticum dicoccoides | reverse complement strand
TTGACTGCGGTTTCCGCCAAGGGGTGGGCTTTATAGACTACTAATGGTTGGTGGTAGGTAGGCACAGGAGTAATAAACCAGCCCAGTCTAGGCCCACATTGTGTACATAATGGTTTTAGGCCCGGAAATAAACTAGTATAGCATTTCTAGTTTCAGGAAAACAACCTAAAGAAATAAAATAGTTCTTCACTTCATTACTTAAGATAGATAGGTTCTTAACAATACAATAACATAAGCCAGACTAAGCAAAGGTTCACAAAGACTACCACCACTTCATTTACTATAACTTAAACAGTTCATATAGGGCTGCACAAAATATACTCCTACCATCATCTTGCAAGGCATGTTATATGTGTAGGTGAAAGTGCAACTATCCCTGAGTATTTTTGGTAATTCCTAACAACATATAGCTCATTGAGCTAATGCTATTTTAAGATAAATATTTCAGGAAAGCTCAATGATTGGCATGGCATGGATTAGAAAGTGGACCCCTCAAAATTCTAATGACAAAAGATTGGCTCATGATCAAAGCACAAGACTTTACATTTTACTCTTAGTGATCCAAGATCACATTGAGTCCATAGGAAAAGCCAATACCATTAAAAGGGGATGAGGTGTTGCTTAATGAGTTACTTGCTCAAAATGCTTAGTGATCTGCTCCAAAAACCCTCAACTACTTTCTCATGTCCACATATGTCCCAAACCAAAAGTCAAACTCGGCCCCACCGAAACTTTCTATCCAGCGCCACCGAGTTCACTTGACATAGCTACTGCCACAAACCCAAGTCATTTTGGTCTCACCGATAGGGATCTCGGTCTCACCGAGATGGGATTACAACCTCTCTGGTTCCCTTTGTAATGTTTCGGTCAAATCGAGATGAGTGATTGGTCCCACCGAGATTGCAATGCAAACTCTCTATTTCCTCTTCATAATGTTTCGGTCTAACCGAGATGAGCGAATCGGTCCCACCGAGTTTGCCTGACCAACTCTCTGTTTATCTATTACCAAAATCGGTCCCATCGAGTTTGTGTAATCGGTCTCATCGAGATTACGTTATGCCCTAAACCTAATGGAATCGGTCCCACCGAGTTGACATGTCGGTTCCACCAAAAATCCTAACATTCACATTTTGAACTAAATCGGTCTGACCGAGTTTTATAATTCGGTCCCACCGAGTTTGGTGATTTGTGTGTAATGGTTAGATTTTGTGTGGAGGCTATATATACCCCTCCACCCACTCTTCATTCGTGGAGAGAGCCATCAGAACATGCCTACACTTCCAACATACATTTTTCTGAGAGAGAACCACCTACACTTGTGTTGAGGTCAAGATATTCCATTCCAACCACATAAATCTTGATCTCTAGCCTTCCCCAAGTTGCTTTCCACTCAAATCATCTTTCTACCAAATCCAATCCTATGAGAGAGAGTTGAGTGTTGGGGAGACTATCATTTGAAGCACAAAGCAAGGAGTTCATCATCAACACACCATCTATTACCTTTTGGAGAGTGGTGTCTCCTAGATTGGTTAGGTGTCACTTGGGCTCCCCCGTCAAGATTGTGGAGTTGAACCAAGGAGTTTGTACGGGCAAGGAGATCACCTACTTCATGAAGATCTACCCTAGTGAGGCAAGTCCTTCGTGGGCGATGGCCATGGTGGGATAGACAAGGTTGCTTCTTCGTGGACCCTTCGTGGGTGGAGCCCTCCGTGGACTCGCACAATCGTTACCCATCGTGGGTTGAAGTCTCCATCAACATGGATGTACGATAGCACCACCTATCAGAACCACGCCAAAAATCTCCGTGTCTACATTGCGTTTGCTCCCTCCAAACTCCTCCCTTTACCTTCATATGCAATTGTTTTACATTCCACTGTTATACTCTTAGAATTGCATGTGTAGGTTGATTACTTGAATTGTGCTAAGTTGCTAAAATCTTCCAAGACTTAAAATTGGGAAAAGGCTAGATTTTTATTTGGTCAAGTAGTCTAATCACCCCCCTCTAGACATACTTTCGACCCTATAAGTGGTATCAGTGCTTTGGTCTCCATTTGCTTTGATTTCCATAGCTTTTGGTGATCATAGCCTTGGTTTCACAACCTAGGAGAGTATGACGTCTAGTGGGGGAAATTACCACCGTAGAGGTCCTTACTTTGATGGTACTAATTTTGCTAGTTGGAAGCATAAGATGAAAATGCATATTCTTGGACATAACCCCGCCATTTGGGCTATTGTTTGTATTGGCTTGCAAGGTGAATTCTTTGATGGGATAGAACCGAACCGTGAAGCTACCGCGGAAGAGTTGAAGATGATGCAATAAAATTCTCAAGATTGTGATATTCTCTTCAACGGATTGTGCCCCAAAGAATTCAACAAAATCAGCCGTCTTGAGAATGCAAAGGAAATTTGGGATACTTCGATTGATATGCACAAAGGTACCGACTCTGTCAAGGAATACAAATTGGATGTGCTTCAAAGTCAACTTGACAAGTTCAAAATAAAGGATGGTGAAGGTGTTGCTGAAATGTACTCTAGGCTTGCTCTCATCACAAATGAGATTTCCGGCTTAGGAAGTGAAGAGATGACCGATAGATTCATCATCAAGAAGATCCTAAGAGCCTTGGATGGAAAATATAATATCGTGTGCACATTGATCCAAATGATGCCCAATTACAAAGATCTCAAGCCAACAGAAGTCATTGGAAGAATTGTTGCTCATGAGATGTCACTCAAGGATAAGGAAGAGCTTCACAACAAGTCAAGTGGTGCTTACAAAGCCTCATGTGATGCTCCCACATCATCAAGTGAGAAATAAACCTTCAACAAAGAATTGAGCCTAATGGTGAAGAACTTCAACAAGTTTTACAAGAGTAGAAGCAAGGAAAGAAGTTCCAAGTCAAGGTCCTACAATGACAAAAGATATTCTAGTCGCGAGCACAATTGATACAATTGTGGAAGACCTGGACACTATTCCAATGAGTGTACGGCTCCCTACAAAAGAAGAGAAGATTCTCCCAAAAGAAGTAGAAGAGAAGAATCACCACCAAGAGAGAGAAGGAGTAGAGATGACCGTTATGAACGAAGAACATCACGGAGAAGCAAGGATTCGGAAAGGAAGGACAAGTCATCAAAGAGCTACACAAAATGAAGACATCAAGCTCATGTTGGTGAATGGGTATCCGGCTCCAACTCCAACAATCACTCCGAAAGAAGTTACCATTCCGACTCCGAATATACTCAAGATGAAGGTGTTGCCGGTCTAGCACTTGTGTCAACCAACTCCTATGACATATTTGACCCACCAAATGAAGGAATTGGAAGATGCTTCATGGCTAAAGGTCCAAAGGTAACACACCCTGAGTATGTTGATTTCAATAGTGATGAAGATGATTTGCTAGGAGATGATGATTTACTTGTTGACAACTCTAGTTATGAAAACTATGATGAACTTGCTATTAATCATGCTAATCAAGACAAAACTAATGACTATGATAAGAAGGAGATTGAGCGTCTAACTAAAGAACTAAACACTCTTAAGTTAGCTCATGAAACTACCTTGGAATACCATCGAGAACTTTTAAAGACTCATGAGAAGTTACCCTTTGAAAAGCTCAACCTTGAGCAAGAGCATGAGTTCTTAAAAGCAATCAATGATGATCTTCACAAGAAAAGTTCTTCTTGCATTGCCAAGCGTTTACTCTTGTCTACTTACATGCCACAAGTTAAATCTAGCAACAAGAACAAGAAAGATTCTTCCTCTAGTAGTAACAACAATCATGCTAAATCCAATGTTGTTGCTTCTAGAAGTTCTCTTGATTCCACTAATGATTCTCTTAGCCAAGTTACACTTGAGCAAGAAAATAGATTATTGAAGGGAATTATAGAGAAAGGTGTTTACAAGAGTCTTGTCGGAAGCAAGCAATTTGAGGAAATTGTACGCAAGCAAGGAAGACATCGGAAGAATCAAGGTGTTGGTTTTGAACGAAAGTTCAATGCCAATGGAGTTGAGTGGGAAGAAGATCAATACCCCAAGACGAAGTTTGTTCCTCAACAAGAGAAGTATGATCCTACTTCTTTCCAAGGAACACAAGCTCAAGATGATCTTCCACCACAAGACCACAAGCTAAAAGACAAGGATAAGCTTCAAGAGGAGATAGATGCATTTGAAGAAGCACCTAAGGCCTTGGTCAAGTGGGTTCCCAAGACTACATCAAGTTCCACTTCATCAAGTACGACTACAACTCCAAGGATTTCCATCAAGATGGTGTGGATCCCTAAGAAGAAGAACTAGAGAGTTCTTGAGGGTGACTCCGCCAACATACTTCATTGTTATCATCTTGGCAAGGACAAGTGCAAACAAATTCCATATGTTGCACTAGTTCAAGGAGTCACAAACCCTCTTGTTGGTAAGAGAAGGGACAAGGTAACCTAATGCATTCATGGACATCATCTCATGTGAATATCACTCTATGTCTATGGATATCCTTGTTTGTTCCTTGTGGGACTAACCCGTGTAGGTATTGAAAGTGCAACTCACTCCAAAGAATTGCTCCGAATGATCTACATCAACATTGAGCATCTACATCTTCAACACCTACATGAAGTCATCATTGACAAAACCCAAGGTTAGTTAATCCCTCTTAGGGGGGATATCACATCTAGGGGAGCTTTACTCTAATCAATTGAGCTAAAGCAACTCTAACGGTGTGAACACAACAATGCTTTATGTAAAAGTGGAAACCCCACTTGTGCTTAAACAATGAGTATGACCTATGATCAAATGTTCTCGTTTGACTCCTAAGTCAATATACTCATATATAGATGACCTAATCATCGCCAAATTGCTTGATAGATGCTAGAGTGATTGTGCATGCTTTGTCACATATTTCATTTGTCATTTTATTGTGCGAGCATGTTGGATGCATATTTTACTCATTCGAGGACATCCATTTGTTGCTTTGATTGTTTGGATTTTTCTCTTTTGCCAAATGAATGGACAAGAATGCCTAAGAACTCCCTCTAGCTATCTATGCTTTTCTCGTCTCAAACTCTATTCATGCTACATCACAAAGTTTGATCAAGTCAGATTTGAACCACTCTATGTGAGGAGCACTTGGAGTCCCCGATTCGTCATAGACTTAAACTTCCAAAACCTCTTTGTGCATTTCGGTATGACCAATTCATCCATTTCGGTCACACCGAGATCACTAAGTTGATCTAGGTTTTCAATCTCGGTGCAACCAATTTGAACTTTTCGGTCACACCGAGTTGCAGTAACCACTTGCGATTCTGCATCTCGGTGCCACCGAGTTGTTCCACTCGATCACACCGACAGGGTCGGGATATATAAACCAGGGGTGAGATTTTGGAATTTTCTTCGAAACCTCTCAGCCCGCGCGTATCCTGCTCTGCCGCCTCGGGTCTCCGGATCGTCTTCTCGCCACCGGCGACCTCCCGCCGCGGGTTTCCATCACCGTCAACAGAATTCTGCCCCTCCGTTGCCGCCGTAGCGAACTCCGCCGAACTAGGGTACGAGTTCGATCCTTTGTGCTATTCTTTTAACTCTGATTCGTAGCACATTGCTCTGCCATGATCATCACCACGTATGCAAACACTCTATTCACTGAAAACATCCTTTAGGTTAGATTTGATTTGAAGATTTAGGGTTAGGTCTCCGCCGAACTCATCTCAGACTGACCGAATTGTAGAAATCGGTCTCACCGATTTGACTTAGGCCATTGCACTTGCACTTACGGTCTGACCGAAAACTGCAAATCGGTGTGACCGAGTTCGATTCTTTGTGAAACCCTAGCAGTCTTGGTGCCACCAAACTATGACTCAGTCTGACCGAGTTCACTAGTTTAGGTTCCAAAAGCTGCTTCGGTATCACCGAGTTTACAAATCGGTAGCTCCGAAATGCTTTCTGTGGAGAACTAAAACTAAGTTTTTAAGTCATGTGTTTTGCAAAAACTCTGCACTTTGTGATGCTCATCCACTCTACCTCGTCTATATCTATTCACAGGGTCTTCTGTCAGTAAGTTTGCAGAGATGTCTGATCAAAGTGACAGTCAGAACAGGTCTGAAGAACAAGTGTAATTGAGTGAGGGCACTAGTCCCTCAAGCAGTTCTGATGATGGCAGCAGGAGCACACCAAGTAACTTGCCCAAAGCAGCCACCAGGTCAAGGAAGAAGAAAACCTCAGATTCTGAAGATGAGGACTATGTGGCTGTTGGGGAGGAAGTCAGCTCCAAGAAGAAGGTGCTAAAGAAAGAATATGGGTCAGCTGCTACAGCTAAGCCTGGCTTGCACAAGAAGGCCCCTGCCAAGAGGGTGCCAACCTTAAAGGTTAGAGCCTCAACTGCTGAAACCTCTAAGCCAACTGGAGAGGTTGTTGGAGAAGGAAAGAAGAGGAAGGAAATGTTCAAGAAGACCACTGCCAGAGTGCTTGGTAGATCCTCCATTATGAGAGATCCAGAAGAAGAGGATGCTGCACCAGCACCCAAAGCTCAGAAGCTTATGGGAGATACAATTAAGTCAGGGGCTGCAACATCTAAGCCCAAGTCTGCTCCCAAAGCTCAAGCTTAGAAACCCCCAAAGCCCAAGAGAAATGCTAGAAGTATTCCTGCAACAGAGAAGAACAAGGCCCTAGTGCCTGAAGTTGAAGAACAGGAAGATGATTCACTTGTTTTGAGGAAGTTGAAGCCCAAAATTCCTGACCACAATGATGCTCATCCAGCCGCTGAGGACATGCACATCAGGAAAGATGCAGGGCTGAGATTGTGGAGAGAGTCTGATCCCTATGCTGTTAGGAGGAGGACTGCAGTTGATTACATGTTTCACACAAAGGAACAACAAGACTTCTGTGAGACAATTTTGCTTGACAAGAAGCCCATTGTCTGTGACATGAGATCGGTTGATTGGGAATACATCAAGGAGAATGAAGATCACTTCCCAGGAGTATATGACAGCTTCAAAGCATGTGGAGTAGATGAGTTTGTTGGACAAAAGCTCACAAAATGGAATGATGAGCTGATCATGCAGTTTTACTCCACTGCTCATTTCTATTTAGATGGGAGGATAGTTTGGATGTCTGAAGGTACTAGGTACCAATCCACTGTTGAAGAATGGTCCAAGCTAATCAATGCCCCAAAGGAACATGAGGATGACTTGGATGTGTATGCCAAGAAAAAGAAGGATCACAACTCCATGGCTAACATGTACAAGGAGATCCCAGATAAAGCTTTGGAGACTCACAAGCCTGGATCAGTACACTTCTTGTTGTCTAGTCTATCTACTATCAACTAGATATTAAGGCACACATTGCTACCCAAGTTAGGAGATCACAAGATGATCAGAGGACACTCCATCAACATGCTGCAAATCTTTGATGTCCCTCAGAAGTTCAAGGTCATGAGTCTGATTATAGAGACAATCAAGAGGACTACTGCTGACCAAAAGAGAAGTTGTGGGTATGCTCCACACATTCTGGAGCTCATCAACTCCAAGATGGGCACATAAACTTATCTGTTGGACAAGGAGCATCTACCCTTATATCCTGAATTTGAAGACAACACAGTAGTGATGAATGAGGAGGAACCATCATCAGCTCAAGTCCAGGAAAAGAGAGCAAAAGCTAAGGCAGAGAAAGCTACAAGGATGCCAAGTGCAGAACAAGCATCTCAGGTGTTCCTCAAGTCAAAACAAGATCAATTAGGCTATTTGATTCAAGCTACACTAAGGATTGAGAAGAGCTTGGTCACCCTGACTCAGAATCAGGAGAGCCTGTAGAGGATTGTTGAGCCAATATTTTATGATCTTGTTCTCAAGGTAACTGAGATACAGACTGCAGTTGAGCAGCTTCAGGAGGAAGCAGAAGAGAGGAGAGTGTAACGCCCTCGATGCGGCTATATCTTCTACGTGTCGAAGAACGACTTAGAGGCATAACCGCATTGAAAGCAATGTCGCAAGTAAGGTAATCTTCACAACAACCCATGCAAATAAATAAAAGGGAAAAAATACATAGTTGGCTTGCACTCGCCATGTCACACAAATACATGAATAACATTACAATCATCCAATACACTCATGGTCCGACTACGGTACCAAAATAAAGATCAACCCCCACATGCGACAAAGTCCCCGATCGCCTCAACTGGGCACCACTACTGATCATCTGGGAAAGACACGTAGTAACGGCGAGAGTCTTCATCGAACTCCCACTTGAGCTCAAGCGCATCGTCTGGAGCGGTAACATCGGTCCCTGCATCTGGTTTGGAAGTAATCTGTGAGTCACGAGGACTCAGCAATCTCGCACCCTCGCCATCAAGACTATTTAAGCTTATAGGTAAGGTAAGGAATGATGTGGAGCTGCAGTAAGCGACTAGCATGTTTGGTGGCTAACCTAATCGCAAAAGAGAGCGAGAAGAGAAGGCAAAGGCACGGTCGAACACCTATGATCAAGAAGTGATCCTAGAACAATCTACGTCAAGCATTACTCCAACACCGTGTTCACTTCCCGGACTCCGCCGAGAAGAGACCATCACGGTTACATACGCAGTTGGTGCATTTTAATTAAGTTAAGTTTCAGTTTTCTACAACCGGACATTAACAAATTCCCATCTGCCCATAACTGCGGGCACGGCTTTCGAAAGTTCAAATCCCTGCAGGGGAGTCCCAACTTAGCCCATCACAAGCTCTCACGGTCAATGAAGGATATTCCTTCTCCCAAGACAATCCGATCACACTCGGCATCCCGGTTACAAGACATCCTCAACAATGGTAAAACAAGTCTAGCAACACCGCCCGAATGTGCCGAGAAATCCCGATAGGAGCTGCACATATCTCGTTCTCAGGGCACACTCAGATGAACACTACGTACAACTAAAACCAACCCTCAAGTTTCCCCGAGGTGGCGCTGCAAGTGGCTCTGTTTTGGACCAACACTCAGAGGAGCACTGGCCCGGGGGGTTTAATAAAGATGACCCTTGGGCTCCGGAAACCCAAGGGAAAAAGAGGCTAGGTGGCAAATGGTAAAACCAAGGTTGGGCATTGCTGGAGGAGTTATATTCAAGGCGAACTATCAAGGGGTTCCCATTATGACCCAACCGTGTAAGGAACGCAAAATCCGGGAACATAACACCGATATGACGGAAACTAGGGCGGCAAGAGTGGAACAAAACACTAGGCATAAGGCCGAGCCTTCCACCCTTTACCAAGTATATAGATGCATTAAGATAAACAAGATAATATGGTGATATCCCAACAATAAACAATGTTCCAACAAGGAACGATCTCCAATCTTCACCTGCAACTAGCAACGCTATAAGAGGGGCTGAGCAAAGCGGTAATATAGCCAAACAACGGTTTGCTAGGACATGGTGGGTTAGAGGTTTGACATGGCAATATGGGAGGCATGATAAGCAAGTGGTAGGTATCATAGCATAGGCATAGCAAAAAGAGCGAGCATCTAGAAAGCAAAGATAGAAGTGATTTCGAGGGTATGATCATCTTGCCTGCAAAGTTGTCAGAGTTGACTTGATCCTCGTAAGCGAACTCAACGGGCTCCTCGTTCATGAACTCGTCTCCCGGCTCTACCCAAACAAGAACAAAAAGCAAAAGGAGCACAATCAACCACGTGCAATGCTCAAACAACATGATGCAAACATGGTATGATATGCGGGATGTGGTATGTGATGCATATGCAAGATTTGACAAGGAATGATTGAAACTGGCCTCAACTTGGAAATCCAAGAGTGCCACTGGAAAGGTGAGGTGATTTCGGTTGAAATCGATATAAAGATCACCGGAATCAGATGCACGGTTTCGAAATGGCAAGCAAAACAAATATGGCACCGGTCTGTGATAATCAGCAAGTGACCAACTAAATGCATCAAGATAAATATGCTATAGAACTCAAACATGGCAGGGATCCACTCATGATGCTTGACAAAAGATGAACACTGAGCTACGGCTAATTCATGCATTAACAGGTTCAAACGAGCATGGCAAAAGAGCAAATGATAACAGGTTTTAGACTTAGTGAAATTAACACAAGTCTGGAATTTATCATCAGGAAGCACACTTTAGAGCATAAAAACTACATGCTACAGGAACTTAACATGGCAAAGCAAGGCATGGAATGAAGCTACTCAAAGCACTTAACAAAAGTCCCTTAGTGACCTTGAGCCAAAAGGGACCAGAAAATACAATTGCAAGCATGTGAACATGGCAAAAACATAAACAGATTCAGACTTTGTGAAAAACTGGAGCATGCAAATCAGTCAACGAGTAGGCATGTTTATGAGCTCGATGCACTCACTACAGAGCATAGCATGACAAACTAAGCATACACCCATCAAGAAGACATGGCATATGAGCTATACATGGCAAGAACAACAACATAGCATGCACGGATCAATAGCAATGTCCTCGGCAAAATCTCTAAACATGTCAACAATCTGCCAGGATTCACTTTATAGCAAAAGTAGAGGTCGATTGACTCAAGCTAGGGTGCTCCGTAATTGCAAACAAAGACATGGATGGATAGAGCACAACAATATTAACAAAACAGCCTTATTGATCATCCTCAAAAGAGGCACGGATCACTAGAAAACAACATGAACATATGGCATAACAACAAAATCAGGACAAGGACTTTGTGAAATTTTAAGTCCCTGAAATCAGCATCAACGATTACGCTACTTTGCAAGCTTGTTCTAGTCACCACAAATATCACAAAAATACATGGCATACACCCCTGTAAAGATGGCATGGCATTTAACAAAACACATGTAGAGCTCAGGATCATAGCATGCACACATCAATCATGGAAAAAATGACAAAAAGCCATTTGCTGAAACAGATCTGACAAATTCATCACATAGCCCTCTTCCAACAACATTTAGGGCATCAAGATGAGCTCAAATGAAAAAGATGCAATGAGATGAAATGATGTACTCGTCGAGACGAATATTTGATATGCTACACGCACGAATCGGAGCTACGGATGCAGAGTTATGGCATGTCAAAGATAGCAAGAAAATTAGTGTTTCGTGGGAAAAGTCAACCGTGATTTGACCAGACCTGGATCCACTGTAGCTGTGCGCGGTTCACGAGGTTCGCCAGCCAGAATCCTGTTCACCGGGGAAGGAGAGGCCGCCGGAGAGGCGAGGTGACCGTGGTCAAGCGGGCCCGACCGGAGGAGCTCGCCGGGCGGCGAGGAGGTGCGCGCCGGCACGGGGTCCGGCAAATGTGGTGGCGCACCGCGGCGGAGCGGCGAGGTGGTGGCGCTCGCCGGTGAGGGAGGTAGGCGGCGGGGCGGCGAGCAGCTCGGCGGCGGAGCAGGAGGCCGGCGCGGGCGGCGCGGCTCCGCGGCGAGGGATGGCGGCGGCGGGCGCGCGTGGGCCAGGAGGGCCGGTTGCGGGCCGCCTCGGGCCAGCGGTGGAGGGAGTGGCGCAGGCCACGTGGCGCAAGGGGACTGGTGCGGCGGCTGTGTCCGACAGCCGGCGGACGTGTCCGGCCGCGCGGAGAGCGGAAAATTAGGGCTAGGGGAGAGGAGATCCGGAAATTTCGAGGAGAGGCCTATTTATAGTGGTAGAGGGAACTAGGAAGCTCCAAATGAGGTACGGTTTTCAGCCACGCGATCGTGATCGAACGCTCTAGACGATGGATGGGTTTTTGGTGGGTTTTGGGCCAGATTGGAGAGGTGTTGGGCTGCAACACACACGAGGCCTTTTCGGTCCCTCGGTTAACCGTTGGAGTATCAAACGAAGTCCAAATGGCACGAAACTTGACAGGCGGTCTACCGGTAGTAAACCAAGGCCGCATGACAAGTCTCTGTCCAATCCGGAAATGTTTAACCCCCACACACGAAAAAAGGTAGAAAGGACCACCGGAGGACATAGGAGCGCCGGAATGCAAAACGGACAACGGGGAAAATGCTCGGATGCATGAGACGAACACGTATGCAAATGCAATGCACATGATGACACGATATGCGATCCATGACAAAGACAACAACACACGGATACAAAAACCCGACAACGACGAAATCAAATAACTTAGTGCCGGATACGGCAAGAGTTGTAGTACAAATAAGGTAAATTACATCTGGGGTGTTACAACACTCCACCACTACGAAGGATCTTGTCCCGAGATCTAGGACTGGAAAAACTCCGGGTACTCAGAACGGAGGTGATCCTCGCATTCCCAGGTGGCTTCACGGTCGGAATGGTGTGACCACTTGACTTTGAGGAATTTGATTGACTTGTTGCGAGTCTTGCGCTCAGTCTCTTCAAGGATAGCAACGGGGTGCTCACGATAAGAAAGGTCTTCTTGGAGATCAATGTCTTCGAAGTTGATGGTGCGGTCAGGGGTCTTGAAGCACTTGCGGAGCTGAGAGACATGGAACACGTCGTGCACGTTTGCAAAGTTGGAGGGAAGCTCAAGTTGATATGCGAGATCGCCTCTCTTGCTGACGATCTTGAAAGGACCCACGTATCTAGGGGCAAGCTTCCCTTTGATATCGAAGCGACGAGTACCTTTCATTGGAGAGACGCGGAGGTAAACATGGTCTCCGATCTCGAAAGCCAAATCACGATGCTTACTATCATAGTAGCTCTTCTGGCGCGATTGCGCGGCTTTGAGGATATCACGAATGACTTTGCACATCTCTTCTACCTCTATGATCAAGTAATTTCCAAGAAGTTGATGTTCACCAGTCTCTGACCAGTTAAGAGGAGTACGACACTTCCTGCCATAGAGAATTTCAAATGGGGCCTTTCCCCAACTCGCTTGAAAGATGTTGTTCTAGGAAAACTCGGCATATGGAAGACAATCTTCCCACTTCATACCGAAAGAGATAATGCAAGCCCTGAGCATATGTTCAAGAATCTGGTTGACATGCTCGACTTGGCCGCTAGTTTGAGGATGAAAAGTTGTGCTGAAACGGATGTTGGTGCCCATGGCCTTCTGAAAAGAATCCCAAAACTTCGAGGTGAAGATGCTGCCATGATCTGAAGATATCAACTATGGAATGCCGTGCAGAGAGACAATCCGAGAGGTATAAAGCTCCGCCAATTGAGCTGCAGTGATAGACTCTTTGATAGGCAAAAAGTGAGCCACTTTAGTGAGTTTGTCGATGACAACGAATATAGCATCATTGCCACGCTTAGACTTTGGAAATCCCGTCACGAAGTCCATCTCAATGTGGTCAAACTTTCATTCTGGAATGGCAAGAGGTTGGAGGAGACCAGCTGGTCGTTGGTGTTCTGCCTTTACTCTTCTGCAGACATCACATTCATTCACGAACTAAGCAATCTCGCGCTTCATTCGAGTCCACCAATACGACTGCTTGAGGTCCTGGTACATCTTTGTACTTCCATGGTGGATAGAGAGGAGTGAATTGTGAGCCTCGTTCATAATGACTTTACGAAGGTCACCTTTAGGCACAATAATGCGATCCTCAAAGAATAGAGTATCCTTGTCATCAAGGCGATAGCACTTGTACTTGGGTTGACTCTTGGCAATCCCAATCTTCACCTTCTTCACCATAGCATCAAGAAGTTGAGCCTCACGAATCTGATCTTCCAAAGTAGGAGATACTTGAAGGTTGGCGAGGAAACCTTGAGGAACAACTTGCAGATTAAGTTTGCGGAAAGCTTCACAAAGCTCGGGTTGGTAAGGCTTGAGAATCAGACTGTTGCAGTAAGCCTTCCTGCTCAATGCGTCAGCAATTACATTGGCCTTGCTTGGAGTATATTCGATACTCGGATTATACTCTTGAATCATTTCGACCCAATGAGTCTGCCTGAGGTTAAGATTAGGCTGAGTGAAAATGTACTTGAGACTCTTGTGGTCAGTGAATATATCCACTTGCCTTCCCAATAAGAGATGTCTCCAAGTCAAAAGAGCATGCACAACTGCCGCCAACTCAAGGTCGTGAGTGGGGTAGTTCTTTTCGTTGGGCTTCAACTGGCGAGAAGTATAAGCCACAACTTTCTTCTCTTGCATCAACACTGCACCAAGACCTTGAAGAGAGGCATCACAGAAGACCTCGAATGGTTTGGATTCATCAGGAGGAGTCAGAACCGGAGTAGTGACTAATTTCTCTTTTAGGGTGTTGAAAGCGATGTCACATTCAGGAGACCAAACGTACTTCACGTGCTTCTGGAGAAGGTTTGAAAGAGGCTTCGCGATCTTTGAGAAGTTCTCAACAAACCTTCGATAGTAGCTTGCGAGACCAAGGAAGATGCGGAGTTGCTTCACGTTCTGAGGTGGTTCCCAATTCACAATTGCAGACACCTTCTCAAGATTAACCTCTATGCCCTTGGCAGAGATGATATGCCCAAGATAGAGAACCTCATCAAGCCAAAACTCGCACTTTGAAAACTTGGCATAGAGCTGATGTTCTCTGAGCTTATCCAGCACCAAACGCAAGTGCTTGGCATGATCTTCCTTGTTCTTGGAAAAGACCAAAATATCATCGAGGTAGACCAAGATGAAGTCATTTGTGTAGGGGTTGAAGATGAAATTCATCATGCGAGAGAAAGTTGGCGAAGCGTTGACGAGGCCAAAAGACATGACAGTGTATTCATATGAACCATAGCTTGTTCTGAATGTTGTCTTGGGGATATCTTGCTCACGAATTCGAATCTGGTGATAACCCATACGGAGATCAAGCTTGGAGAATACTTGAGCACCTTTGAGTTGTTCAAACAGATCGTTGATGTTGGGAAGTGGGTACTTGTTCTTTATAGTCTTCTTGTTCAATGGACGGTAGTCAACACAAAGTCGGTCCGTTCCATCCTTCTTCTTCACAAAAAGAACTCCACAACCCCACGGAGAAGAACTAGGTCGGATGAGACCCATTCGCTCTTGAATATCGAGTTGCTTCTTCAGCTCCTTCAACTCTTCAGGTCCAAGCTTGTAAGGACGTTTGCAAACAGGTTCCGTGCCAGGCTCAAGATCGATGACGAATTCAACTGGCCGGTGTGGAGGCATTCCTGGAAGCTCTTCTGGAAAGACATCTTGATATTCGCAAACGACTGGAATTTGAGAGATGGCATCCAACTCACCCTTCTCATTGAGGGAAAATAGATGAATGGTATCATCCCTTGCAGCAAAGACAATTACATCCTCAGACGAATGAGTCAATTGAATCTGCCTGGCCGCACGATCAAGTTGAGCCTTGTGTTTAGAAAGCCAGTCCATTCCAAGAATAAGATCAATATCCGAGTTACCAAGGACCATTGGAGAGGATAGAAACTTGTAGTCGCCCAAAGTCATAGAAACATCCGGGACACAATTGTTAGAAGTCATTTGCTTGCCCGGGGACACAATCTTCAATGGGAAAGGAATCCTTTCGGTCACAAAATCATGCTTGGCAACAAATGGTCTTGAAATAAAAGAAAGCGATGCACTAGTGTCAAAAAGAACTTTTGCAGGAACATCGTTAACAGGAAGGTTACCCATAATCACATCTGGCGAGTCCTCTGCCTAAGCTGCATTCAACAAGTTAACCTTGGCGTGCTTGGGGTTATGCTTGACCACTACGGTACTTGCCGATCTCACAGGAGGAGGAGGAAGACGCCTCTGATTGAAGCATTTGTTGGCATAGTGTCCCTTCTGTTGGCACTTGTTGCATGTGACCTCCGAGAGCGGACGGTGATACAGAGCACTTGATCTTGGAGCTTGAGACGAAGTCTTGTTCTGAAAGCCAGGGTTGGGTGGGTGGGAAGATCCATTGCCACCTTTGCTCTTCTGCTGATAAGGCTGACGAAACGGAGGAGGAGGTAGCCAATACTTTTACTGCTTAGCCACTTGAGTTGAGGAAGAAGGAGTTGCATCTCTGACTCGCTTCTTGGAAGCATCGCACTTCAGTTGAGCAGTCTCTTGCTTCATTGCCATGTTGTAGAACTCGTCGTACTTCTTGGGCTCAAAAAGGACGAGAGCTAGCTGGAGTTCTTCTCTGAGACCACCCCTGAACTGGTATATCATGCTCTTCTTGTCAGGGATGTCTTGCTTAGCAAAACGGGCGAGCTTTTGAAACATGATGTTGTACTGGTAAACAGACATAGTGCCTTGCTTCAGGTTGTGGAATTCCTCACGCTTGCTTTCAATAACACTCTGAGGAATGTGATGAGCTTTGAAGTCTTGACGGAATTCATCCCAGGTAATCACACGGCCTCCTCTGGAATCTTTGTACTGCTGAAACCATTCTGCAGCTTGGTCTTTGAGTCGGAAGGAGGCGAACTTGACAAAGTCCTCGGGCCTGACGTTACTGCACTCGAAATGCTTGCATATGTCCACGAGCCAATCATCAGCGGCTGTTGCCTCAACACAATTGCTGAAGGTCTATGGCTGATTAGCGAGGAACTGGTTGAGTGTAGCAAAGTGATTCTGATTGTTGCCATGGCCCTGGTTCCCTTGGTTGCGCTCTTGAAGAAGTTGCATGATCAGCTGCGTGTTTGCATTGGTAGCGGCCATCACAGCTTGCCATGCCTCCGGAGGTGGAGGTGGTGGTGGTGGATCAGGATTCATCCTGAAGAGGTTGACATCCATTAGCATCTTGACAGACAAATATTGAAGCTGAATCAAACGGGTTGAAATTGCAACATAAAGTCTTCACATCCGAACGAAATGAACGAATGCATTCCAATCGAAATGGTCACATTTCCATAAATTGAGAAGCCACTTAGAATTGAGGTAGAAGAATAAAACCAACAAGGTACGGACAAGAACGAATACTTGGTGAGGATTACCCAATCCCAAACCAAATATCCGCGGAAGAAGAACTAGAGCTACAAGAATTCCCACCTATGAAACTCCCGAACCTTTCCGGTTATGCAATTAGGTGTTGGGGATACAAGGGAAGCATAATATCTCACCCAAATCTAGCAAATCCTACATCCAGTTGTATCCATCCTTTAACACATAACCAAGAAACCTTCGAAAATCATCTACCTCAACCTTCGAAAAGCATCCGTTATACAAGTTATGGCAATACTCCCGAACTCCCGCCCCAGTACAGGGTGGCGTCGAGGTTATCTCACCAACAACTGCATAAAAGAGATTTTCGATGTCAGCAAAACTCAGGTATTCCATAATCTCAACGATAAAATTGTGACGACAACACCTCGGAGCTCAACTCCTCGGGACACTGCCACAACCCCTAAATGACAGGAGGCACCAAGAACAATGTTCTCGTCACAAATCGGTCGGAACGATTCCAAGATACCCGCGTGATCCTAAAAAAATTAGTGAAATTTGAGAAGAGAAAAATCAAAACTCTACGTCAGGATGCCTCACCGGAGCGATGAAGGGACCGAGGAGTAAAAAGAATTCCTAACTCTCCGACATATATAATCCTAAATGACTCAAAACATTTTTCTAGAATCAACAACGCCAGCGATTCGATCAAGCAGGGGGCTCCTAAGGTCGGGGAAGGCTCTGATTACCAACTTGTAACACCCTTGATGCGGCTATATCTCCTACGTGTCGAAGCACGACTTAGAGGCATAACCGCATTGAAAGCAATGTCGCAAGTAGGGTAATCTTCACAACAACCCATGTAAATAAATAAAAGGGAAAAAAATACATAGTTGGCTTACACTCGCCACGTCACACAAATACATGAATAACATTACAATCATCCAATACACTCATGGTCTGACTATGCTACCAAAATAATCAACCCCCACATGCGACAAAGTCCCCGATTGCCCCAACTGGGCACCACTACTAATCATCTGGGAAAGACACGTAGTAACGGCGAGAGTCTTCATCGAACTCCCACTTGAGCTCAAGCGCATCATCTGGAGCGGTAACATCGGTCCCTGCATCTGGTTTGGAAGTAATCTGTGAGTCACGGGGACTCAGCAATCTCGCACCCTCGCGATCAAGACTATTTAAGCTTATAGGTAAGGTAAGGAATGATGTGGAGCTGCAACAAGCGACTAGCATGTTTGGTGGCTAACCTAATCGCAAAAGAGAGCGAGAAGAGAAGGCAAAGGCACGGTCGAACAACTATGATCAAGAAGTGATCCTAGAACAACCTACGTCAAGCATTACTCCAACACCGTGTTCACTTCCCGGACTCCGCCGAGAAGAGACCATCACGGTTACACATGCGGTTGGTGCATTTTAATTAAGTTAAGTTTCAGTTTTCTACAACCGGACATTAACAAATTCCCATCTTCCCATAACCGCGGGCACGGCTTTCGAAAGTTCAAATCCCTGCAGGGGAGTCCCAACTTAGCCCATCACAAGATCTCACGGTCAACGAAGGATATTCCTTCTCCCAAGTCAATCCGATCAGACTCGGCATCCCGGTTACAAGACATCCTCGACAATGGTAAAACAAGTCTAGCAACACTGCCCGAATGTGCCGACAAATCCCGATAGGAGCTGCACATATCTCATTCTCAGGGCACACTCAGATGAACACTACGTACAACTAAAACCAACCCTCAAGTTTCCCCGAGGTGGCACTGCAAGTGGCTCTGTTTTGGACCAACACTCAGAGGAGCACTGGCCCGGGGGGGTTAATAAAGATGACCCTTGGGCTCCGGAAACCCAAGGGAAAAAGAGGCTAGGTGGCAAATGGTAAAACCAAGGTTGGGCATTCCAGGAGGAGTTTTATTCAAGGCGAACTGTCAAGGGGTTCCCATTATGACCCAACCGTGTAAGGAACGCAAAATCCGGGAACATAACACCGATATGACGGAAACTAGGGAGGCAAGAGTGGAACAAAACACCAGGCATAAAGCCGAGCCTTCCACCCTTTACCAAGTATATAGATGCATTAAGATAAACAAGATAATATGGTGATATCCCAACAATAAACAATGTTCCAACAAGGAACGATCTCCAATCTTCACCTACAACTAGCAACGCTATAAGAGGGGCTGAGCAAAGCGGTAACATAGCCAAACAATGGTTTGCTAGGACATGGTGGGTTAGAGGTTTGACATGGCAATATGGGAGGCATCATAAGCAAGTGGTAGGTATCGTAGCATAGGCATAGCAAAAGAGCGAGCATCTAGCAAGCAAAGATAGAAGTGATTTCGAGGGTATGATCATCTTGCCTGCAAAGTTGTCAGAGTTGACTTGATCCTCGTAAGCGAACTCAATGGGCTCCTCGTTCACGAACTCGTCTCCCGGCTCTACCCAAACAAGAACAAAAAGCAAAAGGAGCACAATCAACCACGTGCAATACTCAAACAACATGATGCAAACATGGTATGATATGCGGGATGCGGTATGTGATGCATATGCAATATTTGACAAGGAATGATTGAACCTGGCCTCAACTTGGAAATCCAAGAGTGCCACTGGAAAGGTGAGGTGATTTCGGTTGAAATCGATATAAAGATCACCGGAATCGGATGCATGATTTGGAAATGGCAAGCAAAACAATTATGACACAGGTCTGTGATAATCAGCAAGTGACCAACTAAATGCATCAAGATAAATATGCTACAACACTCAAACATGGCAACAAAATACATGGCAGGGATCCACTCATGATGCTTGACAAAAGATGAACACTGAGCTACGGCTAATTCATCCATTAATAGGTTCAAACAAGCATGGCAAAAGAGCAAATGATAACAGGTTTCAGACTTAGTGAAATTAACACAAGTCTGGAATTTATCATCAGGAAGCACACTTTAGAGCATGAAAACTACATGCTACAGGAACTTAACATGGCAAAGCAAGGCATGGCATAAAGCTACTCAAAGCACTTAACAAAAGTCCCTTAGTGACCTTGAGCCAAAAGGGATCAAAAAATACAATTGCAAGCATGTGAACATGGAAAATATATAAATAGATTCAGACTTAGTGAAAAACTGGAGCATGCAATTCAGTCAACGAGTAGGCATGTTTACGAGCTCGATGCACTCACTACAGAGCATGGCATGACAAACTAAGCATACACCCATCAAGAATACATGTCATAGGAGCTAGACATGGCAAGAACAACAACATAGCATGCACGGATCAATAGCAACGTCCTCGGCAAAATCACTAAACATGTCAACAATTTGCCAGGATTCACTTTATAGCAAAAGTAGAGCTCGATTGACTCAAGCTACGGTGCTGCATAATTGCAAACAAAGACATGGATGGATAGAGCACAACAATATTAACAAAACAGCCTTACTGATCATCCTCAAAAGAGGCACGGATCACTAGGAAACAACATGAACATATGGCATAACAACAAAATCAGGACAAAGACTGAAATTCTAAGTCCCTGAAATCAGCATCAACGATTACGCTACTTTGCAAGATTGTGCTAGTCACCAAAAATATCACAAAATACATGGCATACACCCCTGTAAAGATGGCATGACATTTAACAAAACACATGTAGGCTCAGGATCATAGCATGCACACATCAATCATGGCAAAAATGACAAAAAGCCATTTGCTGAAACAGATCTGACAAATTCATCACATAGCCCTCTTCCAACAACATTTAGGGCATCAAGATGAGCTCAAATGAAAAAGATGCAATGAGATGAAATGATGTACTCGTCGAGGCGAACATTTTGATATGCTACACGCACGAATCGGAGCTACGGATGCAGAGTTATGGCATGTCAAAGATAGCAAGAAAATTAGGGTTTCGGGGGGAAAGTCAACCATGATTTGACCAGATCTGGATCCACTGTAGCTGTGCGCGGTTCACGAGGTTCGCCGGCCGGAATCCTATTCACCGGGGAAGGAGAGGCCGCCGGAGAGGCGAGGTGGCCGTGGTCGAGCGGGCCCGGCCGGAGGAGCTCGCCGGGCGGCGAGAAGGTGCGCGCAGGCGCGGGGTTCGGTGGATGTGGTGGCGCGCCGCGGCGGAGCGGCGAGGTGGCGGCGCTTGCCGGTGAGGGAGGTAGGCGGCGGGGCGGCGAGCAGCTCAACGGCGGAGCGGGAGGCCGGCGCGGCTCCGCGGCGAGGGATGGCGGCGGCGGGCGCGCGTGGGCCGGGAGGGCCGGATGCGGGCCGCCTCGGGCCGGCGGCGGAGGGAGTGGCGCAGGCCATGTGGCGCAAGGGGACTAGTGCAGCGGCTGTGTCCGGCGGCCGGCGGATGTGTCCGGCCGCGCGGAGAGCGGAAAATTAGGGCTAGGGGGAGAGGAGATCCGTGATTTTCGAGGAGAGGCCTATTTATAGAGGTAGAGGGAGTTAGGAAGCTCCAAATGAGGTGCGGTTTTCGGCCACGCGATTGTGATCGAACGCTCTAGACGACGGAGGGGTTTTTGGTGGGTTTTGGGTCAGTTTGGAGTGGTGTT
Organism: Triticum dicoccoides; assembly: GCF_002162155.2. Classification (NCBI taxonomy): domain Eukaryota; kingdom Viridiplantae; phylum Streptophyta; class Magnoliopsida; order Poales; family Poaceae; genus Triticum; species Triticum dicoccoides. Next base: position 37,503,302 of record NC_041390.1, on the reverse strand, counting down.
GGGCTGCAACACACACGAGGCCTTTTCGATCCCTCGGTTAACCGTTGGAGTATCAAACGAAGTCCAAATGGCACGAAACTTGACAGGCGGTCTACCGGTAGTAAACCAAGGCCGCATGGAAAGTCTAGGTCCAATCCGGAAATTTTTAACCCCCACACACGAAAAGAGGTAGAAAGGACCACCGGAGGGCATAGGAGCGCCGGAATGCAAAACAGACAACAAGGAAAATGCTCGGATGCATGAGACGAACACGTATGCAAATGCAATGCACATGATGACACGATATGAGATGCATGACAAATACAACAACACACGGAGACAAAAACCCGACAACGACGAAATCAAATAACTTAGTGTCGGATACGGCAAGAGTTGGAGTACAAATAAGGTAAATTACATCCGGGGTGTTACAGAGAGGGAAGGCAACTACTGATGCTTTTCAGCATGTGCCACGAGGTCCGAGGTCTACTGCAGTGCCAGTTTTAGATGCTAGAGCTACATTGTCAGCACCAGCAGCTACAACTCCAGTGCCACCTCCAGCACCCACTCCACCAGCTGCAACTACATCGACAGATGCCTTCGTCCTTGGAGTTCTCTCTACACCACCTCCCGAAGACCAAACGCGAGAGACGCATAGCACTATGCATATTTGAACCTTTTGGTAACTTGTTGCCAAAGGGGGAGAAATATGTATAGATCATAGGCTTCGAGAGAGTGTTTTGCTTCTTTGCTTTTGGTTGAACTTTTTATTGTGTGAGATACTTTATGTCCTTGCGTGAGATACTTATTTGATCATGTGGTTGATCATTTGCTACCTTAATGCTTGTTTGGATGATACTATCTTTTATATCTCATATATGATCATTCACTTGCTTGGTGATGAGTGCATTCTTTTAGTTTCTATCATTTTGAGCGCTCCACCAAGATGTATGTGACATGGAAGAGTAACCCATGATCTTAATCGATTGTGCATTTGCATTCAAAAGCAAATCTTAAATAATGCACAAATTTAGGGGAGCTCTTGCTTATCACATACTTCTCAAAGCGACGATGTTTTTCAATCTTATGATCATTTGTCGAAGCTTTGATCTATATGTTGTCATCAATTACCAAAAAGAGGGAGATTGAAAGTGCAACTATCCCTGGGTGGGTTTGGAAATTCCTAACAACATATAGCTCATTGAGCTAATGCTATTTTAAGATAAATATTTCAGGAAAGCTCAATGATTGACATGGCATGGATTAGAAAGTGGACCCCTCAAAATGCTAAGGACAAAAGATTGGCTCGAGCTCAAAGCACAAGACTCTACATTTTACTTTTAATGATCCAAGATCACATCGAGTCCATAGGAAAAGCCAATACTACTAAAAGGGGGTGAGGTGTTGCTTAATGAGTTACTTGCTCAAAATGCTAAGTGGTATGGTCCAAAAACCCTCAACTACTTTCTCATATCCACATATGTCCAAAACCAAAAGTCAAACTCGGACCCATCGAAAATTTCTATCCGGCGCCACCATGTTCACTTGACATAGCTACTGCCACAAACCCTAGTCACTTCGTTCTCACCGATAGGGATCTCGGTCTCACCGAGATGGGATTGCAACCTCTCTGGTTCCCTTCGTAACGTTTCGGTCAAATCGAGATGAGTGATTGGTATCACCGAGATTGCAATGCAAACTCTGTATTTCCCCTTCGTAACGTTTTGGTCTAACCGAGATGAGCGAATCGGTCCCACCGAGTTTGCCTGACCAACTCTCTGTTTGTCTATTACCAAAATCGGTCCCATCGAGTTTGTGTAATCGGTCTCATCGAGATTACGTTATGCCCTAAACCTAATGGAATCGGTCCCACCGAGTTTACATGTCGGTCCCACCGAAAATCCCAACGTTCACATTTTGAACTAAATCGGTCTGACCGAGTTTTATAATTCGGTCCCACCGAGTTTGGTGATTTGTGTGTAGATTTTGTGTGGAGGCTATATATACCCCTCCACCCACTCTTCATTCATGGAGAGAGCCATCAGAACATGCCTCCACTTCCAACATACCTTTTTTCTGAGAGAGAACCACCTACACTTGTGTTGAGGTCAAGATATTCCATTCCAGCCACATAAATCTTGATCTCTAGCCTTCCCCAAGTTGCTTTCCACTCAAATCATCTTTCTACCAAATCCAATCCTATGAGAGAGAGTTGAGTGTTGGGGAGACTATCATTTGAAGCACAAAGCAAGGAGTTCATCATCAACACACCATCTATTACCTTTTGGAGAGTGGTGTCTCCTAGATTGGTTAGGTGTCACTTGGGAGCCTTCGTCAAGATTGTGGAGTTGAACCAAGGAGTTTGTACGGGCAATGAGATCGCCTACTTTGTGAAGATCTACCCTAGTGAGGCAAGTCCTTCGTGGGCGATGGCCATGGTGGGATAGACAAGGTTGCTTCTTCGTGGACCCTTCGTGGGTGGAGCCCTCCATGGACTCACGCAACCGTTACCCTTCGTGGGTTGAAGTCTCCATCAACGTGGATGTACGATAGCACCACCTATCGGAACCACGCCAAAAATCTCCGTGTCTACATTGCGTTTGCTCCCTCCAAACTCCTCCCTTTACCTACATATGCAATTGTTTTACATTCCGCTGCTATACTCTTAGAATTGCATGTGTAGGTTGATTACTTGAATTGAGCTAAGTTGCTAAAATCTGCCAAGACTTAAAATTTGGAAAAGGCTAGATTTTTATTTGGTCAAGTAGTCTAATCACCCCCCCTCTAGACATACTTTCGATCCTATAGTAGGCCTCCTTACTTACTTAACCAACATTGTCCAAATCTTCAAGCCTCTAGTATGGCCTTGATTTTCTCAAGCTTTTCCTTGCTCCCATGGCCAGCATTCAACAGATCAGCAACTACTTTCTCAAGCTCTTTCTTCTCTTGTGCAATAAGATCCATGTCCACCTTTATCTCTTTCATATCCTTCCTGGTGTTGTGAATTATGTCTGCCTGGGCCTGAAGGATACACTTCAGTTCTTTTGCTAGTCTTAGCTTCTCCATCCTCATCTCCAGCTCTGGCTCTTCCTTCTTCTTCTCATATATCTCAACATCCATTGCTTCCTGGTAGTCAATCTTGCCAACACCATCCTGCCAGTCAAACATCTTGCTAACATCGTCAACCATTTCATGATACTCAGTGCAGAGATGATCATAGTCCTTCTTCAACTTGGCAACCTCATCCTTATATGCATGCTTGTCTTGAATCCTTCCAAGGTTTTGCTCATGGAACATTTTCCACAGCTTGATGAGGCAGTTCTTAAGTACATCAGGCAAGACAGGATCAACCCACTGAACTACACCACAATTCACACCTCCCTGTAGTTTGATCAGACAACACATACTTCAGAAAATGCATAAATTCAGTTCTAACCTCAATACAAAAAGGGTACGTATTGCTATACAAGGAGGAGATGTAACCATAAATTCAGTTCAAACAGAGTTTGATGCGGAGCATCCCAAGGCCATCCCCATGGACCTACCTACATCTCCCACGACACCACTTGGACCCATGACAAGAGCCCGTGCGAGAACCATCGAGAACGAGGTTAACTCTCTCCTTGTTGAACTTCCCTTTGACCCACGTGAGACATGGCTACTACCTCAATCGGAGTTGCTCTGTGTGCTTAGGTACCATATAAGCAACCAAGGAGATGGAACGGTGCAAGATGGACATCAAGAGCATGGAGACATTTTGCCCAGCTCGGAAGGACCGGAACAACCGCCCGACCACCGCCTGGGCGGAACAACCGGCCGACTACCGCCCAACAACCGGTCTGCCTTCTGTGATCGAGCGGTGCAAGGCCGGCACTACACCGGATGTGCCGGTAACTACCAGAAGACCGGTACTGCCGCCCCGACAACCGGAACAACCGCTGGCCCCTTCGATGTCCATCTCCGCAAGCCAGCGCCAGACCTCCCGGCGGAACTACCGCCTTCCAGGACCGGTACTTCCGCCCTGCATGAGCTCCCAGCGGAACAACCGCCCCCTTGACCGGTACTACCGGCCCTGCCTGCGCGCAGTCACTTGGGCCAAGGCCCGTGTACCCTTTTGTTACCTAGACTATAAATACTCTATCCCGTACAACTTTCTAGGGTTAGCATTGGTTTAGCTCATTTGAGAGATAGAGCATTGCGCATCCATATCGGATCTACTCCACGAGAGAGACCGCGGCCCCTCTACGGAGAAGATCCACTTTGGATTCAAGACCCCCTTTACGGGAAGATCCCCTTGTGGATTCAAGACCTCCTCTCAGAGAAGAACCGGCTACCCTTTTGTATCGTCCTTAGTTGACCGTGGATTCGTGTATCGTTCTATGTATCCGAGGATCTAGCACATGTGTGACTTGTTCTTGTTTGGTTTGAGTGATTCTCTTGTGTTTCCCCTCGTCTTCTTTCCCGTGTTCTTCGTGTTCATCATTGGGATCCGCTCCTTTCGTGAAAGATCGGCCTATAGGGTTTCTACCCTACATCATCTTGGATCAGAGCCAGCTTGTTGGTGTGTTGATGTTTTGTTGGATCTGATCCGTGGATTTGCTTGGTTTCAAGTGGATCTAGCATCTCCCCATTTTCCCTCCACATTCCTTCCTTGAAATCGCTCGAATTTCGACTACGAAATCATCCTTTTCCGTCCCAATAACCCATCCCCGATCCAGATCTTGCGATCTTCCCGACCCCAGCGGTACTACCGCCCCGACGACCGGAACTACCGCTAAGGCACCAACCGGTACCACCGCCTTCACAAGAGGTACTACCGCCCCACCCAGTTTCCGTTGAAACCGACTGGCATCTTTGCCAACCACTTATACACCATCACCACTTCCGCATACTACCCCTTTTTTGTGCCCGTTTCGCACTCCGACATGTGTTGCCACTTCGAGGTTTGAGAATTTGAGTTGCGATACCGTATCCTTTTGTGTTTTGGCTATTTAGGTACGGTTCAAGATCGACACCACCGCCGCTCATCTTCGCCACGGACGCGTCATCAACAACGACCACCTCGACTATGACTTGGTATTCGTGCCACCATTTTGACACCATACCGGAAGCAAGACCGGTAACCTCATCTTGGTATTGGACATATCACTCTTGCCATTACATTGATAGCCATCATAGCCTTACTCATTTGTGTTGCTTACCCATCGAGACTAGCCTTTGAGTATTGCCAGCAACTAGACTTGTGCACATTAGTGATCATACTTCCCATAGCATACATCCGTCATTGTTGCCTATATTGGTATCATCTCTTGTGTCACCAAATTGTCGTCGCATACTAACTTGCTATCTTGGTTCGTCAAGCATTGCATGAGAAAAGAGCTCAAACATCAAAGAGCCAAACAAGCTTTTAAGCAAAGAGGAAAGATACGCAAAGAGCTTTTAAGCAAGAACCATAGCATCCTACAACTTTAAGATTGTCATACTCGATCATCTTGGTTCGTATCATAGCCACACCTTGCATACAAAATATTTGGGATAGAAGTCGTTGCATTTTTGCTAAGTAGGTTGTGCACAAGTTCTTGTATCCGCCTATCGTGCAATCGTGCTAGCGTCTCTCTAGTGTTGTGCAACAAGAGCATTTTTTGTGGATTCCACACTTTGGCTCACCCTTGGTTGCACAACCCCACTTATCTTTTTGCGCGTGTGTTTCCGTGTACCTTATATGCTTGGTCTACTTGTTACATTGCATCTTGCGAATCTTTTCCAACATTATTGAAGCTCACTTACAATTACATCAAATTTTTGTGCCACCATCCTAACCAAGCTCCACCAAAAGCTTTTCCTTGTGTAGGTGTGAGAAACCGACAAGAACTCGTACCAATTGTGCTATTTCCTTGTCCTACATTGGAGTGATCCTCGATCCACTTTCAACTTCGGTCAAGGTACATTTGGTATTCGTTCTTCTCTTTCTACCACTCACATTTGTCTTGGAATGATGGATAGGCCAAGTACTTCTACCAACCCACTCTTCATGGAGCAAGATGACGACACGAACTCCTTCGTCACCAAGAGTCACCTCTTTGGTGCACAACGAGCTTTACATCAAGAGCAACAAGCTATGAGTGAACGCATCGACAACCTTGCCGCCGACTTACGACTTTTAGAGCAACGTACAAGGGACTACTTTGACAACAAGCTCGACGATCACAAGCAAGAAAATGACGCAAGGATGGGCGAGATTCGCGCTTTGTTGCTCAACCGCTCTTCCTCCACTTCAAGAAGGAGCCGTTCTAGTCGCCATTCCGACTTTACCCTCTCCGGCTCAAGTACACCGACATCGAACACTCTTCGTCGAGCCGCGCGCACCGACCGTCAAGCAAACCTCAATCCACTTCGAGACACTGACCTCAAGAGAGCCGACGACGTCAAGCCGAAGTAGCCTTTGTGCTAGCTCGAGAACGACAACAACAACAACAACAACATGAAGAGGAAGAACGCGCGCGTCTACACCAAAATGCACAAGATGTTGAGGCTCAACGTAAAGAACAACAACTCCGTGACGCTCAAGCACTTGAGGAGCAACAAGCTCTACGCGAGGCGAGTCGAGCCGTTGCCGACCGAGGCCGTCAAGCCCGTGAAGACGAGGAAGCACTTCGCGAAGAAATTCTCGAACGACGACTTCAAGCTCGCATGAATTGTAAAATTCCTCCTCGAGCTCGACGCGCTCCTCCACAAGCTCGCCAAGACCATCAAGTTCATCAAGAGCATGAAAACACCGGGAATACTCCGCGACAAGAGCAACACGAGGTTGACAACCCTCCGCGACAAGAGCAACACGAGGTTCAAACCCTCCGCGACAAGAGCACCACGAGTTGAACAATCATCTACAACATCGGCGTCATCATCCCCGCCCCCAACACAATGAAGAGCAACGCTACGGCAAGTTCAAGTTCACCATGCCCAAGTTCACCGGAAGCAACGATCCCGAAGAATACCTTTCATGGGCATTGAAAGTCAACAAGATCTTCCGTTTGCACAATTATGAAGAAGAGAAGAAGATCACGATGGCATCCCTTGAGTTCCAAGACTATGTCCTCATTTGGTCGGAACAAGTCATTGAGCGCCACGAGACAAGAGGTGATCCGCCCATCACTACTTGGGCACAAATGAAGGATGTCATGAGAGCACGCTTCGTGCCTACCTACTACAACCGCGACCTCTTCAAGAAACTCCAACAACTCAAGCAAGGAACAAAGAGCGCTGAAGATTACTACAAGGAGATGGAGATTGCAATGATAAGAGCCAATGTGACGGAAGATGATGAGCAAACTACGGCCCGTTTCTTGAATGGACTCAATCACCCTATCAAGAAGATCGCCGACTTCCAGCCATACTCAAATCTCATAGAGCTCGTGCACCAAGCTACCAAAGCGGAAAGCCAAGTGCAAGATGACTTCAAGTACGCCAAGTTCTCATCCAAGTCCTACGGTTTCTCCAATAACCAAGCTTCAACGACTCCAACACCGACTACAAGAACATCTACTTCCAACACCGACAAGCCGAATTCCAAGAAAGCTTCGTCAACTACAAGTCATCCTCCTCCGAGCAACTTCAAGCCGAGAGCTTCATCATCATCAACCCCAACCGATGAGACCGTCAAGACGAGTTCCTTCAAGTGTTTCACTTGCGGAGCCTGAGGCCACAAGTCCTATGAGTGCACCAACAAGCGGAACATGGTCTTCAATGACGATGGCACTTATGACTCCATGAGTGAAGGTGAAATGGACGCACTTGAGCAAGTCGCCATGCACCGCCAAGTGAACAATGAAGAAGAACAAGTCTTTTGTGATGAAGACTCGAGTCCCGCACTTGTTGTCTCCAAAGTCTTGACTCTACAACATCACCAATAAGAAGACCAACGATGCCACATATTCCACACCAAGGTCGGCATCAATGGACGATCCGTCAAGGTCATCATCGATGGAGGGAGTTGTCACAATCTCGCAAGTGAAGAACTTTGCTCCAAACTCCAATTGCCCAAGACAATGCATCCACATCCTTACAAAGTGCAATGGCTTAGTGACTCCGGCACCATCCAAGTCGAGCACCGAGTACAAGTCTCCTTCAAGATCGGCGCATACGAAGACACCTTGGAGTGTGATGTTGTTCCAATGACCGTTTGTCATCTTCTCCTTGGACGGCCATGGCAATTCGATAGAGGAGTCATCCACAACGGTCGAACAAACCACTACATCTTCAAGATGAAGGGAAAGGAGTACGTCCTCCGTCCAATGTCGCCAAGTCAAGTGATCACCGACAAACATATCACCCATCATGGAGATAATGGTGAGAGAGTGAGCCACCAAAAAGAGAGTGAGCGCCACAAGCCCAAATTGAGTGCCTCCACGATGAGCGAAAACAAGAACTTCGTTCTATTTGCAACCAAACGTGAGATGAGAGAAGTGTGTGAGAACCCATCTAGTGTCCTACACTACGTCCTCGTGTGCAAGGACAATGCACCACAAACTAACACCCCTCACACTCTTCCTCTAGTGTTGTCTTCTCTTTTGCAGGAATTTCAAGATGTTTTTCCCGATGAGCTACCTCCGGGACTACCCCCTCTCCGAGGCATTGAGCACTGAATCGACCTCATACCCGGAGCACCCTTCCGAACAAAGCTCCCTACCGCGTCAACCCCGAAGAAACCAAAGAAATTCAAAGGCAAGTAAAAAATCTCATAGACCATGGACATGTGCGTGAAAGTTTGAGCCCTTGTGCCGTACCGGTCATTCTTGTGCCAAAACGTGACGGTAGTTTTCGCATGTGCTCTGATTGTAGACCTATCAATGCTATCACCGTTCGTTATAGATATCCCATTCCACTCCTAGATGATATGCTAGATGAGCTTAGCGGTGCCACTATATTTTCCAAAATTGATCTTAAGAGTGGTTACTATCAAATCCGCATACAAGAGGGCGATGAATGGAAAACCGCCTTCAAAACCAAGTTTGGTTTGTATGAGTGGTTAGTCATGCCTATGGGTCTCTCAGAAGCACCGGGCACTTTTATGCGCCTTATGAATCATGTCTTTCGCCCTTACATTGGTATATTTGTTGTGGTTTACTTCGATGACATTCTTGTCTTTAGCAAATCTATACAAGAGCATGTCACCCATGTCCGCACCATTCTGCAAACTCTTAGGAAAGAGCGTCTCTATGCTAATATGGAGAAATGCCTTTTTGGTGTTGATAAGCTCATTTTCTTAGGATTTGTTGTCTCTTCTAAGGGTGTTCATGTAGATGAGTCCAAGATCAATGCTATTAAGACTTGGCCGCAACCAACCAACTTGCATCACGTGCGTAGTTTCCTTGGCCTTGCGGGCTTCTATCGTTGCTTTGTAAAGGATTTTAGCACCATTGCTTCGCCTTTGCATGCTTTGAGCAAGAAGAATACGCCTTTTGTTTGGGGACCATCCCAAGATACCGCATTCAATGAGCTTAAGAATTTGCTTACTCATGCTCCCGTGCTTGCTTTACCCAACTTCGACAAACCCTTTGAAATTCATTGCGATGCTAGTGGTAATGGCATAGGAGGTGTGTTAACGCAAGAGAAGCGCCCCGTAGCTTACTTTAGTGAGAGACTTTCCGGAGCGCAACTCAATTACCCCATCTATGACAAAGAGCTATATGCTTTAGTCCGCGTTTTGCATGAATGGGAACACTACCTTCGTCCCCATGAGTTTATCATTCATACCGATCATGAGACTCTCAAATATCTTAAGGGACAGACTAAGTTGAACAAGCGTCATGCTAAATGGAGTGAATTTATTGAGTCTTTTCCTTATGTCATCAAGTACATTAAGGGTAAAGAGAATGTTGTGGCGGATGCGCTTTCCCGCATTTGCATGCTTGTCACGCAACTTGAGTTAGATGTCATTGGCTTCGAGCATATCAAAGACTTATATGAGCATGATATGACTTTTGCCATTCCTTATGCCAAGTGTTTGTCGAATACATCTTGGGAACGCTATTACATAAAAGATGGCTACCTTATGAGAGCTAACAAACTTTGCATTCCCGAGTCCTCGCTTCGTTTGTTGCTTTTGCAGGAATCTCGTGGAGGCGGCTTAATGGGACACTTCGGACGCGACAAGACGTTCGCCACGATCTCAAAGAGCTACTTTTGGCCAAAGATGTTTCGGGACGTCAATCGCTTCACCAACCGGTGTTCTACATGTCGCAAAGCTAAGTCCAAAGCTCAATCTCATGGTCTCTATATGCCTTTACCAATTCCATACCAACCTTGGGAAGACATTAGCATGGACTTCGTACTGGTTTGCCTAGGACTCGCAATGGGAAAGATTCCATATTCGTCGTTGTGGACCGTTTCTCGAAAATGGCACACTTTATTCCTTGTAACAAGATAGACGATGCTTCACATGTGGCTAATCTCTTTTGTAGGGAAATATTACGTCTACATGGTGTGCCAAAGACTATCGTCTCGGACTGTGACGTCAAGTTCCTTAGCTACTTTTGGAAGACCCTATGCGCCAAGCTCGGAATCAAGCTATTCTTCTCCACGGCATACCATCCTCAAACCGACGGCCAAACGGAGGTGACAAACCGCACACTCTCCGCTCTACTTCAAGTACTCATCAAGAAGAACATCAAGGAGTGGGAGGAGTTTCTACCCATCGCTGAGTTCGCCTACAACCGAGCAAGACACTCAACAACCGGCAAGTCCCCTTTCGAGGTCGTCTACGGATTCAACCCTTTGTCACCATTGGACATTCTACCTCTACCACTCCAAGAGCGAATCAATTTGGAAGCAAGTGCATGAGCGACCCATATCAAGAAGGTGCATGAAGATACAAGAAACACCATCGAGCGCCAAGTACAATGCCTTGCGACCAAGCTCAACGTCAACAAGCAACCTATGGTCTTCAACACTGGTGATCTCGTGTGGCTACACCTTCGCAAGGACCGCTTTCTACAAGAACGCAAGTCCAAGCTTCGACCACGAGCGGATGGACCCTTCAAGGTGCTTGCACGCTACAATGACAACACTTACAAGATCGACCTCCCGCGCGACAAGTACAACGTAAGCGACATTTTCAACGTCAAAGATCTCTCTCCCTTCCATGGTGATGAAGAATTTGATCCGAGGACGGATATTCCCCAAGGGAGGGGAGATGATGCGGAGCATCCCAAGGCCATCCCCATGGACCTACCTACATCTCCCACGACACCACTTGGACCCATGACAAGAGCCCGTGCGAGAACCATCGAGAACGAGGTTAACTCTCTCCTTGTTGAACTTCCCTTTGACCCACGTGAGACATGGCTACTACCTCAATCGGAGTTGCTCTGTGTGCTTAGGTACCATATAAGCAACCAAGGAGATGGAACGGTGCAAGATGGACATCAAGAGCATGGAGACATTTTGCCCAGCCCGGAAGGACCGGAACAACCGCCCGACCACCGCCTGGGCGGAACAACCGGCCGACTACCGCCCAACAACCGGTCTGCCTTCTGTGATCGAGCGGTGCAAGGCCGGCACTACACCGGATGTGCCGGTAACTACCAGAAGACCGGTACTGCCGCCCCGACAACCGGAACAACCGCTGGCCCCTTCGACGTCCATCTCCGCAAGCCAGCGCCAGACCTCCCAGCAGAACTACCGCCTTCCAGGACCGGTACTTTCGCCCTGCATGAGCTCCCAGTGGAACAACCGCCCCCTTGACCGGTACTACCGGCCCTGCCTGTGCGCAGTCACTTGGGACAAGGCCCGTGTACCCTTTCGTTACCTAGACTATAAATACTCTATCCCGTACAACTTTCTAGGGTTAGCATTGGTTTAGCTCATTTGAGAGATAGAGCATTGCTCATCCATATCGGATCTACTCCACGAGAGAGACCGCGGCCCCTCTACGGAGAAGATCCACTTTGGATTCAAGACCCCCTTTACGGGAAGATCCCCTTGTGGATTCAAGACCTCCTCTCGGAGAAGAACCGGCTACCCTTTTGTATCGTCCTTAGTTGACCGTGGATTCGTGTATCGTTCTATGTATCCGAGGATCTAGCACATGTGTGACTTGTTCTTGTTTGGTTTGAGTGATTCTCTTGTGTTTCCCCTCGTCTTCTTTCCCGTGTTCTTCGTGTTCATCGTTGGGATCCGCTCCTTTCGTGAAAGATCGGCCTATAGGGTTTCTACCCTACATCAGAGTTAATCTACAAATTCAAAAGTATATGCAAATCAATACAACATAACAAAAATCCATCAATATATCCATCCACCATGACTGACTTCATATATCCATAAAATACACTTATTCTATGCAAACAAAAACCAACACTTAGCATAATTCAATCACTTACTTTCTGCAAACTAAAAAACACCTACACATTAACTGAACCCAACCAGCATAACTGAATCCACTAGGCATAACTGAATCCACCTAGAATACTAAATTACTCACTTGAATAGGGCATCCGTAGAACCTCCTCCCAGTGTTAGCACCTTCAAAAGCAACACACTTCCTAGGCTTCATCTGGTGCAGAGTGCACTTGGCAACTTCCTCCATGGGAGCACCACACCAGAGTGGCTCAGGGATGGTGTCAGGTGTGTCCTACATGCAGTACAAGGTAGATCAGAACCAATGCATCAAATAGTTCCACTTGAGTCAAGCTTTGCCTTGCTCAAGGTTAGATGTACAAGGTAGATCAAATCAGACATCACAGTGACATCCATACCCTAGACCAAAACTAACAGTTAACCAAACCAAATGAATCCATCCATACCAATATGTAGCTCATCAACCCAGCCGGCCCAAATCGATTCAACCCTAACCCTAGATAATGACAGAGAGGAGGAGGAAGAGGCTTACAAGGTACTCCATGTCCATCAGGTTGCCCCCCATGCCATCGTTGTCGGAGCTCTCATCCCCATCATTCCAAGAAGGCATCCTGGCCGGCGACGAGGAACGGAGGTGCTCGGCATGATGGCGAGCTCGGCCAGGGGAAACAGAGTGAGGGGGAGTGAGAGTGAGTGAGAGCGAGGGAGACAGAGTGAGGGACGGGTCCGTCTTGACCTGGTCGGGACGGCTCGTGTGCCCTAACGGCCATCACCCGCGCGCCGTGAGCCCTGTGGCCGACAAAACCCTGACGGGTGGGCCCCACATGTCATAACCCCACTTAAAACGTAACCATTAGGCCACTTGGGTTTTTTGGAACAGCCCACCACTTTTGTGGTAATTTTTTGGAAAATTAAAAAAAGCGGTAGTTTTTTGGAATGATGGCCCGTAATGTGGTAGTTTTTTGCTATTCACGCCAGGTGGTCGGATGCTGAGGTGGGCATTTATCTTTGTAAGGCCCCACTAATGCTGACCAAATCCAATCACACACTGCAGAGCAAGTTGGAGTTTCTTATATCTAAGATGGGATTCGAACCGACGTACCTTGCTCATCACCGGTAATGCTCTGCCTTAGCCTGGAGGGCCGAGTCAGGCCACGGTACTATGTTATAAAGTGTCTTGAGGCAAATGGATTGCTATATCACCACTGGACCTACTAGACAATTGTCAGGGTGTCCGAGATGGTATTTTTGGAGACGTTCATATGCCCTCACAAGGAAGCTGCACCGAACCTTGCTGAAGACTATGATGATGCTTGCAGAGGGGAAGTGCCAGCTAATTTCAGATTTACATGAACAAACAACCGGCTATGAGAATTGGTAACCGCGTAAGGCGCAACAAAACTCTAACTCTGCGTAGTAAGCTGGTAAATTCTGGTTTGGTGTTCATTGCCTAATTAGATGTTGGTTGCATGGATTCTTGAACCTTGATGAATTGATGACTCATTCGGTAGAGAAGAAAGCATTGCCTACAATTTCTTAAGATAACATGTCCAGGATACATTTGTTTTCCCACTTCTATTTAAGATAATGGAAATTGGATCTGTGGGTGCGCCGATTTGCTGCTGGAACTTGCACCCTGAGAACCAAAAAACAAAAGAATTATCCTGCGTTGTTGTGATATGCTTTCATGATGAATTTTATCTAGTGTGTTCCTTTTTTAGCTGATGAGTTGGTCGCCTTTTTTGCTCCATCATATGTCACTCGGTACTAATATTGCAGCTCCATGTTTAATATTAAGATTATGCTTAAAAAATATCTCGTCTATTTCGAATGATAAGATGTATTGGATAATTTAATATGGACTGCATACGGATTGAAATGAGTGAACAAACACACTAAAACATCTCTACGCATGGACTGAAATGAGTAGAACATGTTATATTTTAGAATGGAGGGACCGAGGGAGTATATTTCTATTTGGTGTATGTTCATTTTTTACCTTTTGATTTCTTTCCCTCTATTCTCCAAAGGTTGATTCCTAAATAATGTATAGTTGACAATACTTTTGCTGGGAAATGCTTCAATATTATAAAATTAACCTATCTGCCTCAACAGCATGATTAACAAATGAACTGGTCGTATCATTTACAACTGCCCTTAATCTTCAGAAGTAAACCAATGTAGATGGCATGATTTAGTCTTACCACATTCTCTACTATTCAGTGCCTGCATATGTAAAACCGTGTCCAGTCACAAAACTACTTGTATAATTTGGCAGCAAAACTGTCACAGCCTGATTTTTGGCCCTTTCTTTTTCATTTGTTTTTCTGAAATTTTTGCTTGAGTTTTCTTTCTCCGTGGCTTTGTGGTCTGGAAACTGAAGAAGATGATATCTTCTTTGCTTCCAGAGTGGATTGTCAACCTCAAATCCTTCCCTAGACCTTTCCATTTTCATCCTAGCCCAAATCCCAATATTCTTTTTATTGGGGATATTCCTTTTCTATTAAAGGAATAACCCTAATTGCCCTAGGTTGTGAAGCAACCTATATTTCCATCACTCCTAAAATTCCCAAATAATTCCCATAAATTGTTTGGGTCATATCTTCCTCAAATATGGAAAATTATTTCATTTTCCATATTTATCATCATGCTCAAATAATTCATTTCCTATTCTGCCCTAAATGGCACATTGTGAAGCAAGTGCTATTTTTCTTTGCCGAATTGACCTCAAACTTCTTGGACACCTTTTCATTTCCAAATAATGGACCTGTGCCAAAATTCAACTTTATTTTCCTAGCCTAGCTCCTCAGTGATTTTTCAAAGTTCCTATCTGAGGGAAGCCTTTGTGAAGGAAGTGGTAGCTAGGGTTATCCAAATAAGTTGAAATTTTGCACACTCCTTCTTGTGCTCATATAATTTCCCTCCTAAAATTTTCAGCCATATCCTATGAATTATGTGAGCACATGACCAAATCTTTGTTTCTGGTATTATTTTCAGGTTATGAAGCAAGTCTAATTTTTAATGCTTCAATAATTCTGATAAATTACCAGATCAGGCTCCTACCCATATAACATATCTCCACCAAATTTGGGATCATTTTCTTAAGCCATTTGATCACCAAAAGTATTTCTAGTTTCTGTCCAGAGGAGATGTTTTGTGAAGAAAGTACTATTTTGGCATGTCCATTTGGTATGAAACTTTTTGAGCATCTTCATATGGACAAACAACCCTGCTTGCCAAATTTTAGCTCAACTTGACACTCCATGTGAGTGCATCTTCCTGATCAAGTTTCTGGACCAGATTTAGCAGTTGTTAAGCAAGTGCATTAAATATTGGTCCACTTCCATCGAAAATTCACAGGACCGTAGTCCTTCCTATCCTAAACACCCCAGACAACTCCATTTGACCCAATCAAGTTCCTGTTGATCAGCAGTGCTTGGACAAGTCTGATACAGGAAAGTTTCAGCGATGCCACACTCCTCTCGTTGTCTCCTTCTCTTGATCCATCGACTCCCTCAGCTTAAATGATGAAGGGACTCATCACTAGACAACGTTGCCCTGCCTCTTGCGTCCCCTCCTTGTCGGGCACAGTGGTGACCACGCAGCTGGCATGGCCATTCACGTGCTCTGTGCGTCGTGGCCACGTCCGGAGCGCCGGTTCTGCTTCGTGCTCTTTCATCTCGTCGTCTTCGCGCACGTGAGCATGTCCAGTGTGTTCCCCGTGTCTTCTACGTCCCCTTGGAGCCATCTCCCCCTCCGTCCAATTCGTCGTCGGCGCTCGCCGCCGAAACGCCCATGAGTACACAGTAGCCAACATGGCATTAATGCGCTCGGCCTCTTCCTCCTCGTGACCATGGCGTCGTCTACCTCCCCGTGAGACTCTTGTCCGTTCCCTCCTTCGTCGCCTACCTTCGAGCTCATGCACGTGCACACGCGTCCGCGGTGCCGGACACGCGTCTGCGGCGGCACCCGAACTCGAACCGCCTTTCCCCGCCTATAAATAGCCAACCCCGTGGCCACCCGAGCTCACCATCGCACTCAAGGCACTCCCCTAGTTTCTCCCAGGACCCCGCCTAGCCACTAGCGTGTGATCCAGAGCCTCCCCGTGACCCCATGGCTGCCTCGGCCGCCGCCGGCCTTTGCTCCAATTCGAGTGAGCCCGAGCCCCTCCCTCACTTCTTCCACCATCACGGCCCCCCCCTAGTACCCTAGAGCCACCCTAGCGCTCCCTGCTCTTCTCCGATGGCCTCTGGCCGTGAGTTCATCGAAGCCCGAAGACCTCGTTCGCCGCGGTCGTAGCCCCGCTCTCCTGTGTCGTCTCCGACGACCATGCCACCTACCAGTCGGTGCGGCTCGTCCTACTGATCGTTTTGGTAGGTCGCGCGTCCCAGACGGTGGCCGGAATCGCCCGCGGTCATCGTCGGGGTGCGCTCCCCTGCTCGGCCCGGTGCGTCCAGGTGGGAGGAAGAAGAAGGCCGGCCAGGCGGGCCCCACCTTCAGCGAGGCCCACCCGTCAGCCACACGGGGGGTTGACCCCGGGTGCTCACGTGGATAAGTGGCCGCGCATTTCATGAAATACGCTTTCATCAAATTGAAAGCGTATTTTCCCTCTCCTTCAGCCAAAGTAAGTTTTCCGTTTCTGCAACCGTATTCCATTCTGTTTCAGCGCAGAAAACGTTTTCTTAGTCAGAAAGCGTATTTCTTATTTTGCGCTTCTGTCTTATCCACTCAGGGACCCGGTTGTGAATATTATTTTTATAGAAAAGTCCCTGGTGTTCAACACCTCATAACTCCACAACCGTAACTCCAATTGAGGTGAATCCAACGCCCACTTCTTTGTCTCGTCGAGCCCGAACTTTTGGTACCATTTTCACTATGGGTTGACATACTAAAGATGACCATTTTGCTCTTGCCCCTAATCAGCGCCCTCCGAGAGCGAACCCTTTCCAGCGAATCTTTCTGCGGCTTCACTACACTTCTTCCCGGAGTCTTCTTCATCCCCAGGCAAGCCACAACCACCATTTGCATGATAGCCATGCAGAAGCATTGGTTTCCAACTTGAATCTTTAATAACTGTTTGATGGTTTTGCTACTGTTAACGGTATTTCGGTTATGCTTATAGATTGGTGTTTACCGTCATGCTATGTTTTCTTGCACTCTGTTATTATGTTCCTCATGCTAGTATTACTTTAATATTGGCAATGTTTGGTAGTAGTACATGTTGGTGATGGTCTTCAGTGCATGACTATCGCCTGTTCCGAGTACCGCCGTTATGCATGTTTCTTTGCATCCGGTTGACTAAATACTTGCATGGTAGTTTTATCGTTATGTTATTGCATGGTATTTATTGTTGATGCTAGTGGTCATGATATGCTATGAGTAGTTTTCTAGTTGTGATATTCATGCTCGTCAGTATGCCATGCTCATCTGGATAAATGATTAAATGTTGTTGTTATGCTCGTTGATTATGTTGCACCCCATGCTTATGTTTGATATCATGTTCATGCATTGTAGTTGCATCCTGTTATTTCTGTCATGACTCGGCATATTGCATTCAAGTTTAACCGGATTAAATTGAACTTTAACAACTTTTGGCTGAGTCATGGTGCCACCATATCAATATGACTAGTGCAACCACGCTTACCCGATGGGGGGTCCTAGCTGGGTCTATTGCCATGCCTCTCACCGGTGCCTCCCGCAAGAGAAGGTTATGCGCGGGCGCTACCTTGGCCAGGTAGGACGGCATAAGCCTTGTGTGCCCGTTGTTTCTGTAAGGATCCTTGTCCCCGTGTGGGACCGTTTTGCCACGACGGTGGCCGTTGGTGCCTTTGGTAGGCACAGGGCCACCCAGGACTTAGCCCAAAGGGGAGTTGGTCAGAGTGGCCGGGAGAGTGTCGTGGCAGTAGGACGGTTTTATCGGAACGCTTTGGTCCACCCGAATGGAAGTTCGAGGCCATGGGTTCCGTGGTGTGGGTATAGTGTGCTAACCTCTGTAGAGTGTGTGTTTAATCTATCAATAGCCGTGCCCGCGGATAAGGGCCCAGTTCGTGTCGGTCACACTATGGGTCAACAGTAATAATAATAATAACTTTCTTAATAACAACCCCGGTTCGATGATGAAATAAGTTGGTTGATCTTTATTGTGACCACGAGAGGATCACTGTGGTATCGTGGATACCATGTTGTGGATATTTGTGGTGTTATGCGAGAGTCAAGGGTAAAGGTCAAGCTCCTTGTGGTCATAAATGATTATTACGGTATACCAAGATTGATTGGGTCCCGAGATGAATGTGTGATGTCCGTGATGGTAAGTGATACATGTGGTGGTTACGATGTAACCTGAACAGAGTAAGTTGGTGCATGATAGTTCATCATGTTGCATGCTAGTCTCATCATGTTCATATGTTCATGACATTGTTCATATTGTGCTAGCTGTATCATCTTGTTCATGCTATGATTGATGTGATAGTACCATGTTAAACCTTGTTAACCTGTAATTGCCATGCTATTGTTTGTCTTGATTGCTTTGGTTGCTATGAGCTTGCAAGTACATTCAATGTACTGAACTGGCGTGTCATGCAAGTTTGCAGGTCATGCCGGATATGACTGCTTGTTTGCCGTGGATCCCTTGTTTGCGCGCTAGGATAAGCGTCCCAGACAGAGTCCGTGCGGAGTGGAGTTCATCACCGTCGTCGTTGTCCCGCTGCTAGTAGTCATTCCGCTGCGTCGAGCTGTTCTGCTGCTTGCATAGAGAAACTGTGGCAGGCGTAGTGTCGCCGCGCCGATGTAATCCCCATGTGCCCAATATAGCTTGCAATAAAGAGCTAGTTTGTTCTGTGCTAAGCGGTGCCGTATTCCAGAAGACTTCTCCTTGATCTCTGGGCTAGAATACGGGGCGTTCCGGTTTCTCTGAGCTGGGGTGCCACATGCTTGGTATTAGAGAAGGTCTGGCTGTAGGGTGCCCTAGCCCGCACGAACGTTAGAATGCGGTAGTATAGAGCCCCGTTTGTTTGTTGCACTTGATTGTTGCATTTGTTTGTTGCATAGCATGCATATAGATTATTATTTAGTCACTAATGGTTAATCTTGTGAGTGTAGGTGGCATCGGTTTCGATCCACAACCTGCACCCTCCTTCTCAGCATGCCTGCTTTTCAGTGTTTGGCGTCATCTCTGTCCCAGTAGAGTCATGCCCTGGTACCAAGTGTTCCAGACACCATTTGCCGGATTTATGCTCAAGTATCACATCGATATCTTTCCGCCACCCACCCATATTATTTCGGTGATAGACTTGTCTCTATCCCGAATCGTGCCATCCATCTCGTCCCTTCGGCAACTCTTACTGATATTTGTTATCGGAAAAGGGCAATGCCATCAAGTCTTACTTTTCCTCCACTATATTGCCATGTCATTCAATTGGATGTGTACGATTTCCTGCGTATGCTTGATGATGATGTGGTCGTGCGCGTGTGCCTCGCTACATGATCCCCAAGTCCATCCTCGCCTCCGTATCTATCTAGAACCCACTGGTGTCTAGCCAGCGCTTGGTGTAGCCTTGGTTATGCCAACTCTTTCCACACAGAGATTCACTTTCGTGCACACCGCCACAGCATAATAGACCGCAATACCGGAGTTTCCACGAGATTTGTGTGCTTAGGTGTGCATGCATATTATTGTGTGAGTAGCAGTAATATGTGATGTTGCTTGATTATCTATATTATTGGTATGCTTGTGTGTTTGTTTTGTTGTTTCGTCGTTTCTTTTGCTTCTTTCTTTGGGCCTTCGGTGTGGCATTATTTTCCCCTCGTTAAAGTTGCTCTTCAACCAACACCGGACCTGAAGAATCAGTAAGGAATTAAAATATTTGGAAGCTCAGCCAAACGAAATGGAATTATCAGCAGACTACAGTGAAATTTGGAATATCTCGTCTGAATTCAAAAGAAACCATGGATGGACAGTCAGTATCATGTTTGCCTCAGCGTGCACACCTTACAACAATACGGATAATCAAGTTTGCCTCAGATTGCACTCTTCATGACAGAAATGATCAGATCAGCAAGAAGATAAGCTATGTGCAAGACCAACAGTGCAATTTCAGTAAAAGGTATGGTTCAGATACAAGGTTTGATTCTTCGTGTAGAATGATTTGGAAACATGATAGGCCTGGAAGAAAGCACGGATGTGCCACATACTCAGAAAGGAGGATGGTCCAGCAATTA
Source organism: Triticum dicoccoides (assembly GCF_002162155.2). Classification (NCBI taxonomy): domain Eukaryota; kingdom Viridiplantae; phylum Streptophyta; class Magnoliopsida; order Poales; family Poaceae; genus Triticum; species Triticum dicoccoides. The sequence continues at coordinate 37,482,752 of NC_041390.1, read as the reverse complement.
CCGTTTCATCACGAAGCCCAGTCTTCCTCATCAAGATACTCTCGATGGTTTTCAGCATAAGCCATCCAATCGTCCTCGGTACGGCACTGGTGCAAGATAGTACATTGTGAATGGACAGCAGATGTCAGAATCAGATCCGCAACAGTTGGTCAGAAGCAAGAATCAGTTAGAACACAAGTCTGCCTCGGGAATCAGATTCTCAGATATATGTGAAGGAAGCCAGATATACACCTCAGTGTGACAAAGGACTATGAGGATTGACGACAACACTGAGCTCTGTACAAGTACCGGTGAACCTGGAATATGATACTGATGAGCCATTGTCTTCTTTTCTCTGGTAACGGCACCACGCCTGTGTTCTGGGCTGTTTTTGGTCATACGGGGGAATGCCGATTTTTATTTCTCTATTCAACAACTATCATGAGTTCTGAGCAGATTTTCAGCCGTCTCGTACAGTCGTTGAGTTTCTTTTTGTGACAGTGGCTGAGGGAGTCCTGGATTAGGGGGTGTTCGGATAGCCGGACTATACCTTCAGCCGGACTCCTGGACCATGAAGATACAAGATTGAAGACTTCGTCCCGTGTCTGGGAGGGACTTTCCTTGGCGTGGAAGGCAAGCTTGGCGATACGGATATTCAAATCTCCTACCATTGTAACTGACTTTGTGTAACCCTAACCCTCTCCGGTGTTTATATAAACCGGAGGGTTTTAGTCCGTAGGACAACATAGATGACAACAATCATACCATAGGCTAGCTTCTAGGGTTTAGCCTCTCCGATCTCGTGGTAGATCTACTCTTGTACTACCCATATCATCAATATTAATCGAGCAGGACGTAGGGTTTTACCTCCATCGAGAGGGCCCGAACCTGGGTAAAGCTTCGTGTCCCTTGCCTCCTGTTACCATCCGGCCTAGACGCACAGTTCGGAACCCCCTACCCGAGAGCCGCCGGTTTTGACACCGACATTGGTGCTTTCATTGAGAGTTCCTCTGTGTCGTCGCCATCAGGAAGGATGCCTCGCCCCGTCTTTAAAGATGGCACCGTTGCTAAGGGAGCTTTGGCTGTCGGCCAAACCCTCCGGCTAGTTGGTTTTCTTATGACCGCCCATTCGGCTTCTACGCCGACGATGACCTCTCGGGCCATCGAAAACAATCTGCATGTCAGCTCGGAACTCGCCGAGCAGTTAGATCCAATTGAGCTCTCCTCCATAAACGAGCTCTTGGATCGCTTCGCCGCCCTGGGAGTCGCTACGGATTACGACCAGATTGGGCCTAAACCCGATCTGAGAGAGATTAACTCTCCCCAAGTCACCCATCACGTTGCCGTGGTAGAGGGACAGTGCGGCGACCCTTCATCTATCTTAAGGACTCGTTACGTCCGGATTCCCGATCCCTCCAAGACGGATACCCGCGGAGGGGAGGATATCACTCAAGACCTGAACTTAGAGACAGACGATGGACTGGATTCATTGGACAACATCCAGAAATCCAAATTTTCGGATTCGGAAATTCCTCGGCCTCTGAGCCTCAGATGGGGTGAGGCTTCGGATTTAATTAAACCCACCGACCCGAACATTAGCAATCTATCCCAAATTAGGAAAGAGCCCAAAGAAACAATACATCATTACTGGGCCAGATTCCTCCTGGTTATGAACAGGATAAAGGACTGCTGTGAGGAAGACGCGATTTCATTCTTTTACAATAATTGCACGGACAAGGGAATCCTCAACGCCATAAGTCGCCGTGATATTACACGCTTCGCTGACTTGGCGTCCATAGTACGAAAGTACTGTGCGATGGAAAGCGCCCGGAAAACCGAAATAAAATTTTGGGACAATCCGGCCCTGAATGCAAACCCAGTCCGAAATAAAAAGGGTGCATCATCGCCAAACACCCGGGTCAAAAACCAAAAAGCAAAAACCCTCTACAGGGCATGGAACCATATTGGGAGGATGGCTTAATGGACCCTGTAAAATTCACAGTACAGAGGACGCCACACCAACTCACAGCCTTAGAGCATGTTGGATACTCCGGCAGGTGGCCAAAATTGGCGAAAATCTCCTAATTCCGGAGGCCACAGAAAGCCACCTCAAAGACACCAATACGGTATTAACAGTCTTCAAGACCTTCGCATCAAATAATATGCGAAAAAGGACACTCGGCAGCCTCGCCGAAGTCTACCAAGTAGCAACAATAAACCCATGGAGTGACACGGCTATTACCTTTAATGCCAGTGATGAACCTAAATTCCGAACAGCCCAAGCACCAGCCACATTGGTCCTCAGTCCAATAGTGGACGGCTTTCGTCTTACCAAGGTACTCATGGACGGCGGCAGCGGATTGAACCTCATTTATGAGGAAACTCTTCAAAAAATGGAAATAGACTGGAACCGCATCGAGCGAAGCAGCACAACCTTTAGAGGAATAATCCCCAGTCGGGAAGCGCGCTGTACAGGAAAAATCACACTAGATGTGGTGTTCGGCACGCCGGATAATTACAGGTCCGAAGAGGTCACGTTCCATGTGGCCCCGTTCAGCAGCGGTTATCACGCTCTGCTAGGGCGGGAAGCGTTTACAATCTTCCAAGCAATACCCCATTACGGCTATATGAAGCTCAAGATGTCCGGGCCCAATGGGATCATCACTCTCGCTAGTGATCCGGACATAGCACTCCGCGCCGAAAACAAGACAGCCGCACTGGCCCTCGAGGCACTATCCGAAGCCCTAGCGGCTGAGGAACTGACTGCGCCGCGCTCTACGGTGAATAGGGACGACGTGGTACTCGACAAAAGATCCAAGTCCACCTCCTTTAAACCAGCGGACGAAATAGTCAAATTCCAAGTCCGTCCAATGGACCCCAATAAAACAGCTTCCATCGGGGCACAGTTAAACCCTGACATAGACGCCGCACTGCGGGAGTTCCTACGAGAGAACTGGGACATTTTCGCTTGGCACCCTTCTGACATGCCAGGAATCCCACGCAGGCTGGCCGAGCACAGCTTAAGTATCCGAACAGAATTCAAACCTGTCAAACAGGCTCTTCGGCGTTTTTCCGAACCTAAGAGACAGGCCATGGGAGAGGAGCTAGCAAAGCTATTGGAGGCCGGATTCATCAGAGATATAAAACATCCGGACTGGCTAGCAAACCTAGTGATGGTACCAAAGAAGGACAAATCCTGGCGCATGTGCGTTAATTTTAAAGACCTTAACAAGGCTTGCCCAAAGGATCCCTTCCCCCTCCCCCGCATCGATCAAATTATCAACGCTACCGCAGGACGCGATTTATTGTGTTTCCTCGACGCATATTCCGGCTACCATCAAATCAAGATGGCAGAATCAGACCAAGCCGCAACGGCATTCATTACACCATACGGCCCCTTCTGCTTCAACACAATGCCCTTCGGGTTTAAAAACATCGGCGCAACATATCAGCGCATGATTCAGACATGTCTGGCGAACTAGATCGGCAAAACAGTGGAGGCATATGTAGATGATGTGGTCGTCAAAACAAGACATGTCGAATCTCTAGTAGACGACTTGAGGCTCACATTCGATAACCTCCGAACATACGACATCAAGCTCAACCCGAAAAAATGCGTTTTTGACGTTCCAGCCGGAAAGCTCTTGGGCTTCATTGTATCCGGTAGAGGAATTGAAGCAAACCCAGCCAAGATCCGAGCTCTGTCGCAACTGGATAACCCAAACGACCTCAAACAAATACAAAAGTTAATCAGAGGCGTGGAGGCTCTAAGCCGCTTTATCTCCCGCTTGGGAGAAAAGGCCCTACCCCTTTACTGCCTCCTTCGACGCACCGAACACTTCGAATGGACGGATGCAGCCACGACCGGACTCGACGAAATAAAATCCATATTGGCAACAAACCCAGTCCTAGCCGTGCCAAACCCTGGCGAACCAATGCTATTGTACATTGCAGCAACACATCAGGTTGTAAGCGCAGTACTCGTTGTCGAACAAGAAACGGACGGACAGAAATTCCCCCTTCAAAAGCCGGTCTATTATGTGTCCACTATCCTCACTCCCTGCAAATCACGGTACCCGCATTATCAAAAGATCGCATACGCGGTATTCATGGCATCCCGGAAGCTACGACACTACTTTCAAGAGTGTTCAATAACAGTAGCCTCGGAAGTACCAGTTAACGATATTATAAACAACCGTGACGCAACGGGCCGGATTGCAAAATGGGCCATTGAGCTCCTCCCGTTCGACATAACTTATAAGCCACGGCGAGCCATCAAGTCGCAAGTCTTGGCCGACTTCGTCGCAGAATGGACGGAGGCCGAACTCCCTAAAGAGTACGACACATATTCAAATTGGATCATGCATTTCGACGGCTCCAAGATGTTGGCCGGGCTGGGGGCTGGCATCGTTTTGACGTCCCCCACAGGAGACACAGTTCAATACGTACTCCTGATTATGTACACAGACTCCAACAATGCAGCCGAATATGAGGCCCTTTTACATGGTCCCCGGATGGCAGTATCCATGGGCATTCAACGCCTATAGGTGCGCGGGGACTCGAACCTCGCAATATCCCAAATAAATGGAGACTTCGACGCCAAGGATCCAAAGATGGCGGCTTACCGCAACGCTGTCCTAAAAATGTCAGCTCGGTTCGAAGGGCTTGAATTTCACCACATAGCCCGGGAAAATAATCAGGCGGCAGATGTCCTGGCACGCATCGGCGCAAAACGCGATGCAGTCCCCCCCAACATCTTCTTGGAAAAGCTGTTCAAGCCATCCGTAGTATGGGAAGGGGAACCGCACAATAACAGCCCAGACCCAACCGCACCGCCCGACACCGAACATTCTGACACAATCGGCGGCTCTACCAATGAAATAACACCTTCAGCCCACGTAATAATGGCCGTCATCGCCCCGTGGACAGAACCGTTCCTCGCCTACCTTATTAGGCAGGAGCTCCCCGAGGACCAAAACGAGGCACGCTGCATAGTGCGGCGATCCAAAGCCTACAAAGTCGATGAGGGAGAGCTTTATAAGAAAAGCACTACCGGAGTCCTTCAAAGGTGTATCTCCGAAGAGGAAGGGCGGAACCTCCTGGCTGAAATTCATGCCGGACTCGGCGGTCATCACGCTGCAGCTCGGTCCCTTGTGAGCAAGGCCTTCTGCACAGGCTTTTACTGGCCGACGACCCGGGCAGACGCCCAGGACTTAGTCCAACGATGCACCGGTTGCAAGCTCTTCACAAACCAAAGCCATATGCCACCCACCGCCCTCCAAACTATCCCCATCACTTGGCCCTTTGCGGTCTGGGGGCTTGATATGGTTGGACCCCTTAAAGGCGGAACCCACAAGCACAAATACTTACTGGTCATGGTGGATAAATTCACCAAATGGATAGAAGCCAAGCCTGTTAAGACGGTCGAATCCGGACCTGTGATAGACTTTATATCCGGGGTTGTACACCGTTACAGCGTCCCCCACAGCATCATCACTGATAATGGCACGAACTTTACGGCCGACGAGGTAAAACTCTAGTGCAAAAACATGGGCATCAAGCTCGATTATGCTTCCGTCTATCACCCACAAACTAACGGCCAGGTAGAACGTGCAAATGGTCTTATCATGAGCGGCATTAAACCAAGATTAGTGCGGTCCCTCAAGGAATCTAACATGCACTGGGTAGAAGAGCTCGACTCCGTACTCTGGGGGTTGTGGACCATGCCGAATCGCACCACCGGATACACACCATTCTCTATGGTGTACGGCGCAGAGGCAGTTTTACCTTGCAACATAATTCATGACTCACCTCGAGTGCGCATGTACGAAGAAAGAGAAGCCGAGCTTGATCGGCAGGACAGTTTGGACGCATTAGAGGAGGAGCGTGACGTGGCAAAAGCCCATTCCGCATTTTATCAACAGCAGGCTCGAAGATACCAAAGCAGAGAAGTATGGGCCAAAAATTACAATGTTGGCGAATTAGTTCTACGCCTGCCGGACAAGAAAAAGGACAAACTCAAGCCCAAGTGGGAAGGTCCCTTCATAATTGACCAAGTCCTGACTGGTGGAGCGTACCGCGTGCGAAATGCATCGGATAACCGACTCGAGCCGAACCCATGGAATGCAGCCCGTCTCCGAAGATTCTATGCCTAGCGCCGGATCCTGTGTTCGTCTCCTTACTCTATCCATTTTTTATACACTTTCTGTCTTACATTTCTCTCCTTCTCTTTCTCTCCCTTATAGCCTTTAAAGGCTCATAAAGTGACGCGCTATCCGCACTCAGTAAACCTGGGGGCTTCTTTAAACAGAAGCTTATTTATACGGGCTTCATGCCCAACACATGTGTCAAACTTCCGCATGTACCTTTTATTCACCATTATATGCATCGATATGACTTAAGTTTTGGCCAAGCTAGGTTGCCTGGCTCCTGTGCTTACCCCTACGTTCCCGATTGTTCGGCTAGGCGGTAAAGGGAGCAGCTCTACGATTGTTACCGCCGGGTCAGCCGGACGTGTACCTCAGACTGGGTGAAGCCGAAAGCTAGCGTTCTTAAGGGAATATTCGGTCGGTGAACTAAACATGGTCTTTTTCTTATTTATCTACATGCCCCCAGATGTTTTTCCTGCGTTTCTTTTCGCAGCATGGACATGCACTTTAGGGCATGCCTCCCAGGGAAACGAACCCCTAAAGGAACTATTCTCCCTGGAAGATGTTTCTTACTAACCATGTAATATAACATAACTAGTCGGGCACTTGTCTGTTCACGCACTAATGACCCCTACGCCTAGTCTCCATGCATTCTCCGGTTCTTATATAACCACACGGGAATTCGGACACACTCCGGACCGTCAGGTCCCGAGGCTGAAGCAAAAAGGTCGGCCATGACAAATGATCTACAATCCGGCTAGAAGGCATTATAAATGTCAATTAAATTACATAGTCATTTTGACTGATTGTATTCCTCTTCAATACCATCTAACAGGCTGTCTAATTTACAGTCCTGCTGGGAATACTTTGCGGCTAACTCTACTTGTCCGTATACTAAGCTTACAGGGATCTCCTTCCCATTGGGCCCTATAGGACCGACCTCGGCCATGTGGTTGGGGTCAGCCTTTGAGTACCGCGTCTTCACCATGGCCCAAGCCTCCCTAGCGCCTTGATGGCAGGCCGATATCTTCCACAATCGAAAGCGCCGCCGTGCTCCCTTTAGCTTCTCCGCAAGCTCTCCAAGACCTTCGGGCATGGAGATGGATGGCCACAGGGCCTGGGCGACGCCTTGCATCGCCTGCCGAACTCCATCGAGCAGTTGCGAGAGCTCGGGAAGAAGGTCACCCGTAGAACCGGGCATCTCCTCTGCAGGATGACCTGTTAGCACACCTACAGACATTGCTCTATTAGTCGACTTCCCCACCGAACTTTCTTTTAAAGGTTCGTTCAAGCACTTACTAAATATGTCGTATCGAAGCCGCTGATTCTCCTTCACAGAGTCTGACAGCTGGGCACGAACATCTTTCAGCTCGACGCCCAGCTTGGTGTTGGCATCCTGGAGATCGTTCTTCTCCCGTCTCACCTTTGTCAGCACCTTCTCACCAGCCTTTAGCTGGCGTAGGAGGTGTTGCCTTTCCGGATTCACTCTGGCGCCATCTGCAATTTCATTTGTCAGATTCGCACCCATGCCGCGCTTCACGAAATACTTACCTTTCAAAGCGTATATTACTAGAGGGGGTCTCCTTGGGATCCCCTGCCGCGGCCAGTGCGGCCTCAAGTTGGGCTTTGCACTCTTCCAGCTCCTTGGACAGTAGGGAATTCTTTTCTGTAAGAACCTGCATAACAAATGATCCTTAAATCAGTTATTCTAACTGTTTCAAGTCTTGGGGGCTACTGGTCTATATATATAATTACCAAAAATTTCTTACCCATATGTCTTTCACATATTGCTCCGTGGCTCTGGCTAGACCATTTTGAGTGGCACGGAGGTACACATCTCCCAAATTGAAGGCATCTAACACCCCTTGGGAGAAACAAGCGTCGCGGAGAATTGTCCGGCGGCGCCTGTGGTTCATGGCACTCTCCACCTCAGAGTTGGTGGCCGACAACCCGTCTGCATCCTCCGTCGGAGGAGCGTCTGGCACGCGCCTTGCGTTCGCCTCCACCTCTGAACCAGGCTTTGGAGCCTGGCTGGTGGAGGCACGATTGGCAGCCTCTCCGGATATAGTCCGGCGAGGTCTCTTTGTCCTAAAGAAAGCACAAGTCTCAAATGTGCCTCGAAGGTATAACACCTAGGATAGGGGGGCGCGTCATACCTTTGCGTTGATGCCTTGGTCCGGACTGCACTTCTTTTCTGCCCACGGGACCCTGCGGCCCCTCGTTGGCTTGTCGCCGCAGGTTCGACCTTCCGCCTCAAAAACCTCCCCTGCAAAGTTCGGTTGTAATCAGGAAACTGAAAACACGAGAGGGCGGACACCTATTCAGGGTACTGGGACTTCGATCTCAGTTACCTGGGAGGCCGGAATTAGCCCTGGGTAATCAACCGTAATGGCCACCAAGGCGTTGTCCATACTCAATTGATGGAACAGTCCATCAATTAGCTCCACAGATATGTCCGGATCCTCTTGAGAGGCCGGGTCGAGGGACCGTCCTGGGTCCTCGGGTTGTGGAGGAGGGCTGCTTATTTCCTTAACAGCCCGGCACAGTTCCTGCGTTGAAGTCGTCAGACTGAATATTTAACAATGGGAATACGAAACAGATGAGCAAGTAAATGCGACCACTTACCCAGCTTGGGGGATTGTGCATAGAGAATCCACCCTATGGGTTGACGCGGAGAAATTCCTCCTCTTCTCCCTTGTACAAAGTGGACAAGATCTTTAGTAGAGCGGCAGCCGAATCTGGCCCCTTACAGCCGCAGCGGGTGGCGTCGTCCTCCCCGTTGAAGTCCCACATGGGGTGGCTTCTATACTGAAGCGGCTGCACCCCCCGCATGATGCATTCGGCCATAACCCCGATCATGGTTAGTCTGGAATGGACCAACAGTCTTATTCGGCCCATCAGGTAAATGATGTCCCTGTCACTTTCCCTCTGAGGGCTCCGCGGACGCCAGCTTAGGTGCTTCTTTAAGGGAGCACTGTCGAATTCAGGGAGGCCAACCCGGACAGGATCCCGCAGCGGGACGTCTTCTATATAGAACCATTCCGAGGGCCAGTCTTCGGACGCCTTCTTTGGGGTTCCGGACAGATATCCGGTCTCGGCGATGCGCCATACTTCGGCTCCGCCCACTTGATACATTGACCCCTCCTTAGAGCGGGGCACAAGGCAGAATAACCTTTTCCATAGCCCGAAATGAGCCTCGACGCCCAAAAACAGCTCGCAGAGGGCTACGTAGCCCGCGATATGCAATACGGAGGCTGGCATGAGATTGTGTAGCTGGAGGCCATAGAACTCCTGCAGCCCCCGGAGAAATGGATGGATTGGAAACCCGAGCCCCCTTATTAAACAAGGGACAAGGCATACCCGCTCTCCTTTGGAGGGATTGGGGGCACTCTTCGCTTGCTTTCCACTGTTATAGATGGCAAGACCGGCTCGAACCGGGACCATGTAGGCCGGGGGGAGAAATCCCTTGGTCTGGAACTTCACCAGCTCGCTATGCGGGATGGAGCATCTCTCCCAGTCCCCGGGCTGAGGGATGGAAGGGCGAGGGGAGGAGTTGTGGTGACTGCCCATGGTGGAATGGACCTTCGTCGGATGCGCTCTGATGAACACTCGTGAAGGGGGGAAGATGTGGTTTGGATCTAAATCCTCGTCCCCTTAAATAGGGCAGCTCATTTACGCGTCTAGGGGTGTGGATGTAAAAGCACTCAGACTTTTCATATTCATTTTTGTCACATGGGAAGCGGCCATTATTGGGCGTAGAAGCCAAGGAGCGCAACATCTACAAGAAACCGGACTTTATTCAAGAGGTACACGGAATTTGGGGGAGAACCCGCCTTGAAATGCCGAAGACAATCTGCGCGCCGGACTCATCGTCATTGAAGCCTGGTTCGGGGGCTACTGAGGGAGTCCTGGATTAGGGGGTGTTCGGATAGCCGGACTATACCTTCAGCCGGACTCATGGACCATGAAGATACAAGATTGAAGACTTCGTCCCGTGTCCGGGAGGGACTTTCCTTGGCGTGGAAGGCAAGCTTGGCGATACAGATATTCAAATCTCCTACCATTGTAACCGACTTTGTGTAACCCTAACCCTCTCCGGTGTCTATATAAACCGGAGGGTTTTAGTCCGTAGGACAACATAGACGACAACAATCATACCATAGGCTAGCTTCTAGGGTTTAGCCTCTCCGATCTCGTGGTAGATCTACTCTTGTACTACCCATATCATCAATATTAATCAAGCAGGACGTAGGGTTTTACCTCCATCGAGAGGGCCCGAACCTGGGTAAAGCTTCGTGTCTCTTGCCTCCTGTTACCATCCGACCTAGACGCATAGTTCGGGACCCCCTACCCGAGATCCGCCGGTTTTGACACCGACAGTGGCCCTATGCTTTTAGCTACTTTTCAGCTATCTTAGGTAGCTGCCACTTTCTTCTTATCAACACGGTCTCATGCTCCGAGCTGCTTTTCGGCCATCCTGAGCCATGGTTGAGCTATTTCAGTGATGTCCCAGATCTGAGTTGTAAAGACCGTCCTGGTGGCTACTAATTTATTTGCCAATTTCTTGCAAGGGTTCGGATGATCATTTTTCTATGGTTAGAACTTGGGAGGTGATGAACCGGCAATTTGAATAATGTTACCATGTCAGGGAATGAGGATAAGAGTACGCATGTCAGAATATTGCACCCGATAGAAGATATGGTCACACAGAGAAACAATATGACCCCGCTCCTTCACCCAAGGATCCAGGCAAAGAAAGCGGAATGAAGGAGCAAGGCTCATAATTTTTGCATGATCCACATGGTGCAGATACCCCAGACAGTCTGCGTCAGTATGGATCACCATGGATATTCACCTAAAGGGTCTGCTCGGTTTTAGATGGTGATTAACAGTCTGGAAGCATGTGCCCTCACTTATATGAAGCATCAATGGATAGCCTGTCATGGACAAAATTCTTTCACGAGATTCACCGTCAGTCAAGTCTGCGGATACTATCATATAAGGCCATACCCCTTTATGCTGGTCAGGACAGGCGACAGTCAAATATGTGGAATGCATCTGAGACTCAAGACGGTGGAACCAGTCAAGATGGTTCAGAAATTCCTGTGATAAGCCAGAATCTGTCAGGAAAAGCGGTTACGCCTCAACTCACTGTTTGGAACCCGAAGGACCGACATTTAGTGAAGGAACCCAATGCAAGGAGTCAGAGCTTGGGTGTTCATCAAGAAAATCTGATCACCAGTTCATGGACAGTTGTCAGTACAAACACAGCAATCGGAAATCACTTTCGGATTTGTGAGACAAACATATATTTCAGTCATGCAATCTCAGATAAGTCAGCGGATATGAATAGAATTGGAGATAGTATAAGCAGGAAAATATGAGATAAGTTTTGTCAGGATATGGACACAGTAAAGCAAACCACCTCAGAGCCGGTCAGATGAGTCAGACGAAGAATTTTAAGGGAACAATCAACAAAGGAAAAAAGGATACCCGAGTTGGAAACGGTTTCCCTAAGTCAGTATATTCATACTTGTTCCTTGAGCAACCAAATCTCGAAGACGAGATTTCTTTAAAGGGGGGAAGGTTTGTCACAGCCTGATTTTTGGCCCTTCCTTTTTCATTTCTTTTTCCAAAAAATTTGCTTGAGTTTTCTTTCTCCGTGGCTTTGTGGTCTGGAAACTGAAGAAGGTGACCTCTTCTTTGCTTCCAGAGTGGCTTGTCAACCTCAAATCCTTCCCTAGACCTTCCCATTTTCATCCTAGCCCAAATCCCAATATTCTTTTTATTGGGGATATTCCTTTTCTATTAAAGGAATAACCCTAATTGCCCTAGGTTGTGAAGCAACCTATATTTCCATCACTCCTAAAATTACCAAATAATTTCTCATAAATTGTTTGGGTCATATCTTCCTCAAATATGGCAAATTATTTCATTTTCCATGTTTATCATCATGCTCAAATAATTCATTTCCTATTCTGCCCTAAATGGCACATTGTGAAGCAAGTGCTATTTTCCTTTTCCCAATTGACCTCAAACTTCTTGGACACCTTTTCATATCCAAATAATTGACTTATGCCAAAATTCAACTTTATTTGCCTAGCCCAGCTTCCTTAGTGATTTTTCAAAGTTCCTGTCTGAGGGAAGCCTTTGTGAAGGAAGTGCTAGCTAGGGTTATCCAAATAAGTTGAAATTTTTCACATTCCATCATGTGCTCATATAATTTCCCTCCTCCAATTTTCAGCCCTATCCTATGATCTATGTGAGCACAGGACCAAATCTTTTTTATGGTAATATTTTCAGGTTATGAAGCAAGTATAATTTTTAATGCTTCAATAATTCTGATAAATTACCAGATCATGCTCCTAACCATATAACATCTCTCCACCAAATTTGGGATCATTTGCTTAAGCCATTTGATCACCAGAATTATTTCTAGTTTTTGTCCAAAGGAGATGTTTTGTGAAGCAAGTACTATTTTGGCATGTCCATTTGGTATGAAACTTTTTGAGCATATTCATATGGACAAATAACCCTGCCTTGCCAAATTTCAGCTCAACTTGACACTCCATGTGAGTGCACCTTCCTGATCAAGTTTCTGGACCAGATTTAGCAGTTGTTAAGCAAGTGCATTAAATATTGGTCCACTTCCATCCAAAATTCACAGGATCGTAGTCCTTCCTATCCTAAACACCCCGGACAACCCCATTTGACCCAATCAAGTTCATGTTGATCAGCAGTGCTTGGACAAGTCTGATACATCAAAGTTTCAGCGATGCCACACTCCTCTCGTTGTCTCCTTCTCTTGATCCATCGACTCGCTCAGCTTATATGATGATGGGACTCATCACTAGACAACGTTTCTCTGCCTCTTGCGTCCCCTCCTTGTCGGGCACAGTGGTGACCGTGCAGCTGGCATGGCCATTCACGCGCTCTATGCGCCGTGGCCGCGTCCGAAGCGCCGGTTCTGCTTCGTCCTCTTTCATCTCATCGTCTTCGTGCGCGTGAGCCTGTCCAGCATGTTCCCCGCGTCTTCTACGTCCCCTTGGAGCCATCTAACCCTCCGTCTGCTTCCTAGTCGGCGCTCGCCATCGAAACGCCCACGAGTACAGAGTAGCCGACATGGCATTAATGCGCTCGGCCGCTTCCTCCTCGTGACCATGGCGTCGTCTACCTCCCCGTGAGACTCTCGTCTGTTCCCTCCTTCGTCGCCTACCTTCGAGCTCATGCGCGTGCACACGCGTCCGCGACGCCGGACACGCGTCCGCGGCGGCACCCGAGCTCGAACCGGCTCTCCCCGCTTATCAATAGCCAACCCCGTGGCCACCCGAGCTCACCATCGCACTCAAGGCACTCCCCTAGTTTCTCCCAGGACCCCGCCTAGCCACTAGCCCGTGATCCGGAGCCTCCCGGCGACCCCATGGCCACCTCGGCCTCCGACGTCCTCTGCTCAAATTCGAGCGAGCCCGAGCCCCTCCCTCACTTCTTCCACCACCACGGCCCTCTCCTAGTACCCTAGAGCCACCCTAGCGCTCCCTGCTCTTCTCCGATGGCCTCCGGCCGTGAGTTCATCGGAGCCCGAAGACCTCGTCCGCCGCGGTCGTAGCCCCGATCTCCTCCATCGTCTCTGGCGACCGTGCCACCTACCAGTCGGTGCGGCTCGTCCTACTGATCGTTTTCGTAGGTCGCGCGTCCCAGACGGTGGCCGGAATCGCCCGCGGTCGTCGTCGGGGTGCGCTCCCCTACTCGGCCCGGTGCGTCCAGGCAGGAGGAAGAAAAAGGCCGGCCAGGCGGGCCCCACCTTCAGCGAGACCCACCTGTGAGCCACACGGGGGTTTGACCCCGGGTGCTGACGTGGATAAGTGGCCGCGCATTTCACAAAATACGCTTTCACCAAATCGAAAGCATATTCACCCTCTCCTTCAGCCAAAGTACGTTTTCCTTTTCTGAAACCGTATTCCTCTTTGTTTCGGCCCAGAAAACGTTTTCTTAGTCACGAAGCGTATTTCTAGTTTGGCGCCTTTGTCTTATCCACTCAGGGACCCGGCTGTGAATATTATTTTTATAGAAAAGTCCCTGGTGTTCAACACCTCATAACTCCACAACCGTAACTCCGATTGAGGTGAATCCAATGCCCACTTCTTCGTCTCGTCGAGCCCGAACTTTTGGTACCATTTTAGCTATGGTTTGACATACTGAAAATGAGCATTTTGCCCTTTCCCCTAATCAGCCCCCTCCGAGAGTGAACCCTTTCCGGCGAATCTTTCTACGGCTTCACCGCACTTCTTCCCAGAGTCTTCTTCATCCCCAGGCAAGCAACAACCACCATTTGCATGATAGCCATGCAGAAGCATTGATTTCCAACTTGAATCTTTAATAATTCTTTGATGGTTTTGCTACTGCTGACAGTATTCCGGTTATGCTTATGGATTGGTGTTTACCGTCATGCTATGTTTTCTTGCACTCTGTTATTATGTTCCTCATGCTAGTATTACTTTAATATTGGCAATGTTTGGTAGTAGTACATGTTGGTGATGGTCTTCGGTGCATGACTATTGTCTGTTCCGAGTACCGCCGTTATGCATGTTTCTTTGCATCCAGTTAACTAAATACTTGCATGGTAGTTTTATCGTTATGTTATTGCATGGTATTTATTGTTGATGCTAGTGGTCAAGTTATGCTATGAGTAGTGTTCTAGTTGTGATATTCATGCTCGTCAGTATGCCATGCTCATCTGGATAAATGATTAAATGTTGTTGTTATGCTCATTGATTATGTTGCACCCCCATGCTTATGTTTGATATCATGTTCATGCATTGTAGTTGCATCCTGTTATTTCTATCATGACTCAACATATTGCATTCAAGTTTAACCGGATTAAATTGAACTTGAACAACTATTGGATGAGTCATGGTGGCACCATATCGATTTGACCAGTGCAACCACGCTTACCCTATGGGGGGGTCCTAGCTGGGTCTATTATCATGCCTCTCACCGGTGCCTCCCGTGAGGGAAGGTTATGCGTGGGCGCTACCTTGGCCAGGTAGGACGGCATAAGCCTTGTGTGCCCGTTATTTTTGTAAGGATCCTTGTCCCTGTGTGGGACCATTTTGCCACAACGGTGGCCGTTGGTGCCTTTGGTAGGCACGTGGCCACCCAGGACTTAGCCCAAAGGGGAGTTGGTCGGAGTGGCTGGGAGAGTTTCATGGCAGTAGGACGGTTTTGTCGGAACGCTTTGGTCCACCCGAATGGGAGTTCGAGGCCAGGGTTCCGTGGTGTGGGTACAGTGTGTTAACCTCTGCAGAGTGTGTGTTTAATCTATCAATAGCCGTGCCCGCGGATAAGGGCCCAGTTTGTGTCGGTCACACTATGGGTCAACAGTAATAATAATAACTTGCTTAATAACAACCCCGGTTCGATGATGAAAGAAGTTGGTTGATCTTTATTGTGATCACGAGAGGATCACTGTGGTATCGTGGATATTTGTGGTGTTATGCGAGAGTCAAGGGTAAAGGTCAAGCTCCTTGTGGTCATAAATGATTACTACGGTATTGTTAATACCAAGCTTGATTGGATCCCAAGATGAACGTGTGATGTCCATGATGGTAAGTGATACATGTGGTGGTTACAATGTAACCTGAACAGAGTAAGTTGGTGCATGATAGTTCATCATGTTGCATGCTAGTCTCATCATGTTCATATGTTCATGCCATTGTTCGTATTGTGCTAGATGTATCATCTTGTTCATGCTATGATTGATCTAATAGTACCATGTTAAACCTTGTTAACCTGTAATTGCTATGCTATTGTTTGTCTTGATTGCTTTGATTGCTGTGAGCTTGCAAGTACATTCAATGTACTGACCTGGCGTGTTATGCCAGTTTGCAGGTCATTCCGGATATGATTGCTTGTTTGCCATGGATCCCTTGTTTGTGCGCTAGGATAAGCGTTCCAGTCAGAGTCCCTGCAGAGTGGAGTTCATCACCGCCGTCGTTGTCCCGCTGCCAGTAGTCATTCCGCTGTGTCGAGTTGTTCTGCTGCTTGCATAGAGCAACCGTGGCAGGCGTAGTGTCACCGTGCCGATGTAATCCCCTTGTACCCAATATAGCTTGCAATAAAGAGCTGGTTTGTTCTATGCTAGGCAGTGTCATATTCCAGAAGACTTCTCCTCGATCTCTGGGCTGGAATACGGGGCGTTCTGGTTTCTTTGAGCCGGGGTGCCACAAAAACTGTTGATTAAAAAATTGATTTGGTAAAGTTACACAACTTAGATCAGATTCTTGCTTCCAGCTGTGCTACAAGTATTTGTACATCACTGGCACCTTAGGCCTAATGTCCATCCTATATGTAGCACATTGATGTGTCTACTGATCCAATTCTGGGCTTTGATGGTGTTCAATGATGCAAGAGGGTAACTGTCCACTATACTGTTCCAAACCATCGTATTTATCATTCTTTTGAGATTGATGAACGCATCAAGATATATATTGGAGCGAAGAGAATGAGAGATCAGACCAGTCAGCCAATGCATTGAGAATATCAGTGGGTTATTCTCTGTACTTTTCACGTTTAGTGTTCTACTTCAGTTGGTTTTCAACAATATTGGGCTACTTTGTTGGCGGGCCTATCCCGCGGTGTAAGTTTGTCAAGCACCGGCCACCAATGAGAGGCGTTCCCTCTGATTTTCAAGTACCACAATCGGTTTTCAGCTATATTTGACCTTTGTTGAGCAACTTGTCATGCAGCGTAGGTTTCTTAGGCATTGACTGGGTATTTTTCTGCAAGGAATCTGTGGAACCTTCTAGCTGTATATTTGTTTCCACGTGACGTGTTTGAGAACAAAAAATGGAATCAATAAATGGATCTGCCTTGATTAGCTAAGCTGCTTTTCAAACAAGTCTACATGTACAGATCAAGAAACATTTTTAGCTTCCATTTTCTTTTGTTCAAATAGAATACTTGGTCCTGTGATGGAGATGGACTTGGAAATATTATGAGATCATTATCTACCATGCAGGAAAACTTAAAGAAGTGGAGCTATGAGTCCTTTGTCCCTGTTCGTGGTCAGTTAAAAGATCTGAGGAAGCAGTTGGAGGAAGTGAGGGACAGGAACTGGAGAAGAGGACTAACAAAACAAGAGAACAATTCTGTTAACCAAATTTCAGAGTTAATGGCTAGAACAGAAATTATGATATGCCAGAGATCAAGAGTACAATGGCTAGCGGAAGGAGATCGTAACACAACCTTTTTCACTCAAAATGCAGAGAAAGAGCAAGACAAAACAGAATAATTTATCCACAACGATAGGATGGAAGGATATGTTATCAACAGGGAGAAATTGAAGACATAGCTATTAACTTTTTCTGCAAATTGTTTTCTGCTCAGGAGAACCTACAACCAGATAAAGTGATAAAATAAGTGCAACCAAAAGTAACAAAGGATATGACTAAGCACTTGTGTAAACCGTTTACTTCAGAAGAAGTTGAGAAGGCACTATTTAGGATGAAACCAAATAAATCTCCAGGCCAGATGGTTTTACGGCAGGAGTTTTTCAAAACCATTGGGAACTGATAAAGATTGATGTTTGCAATGCAATTTTGAAGTTCTTGCAAAATAGTGAAAAACCGGAAGGCCTAAACAAAACAATTCTGGTGCTTGTTCCAAAGGTGAATCATCCCCAGAATTTTCCCAAAACCGACCAATAGCTTTATGTAATTTTTGATATAAAAATTGTTCAAAAGTCTTGGCAAATAGGCTTAGATTAATCTTGGATGAAATCATTTCAGAGGAACAAAGTGCTTTTGTGCCTTCGCGTTTAATTACTGATAATGTTATTACAGCTTATGAATGCATTCATTACATTAGAAATAAGAAAGGAAAAACTGGAGCAAGTGCCATTAAATTAGATATGACTAAAGCATATGAAACTGTTAAATGGACTTACCTTAAGAGGATTATACAAAAAATGGGCTTTCATGATTACTGGATTAACTTGATAAGTAAATATGTTGAAACAGTAAGCTTCTTGGTTAAGGTGAATGGTCGTTTATTGAAACCCTTTAGACCAACAAGAGGATTAAGGCAAGGGGATCCCGTTTCTCCTTACCTGTTCCTAATTTGTGCAGAAGGTCCAACAAACTTACTAAAATTCAAATGGCCACAAGTATCTTAGTGAAGGAATTAAAATGGGTATCCATACTCCATGGATATCTCACTTATTATTTGCTGATGACTATTGTCTTCACCCAGGCTTCAAAGAGCAGAAAGACTTCAAGAAGTATTGGAAGCCTACAACAAGGGATTGGGTCAACTGGTTAACAAAGAAAAATCAGCAATCTTCTTCGTGAAGAGACGAAAGAAGAGATGAAGAGAATTATGAAAATAGAAACAGGAGCTCTAGAGGAGAAATACTTGGGACTACCTATAGCCCTAGGAAGAACAATATGGGCCTTTGGAAGCCTATTTACAAGATTGAGTAACTTAGCAGGTGGATGGTCAGAGAAACTGTTAAATTCTGCAGGTCGTGAAGTTCTTATTAAAGCGGACATGCAAGCAATACCCACATATGAGTTGTTTTAGCCTGACCCCGTCAATGGCAAATTTTTGGTGGGGAGGTGATGGGGATAAGCAGAGAATGCATTGGAGAAAATGGGAGGAGTTAGCACAGCCAAAGGAAGTTGGAGCTATGCGATTTAGGGAGATGCACCTGTTCAATCTAGCCATGTTGGGTAACAAAGGATGGAGGCTTTTATAACAAACCCAAAAATGTTATAAAAGCTCAATCTAGAGTGTTGAAAGCTCAATCTAGGGAGATGCACCTGTTCAATCTAGAGTGTTGGCTGGGAAATACTTCCATAACACGGATTTTACGAAAGCAAAGAAGAAGAAGAATAGCTCACATGTTTGGCAAGCTATCTTAAAAGGAAGAGCAACACTTCACTTAGGCCTGATCAAGAGAATTGGAGATAGAAAGTATACCAATACATGGGAAAATAAATGGATTCCAACAATTACAGGAGGGAAACCAGTGTATAGGAGAGAAGGAACAACTATCTTAAATGCATGAGATCTTCTGAATGCAGATAGGAACGAGTGGGACTTTAACAAAGGGAGTATTTAAGATTCCACTGGGAAAGTTAGACCATGATACCTGGGTCCAGAATGCTGAAAAACATGGTTTGTATTCAGTTAAATCAGCATACAAACTCCTTGTCATAAATTCAAAGGCTGGTGCTCATTATCGGAACAATGCAGTTTGTTCCAATGCCGAAGATAACACATATGGAGCAAGCTCTGGAATCTCTCAGTCCCTCCAAAGGTGTGCAATTTCTGGTCTAAATTATTTAAGGTTTCATTCCTTTGCGAGCTATTCTACAACAAAGACATGTAGAGTTGCAAAGTATTTGTGTTGAATGTGGATCGACTGATGATACTATCTATCATGCTATGTTATAATGCACTTTCGCAAACAACTGTTGGAGGTTATTCAAAGACATATATAAAATAAAGATTCCCAAATTACATCCTTTAACCTGGGCTATAGATATCTTGTATACATCCATTTGTGACAATGAAAAGGCCAGCTACATCTTATGTGGTATGTGGTCGGTGCGGAATGCATGTAATGCTCTCTTACATGGTGAATCATCAACCAAGTTAACTCAAGTATGTAGATGGGCATATGACACAGCTGCAGATCTTATTCAAACTGCTAGAGCAGCCAGATCATGTAATAAAGTAAAAATCACAAGTTCATTGGCAACGACCGCATAAAGGATGTTATAAAGTTAATGTTGATGCATCTTATAATACAGATGATATGGATGGAGCATCTGGAGTTATTATAAGAGATGACCAAGGGCATATAGTTGTAGCAAGTAGCATATGACATGAATTTGTTCCTGATATACTGACAGCCGAGGCACTTACTTGCAGAGATGGAGCACAACTGATGAGAACCTGGAGCATAAAGCAAGCCATATTGGAAACATATTCAATGGAGTTCATTTCACTTTGGAGGATGAAGCATCAACGATCTAGACTACTTACCAAGTTAATAAAACAAATCCAGGAGCTAACAGAAAGATGTAATTACTTTGATGTTCGTCATGTTAAAAGGGAAGCAAATGAAGTTGCCTGCAAATTAGCTAAGCTGGCTTCTTGTACTAATCCGGAGTGTGCCTGTGATAGCCAGGTGACAGAATGGTATCCGACGCTGTAATGAGAAGGATTGTAATCCTGTACTGGATTAATGAAGCTCTTGGTTGATTCCAAAAAAATAGTCATACATTAGTTTTTACTTTTTAGTGCTATTTTTGTCATTTAAACTAGATTTATGTTGTTAAATGCACATTGGCTTTATTGAATAAATTTTGGATTAGATAGTTTGATCAGTGAGCTCTGATTATGTGTTTTTTCTTTCTGATTTTTGTTGAGTTGGTTTGAAGAATAGTATATTTGTCCCTGGTTACTGTGTATAAGGAACAATAAGAAACCAGCATGCTTTCTTTTCATCTCATGATGGTAGTGGTATCAAGGGAAAAAATAGCATGCTTTCTTTTCATCTCATATATATGACGGTATTGGTATCAAGGAAAAAAATTAGCATGCTTTCTTTTCATCTCATATGATGGTATTGGTATCGAGGAAAAAAATAACGTGCTATGACACAACAGAGCTGGCCAAATGGGCCGGCCTGGCCCGCCACGGCTGGGCCCACCATAAACGTGTTGATTAATAGTTGGGCCGTGTCGTGCCGGCCCACGAGCTGCAGGCAGCAGCCCAAGCACGGCACTGGAGGTAAATGGGCCGGCCCGCGGCACGCTTAGGCACCCCATCACGTTTTTCTTCATCGAGAAATACCTTAGAAAAGGAGGGGAAAAGGCCAAAATAAATGTTGAATTTTTTTAAAAAAAATATGTGAAGTATTATTTGGGATAAATCTAGAGTTTTATTAGCGCTTACATCATAACTTTCCATCCCAAAGAAGTAAAAAATACAAAACATGCTCTAGAATTACAAAAGGATAAAAAAAATACAATGCCTACACTACAACAGTACAACTACTTAGATCCAAGCACTACAAAATTTGAACATATTAGATTATTATAGGTATTTATATAAGGCATATATATTTATATATTTTAAAAAAAAAACAGGTCGTGTCGTGCCAGCCTGCGTGCCAAGCCTCGAGGCCCAGGCATAGCCCAAGGTGTGTCGTGTGTCGTGCCTGGCCCATGGTGGGCCGTGCCGATATGCTAGCGGGCCGGCCTGGTTGACCCGGCCCGTTTGGCCAGCTTTGTGACACAATAGTGCAACCCTTTGAATCCGCTATAGTGAAGTTATATTGCACTATAGCGATGCTATATCACGCTACAGCGAACAATTGTACACTAATTTCATTTAGCGAGACATTGCCCAGAATGTTATAGGGTGCTATTAGCGCCATTTTTTCGATGATTGGTATGAATGATTTCAGTTTGTCATGCTCAGGTCTACTCTGTAAACTGAGAATGCTCATGTACACATTTTGTCCTATAGGTAATTTAAATGTTTTGATACAATTAAAAGTTACTACCAGGGCTTCACATATTATAGATGCAAATATGCGTTTACTTCTGACATTTTTCATGATCATTGAAGTGGTGTGCATCTCATATACTACCTCTGTACCAAAATTGAACCACAAAAATGTCTTATATTTTGATATGGAGGGAGTAGATGCTTAAAATTGTGATATGTGTCATGAATAATGAAGTGGTGTGTTGTGAACTCTTTTGGAAACTATTTTCTAATTCTAGTAATTGTTTGCGGTTCTTATTTGTCGGTCGTCAAAATTTTAATTGTTTCTTATGCCTTGCGCGGATGGCGCCCGCCTCACAATGGACAACGACGTGCACCGCGACTGGCACATTTCGTTCCTCCTCAGCACCGTCACTGACCACGACAAGCCGCACCTCGTCACTTCCTACAACACCCTCTTCCACGGCTTTACCGCTTTGCTCAACAGGAGGAGCTAGAGGCCATGTCCAGGAAGCCCGGCTTCGGTTGGTTATTCTCAACGGGATGATGCACCCCGACATAACTCATATGTTGGAGTTCCTCGACCTAACTACGGATGTCGGCTATATCTGGGACAAGTACAACTACGACAAGGGGTAATCATCAGTGTCTTGGACTCTGAAGTCAACTCCAACCACCTCTTCTTTAACGACTACGCGATGTCGTCGCCGCCGACAAGTGGAAAGGCGTGTGCCAGGGAACTGGCTGCATCCGCCACAACAACAGAACTATTGACATCGGATCCTTCTTGGACAACACCAAGCCGATGGATGAGAGCAGTCGCGGCACACACGTGTTCTCGACACCCACTGGCAACTTCGTCGTGAACGCTTCATACTTGCACAGCGGGCAGGCTATCGGGGCGACTGCCAGGGCTTCTCCATATGCACACCTCACAATCTATAAGGTATGCAATCGCTAAGGGCAGTGGCAGAACTTAGTGAGGGCCAAAGGGAACCATGCCGCCCCCCCG
>NC_041390.1:37396264-37459859 GCF_002162155.2 Triticum dicoccoides | reverse complement strand
TTACATATATGTAACTTACACGCTTTCATTCATCACCACCATCCACCTCCTCTCGACCTTCACCCCACCATCCACTACCACCCCTTTCTTCATAGCTTCTCCTCCACTCTACCCGTAGCCTTCAAGATGTACATCGTGCTGCTGAAGCCTCGCGCAAGCAGCGCCCATGTCACAACAAATAATGATGTGCACCGTGACTAGCACATGTCGTTCCTCCTCAGCGTTGTCACTGAGCACGGCAAGCCGCACCTCGTCAGCTCCTATGACACCATCTTCCACGGCTTTGCCGCTTGGCTCACACAGCAGGAGCTCAATGCCGTGTCTAGGAAGCCTGGCTTTGGCCAGTGGTTCACAACAGGATGATGTACCCCGACATGACTCATACGTCGGAGTTCCTTGACCTGACTACGATGCCAGCTATATCTGGGACATTTACATCTACGACAATGGGGTGATCATTGGTATCTTGGACTCCGGAGTCAACTCCAACCACCCCACATTCGACAACTACGGGATGCCGTTGTCGCCGGCCAAATGGAAGGGCATGTGCGAGGGAACTGGCAGCATCCGCCGCAACAACAAAATTATTGATGTCGATTCCTTCTTGGACAGTTCCGGACCCATGGTTGAGAGCGGCCACGGCACGCACGTGGCCTCCATTGCGGCTGGCAACTTCGTCACGAACACCTCATACTTCCACAGCGGGCAGGCCATCAGGGCAACTGCCGGCACTTCTTCATACGAACACCTCGCAATCTACAAGGTCTGCAATTGCTACGGGCAGTGGCGGAGCTTAGTGAGGGCCAAAGGGGGCCATGCCCCCCCCCCCTACCAATTAAATTTATTTCTTTACTTAAAAACATAATATTTAACACTATCAGGTCTTTCTTAACATAATACACTATCAGCCCCCCTCAACTCTGTTTAGCAGTTATTTAGCCCTCTCCCAAATCGTGTTGTGTTGAAGCTCCGCCACGAAAAGTTATCTTGATTTTGCAACCCTAAACTCAACAAGAGGTGCCAAAAGGATAATACCGTTGACTGAGTTAAGACTGCACATACCTGCAATGTATTAGCTGAGATATGATGCATGGGCTGAAATATGATGTGCCAAAATCGAACCCATGCCAATATGCCTTGGCTTCCATTTGGTTTTGATGTACATCGGTAAAAACGGCTATTGGTTTGCAGTTTGCACCCACTCTCCAAAACCGCATTAGTTGGCACGGCGTAATCATTCGATATTCAAATTACATTTTCTATATCCTTTGCATTCGTGGATTTGGTGTCCCCCTTAGATATTTAGTCTTCAGTTCTGAAATGGTCTTCCATCAATATTGTCATTCTTATAAAATAATTATTCTTGGAATACTTTCATCATGTAATCTAAATATCTTATTGTGCTTCTAAAGGTAGATACTGAAACTGCGGCCTCTCTGAATAGGTTTTGTTCATTTCAAAAAAAAAAAAGAATAGGTTTTGTTGGTTCAGAATAGTTTTTTATGTTTTCCACGCAACACAGTCTTAGTTTTATCTTCATGCTATAGTCTTGTCTCTTCTCCAACAACAATGGATTCAGGCACCTGAGTGGCCATGGTACAAATCCAAGCTACAGAAGGCATCCCCTGCTACTCGCAAGCAAGAGCAATGGTATCTTGTTCTGATACAAATTCTTACCTAAAACAAACCTACACGCACCAGACGCACGGACTGTACCAAATAGAAAAGGGAACATGTATCATGGGACAGAACATAAGCAGCGATTTAGAGTTGAAATCTCAACCTGATAAAATATAAGCAGAGATTCAAAGCAAATGCCGCAGGCCGCGCGCGCACACAAGTGCTACTAGACAGCTGTCAGGTGCTTGCCTTGCTTGGAAGGAGCAAATGAGTCAAAGATTAACTGACAGTGTCCGACACTAATCATTAATCCGAGCAAGTCACCGTGTCTTCATGAACTGGATAGGAAACAGTAAATTCACAACAAATTAATCGATGAAGTCCTACGAGTCAGACTTCACGGTTGACCATCAGAGGGCCAATTTCAGGGTTGAGCACGGCGCACAAAATGGAAGAATTCATTACAAAGTTGACCATTACACAGGGCACAACCCATTTCTGCATCACAGCCACCGGAACGTAATCCTAGGTACCTGCGGAGCAAAGAATTTCGTCAGCCAAACCAATTTGTATATACAATTTATTAGCGGAAAAGTCATTAAAGCCATAGCTCTCAATTTGGTATGACTCAAACAACAGTAAAAGTTAACTTTCACCAGTGTTGTGCCGAAAGCTCCAAAACTGAATCATCTCGGCATTGTTGGACAAAACCAACGTGGGAAAAAGAAAAAAGCTACATGATAACACTTCATTTGTACTGCTACACCTTCCACTCTTATACTCCCTCCGTTCCTAAATATTTGTCTTTCTAGACATTTCAAATAACTACTACATACGGATGTATGTAGACATATT
The DNA here is from genome assembly GCF_002162155.2 of Triticum dicoccoides. NCBI lineage: Eukaryota > Viridiplantae > Streptophyta > Magnoliopsida > Poales > Poaceae > Triticum > Triticum dicoccoides. The sequence goes on along the minus strand of NC_041390.1, from coordinate 37,457,384 downwards.
TTAGAGTGTAGATTCACTCATTTTGCTCCGTATGTAGTCACTTGTTGAAATGCCTAGAAAGACAAGTATTTAGGAACGGAGGGAGTAGTAGTTAGTCCCAAACAAGTTAGGGTAGGCTAGAGCTGAAACCCATAAGATCTCAAAACCAACTCGTGGTTCTGGCACGTCGATAGCTAACTTCCACGCACCCCTGCCCACAAGCTAGCTAGTCGCTGACAAATTGAATTTTATTGAAATCATGCAGTAGAAGCCACAGGGATCATGCATCATCTTATTAATAGACACACTTCCATCGGCCCAAAATAGATGCCATCTCCACAGCATCAAAATCAATACTCCGAACACTAAAAGAATATTCATGACGAAACTAGTATTTATGGTGAATCTAGGCATGCCATTTTGATCATGTGTTTAATATGAAGTGTTAAACATCTGACGTGGCCAAGAGTGAAGAACATAGACCGCTCACAACGCATAGATGCATATAATTTGAACCAGACAAATTATGTTAAGCTGAGAGGTATCATACATGCTGAGAAAATATTTACGCAAACCACCCAACACTGGAATAATCATCCAAGAAAACTGAAAGGAAAAGGATAAAAATGTACTTTAAAAATTAATGAAAGCATGCTCTTCGAGTCTCCTGACAATAAATAGTTCACTAGGTAGCATAATGATCCAAAATAAACAGCGATGTGAAATGTCAAATGGCATAGTTATAACCCTGTGTAACAAAGAAAGCATGAAGCAAGTGTTCAGGTATTGTCAGTTACCAACTACTCCATATAATCACACTAGGACTTGATAGATCTATAGCCATGAAGAACTAATCAAAGGCGGGTAAAAAAATGAATGACGGACACAAAAGAGGATGCATTTCATTATGTTGCCACTTAAAATATGCACAAAAAGGAGAATGGTCCTCAGTCATCAGAACATCTAAGGAGCTAGAGGAGAAGAAATTGCACTAACAGTAGGAACCAGGGGAGTACCAAAGAGGAGGTAAATGAAAGCAAGGCAGCTGGATGGACAGGAAAGGTTCCTCATCCAATAGTGAGGTGGTAGCAACAAATAATAGAGAAGGTAGGTGGGCAATGGCATGAGGAAGCAAATGGAGAGCAGCTGATGAAGGCATGAAGAGGGTGAGGAGCAGGGCCTGGAGAAAAGATCCAAGATGCAGCCTGCCAGGAAAGCGTTGATATGAGTGGACAGGTGGGTAATAGCTAAGCAAAGAGTTGAATAGAAAATCTTAAAGAGTCCTCTCTTGCCATTTGGTAGTTGAGAAATGGCAGTAAATAGGAAAGCAATACATTTTTTTTAAAGAACAGTTCAGATACCTCAACATAGGTTCAGAAGCTTACCTGCTCAACAAGTACATCACAGTAGCATACCTAACTAGATAATCATCTTATGTGCTGTGAAAGATCAACTCCATCATGTCCACGACCAATGTCGGTTTCTGCAAGCATAAGTCAAAACAATCAATGGCACTCCAAAGAATAGCCAAATAGACAAGAGGAGACATCAACAAGATGTTTAGATAAACTCATAGCTGTAGTTTGAATAAAAAAACAGTTTTATACAAGATTGGCAATAGATAAACAAAACCACACCTATTGTTAAATTTAACGAATATACCGAAAACAGTATAAACTGATTATTATCGTAAAAATGAAGAAGATGCACACTCAGACAATCAGCTAGTCATAAGAGACAAGTTAACCAGAGCCCCATTGGAATAAATAAAATATAGGTCATTCCGAGCAACAGAAATGACCAAGACTATTCAGATTTACATTATCTTCAATAAATTAGGCTAAAAATCAAAGTAATACATCAATACTAAAAATCCTAGCAACAAAGGTGAACAAGACTATTTAGATTAGAATTTACTCAATTCAGCATTAGTTTCCCTGGTACAAATGGATATTTGCTACTCACAATAAAGACTCCTAAAAGTGATAAAATGAACAATTATTCGCCAATTACAAACAAATTTGACAATATGGACTCAAGATTAGCAGATAGAATAAATATTAAATGAAAGAAATAGAACTAGCTTTAAGTTTCTAACTGTGTCTATTGAGCTACTTATTTGACATGTCAGTTGGTTCAAGCTACTTTTTCACGCAGTTGTCTTCAACTTCCAACTGTTAAATATCTTGATCTTGAGAGAGAAAACTGTACTGCAGCTATGCACTGAAACTACCATTATATAGGGATATGTGAATCAGCATGCAAGAGGGAAATTTACTTCATCAATATTACAAAAATAATTTGCCAGTTTGTTGTTCATTTTTTTACTGTATGAATATTGATATAATAACATGATAAAAGGCAGTTTGCTAGCTCCGACTTGAACAACAAAAAATACAGAAATAAAGATAACAGTAGACCAATTTCAACCCAACACCTGACTACAAAGCATACAAAAAAAAAGATACCACTAACATAAAAAAATCTATATCATAATCACTACTCCCTTTGATCCATATTAATTGTCACTGATTAGTACAAAGTTAGTACAACTTTGTACTAAACCAGCGACAATTAATATGGATCGGAGGGAGTACATAAAACACCACCGCACAAGAATCAGAACAGAAATACTACAGAAACGAAATTGTTGTACGTTGAAGAGGTCATCAAGCAGTAAAGGAAACAAGTGATATGACACTTAGTTAAAATTGTTAACCTAACACGAAAGAGTATGAACAGTAATTCTGTCAACCGATTATCAAAAATTGGCTTCGTTTTGTTACAACCGATATCTGAAGGCATACTATTACCTGCAGTGTAGACACTTTCGAATGGATGATAGTGAGAAAGGGTTCTGGTCTCACCAAGTTTCTTGAACTGCAAAGACTCAAGATTGACCATAAAGAGGACACCGTGTGTCCACACAAACACCACATTATTCTCCTCAGCAAACCCTAGTATGACTTGGCTGCCATTTCCATTCAGGGAAAGTAGCTTGTCCAGTTCAATAGTTCTTCCAAGAACCCATGAAGCAACACCATCACGATCAGTGTTCCTCTTCCATAACTGGAAGCTCTGATCTTTCTGCAACAGTAAACCAAGACCACCACCCTCTGCCCGCATAATCCAGAACTGGTAAAACCCATTTTCAAGCATATGCGCTGGCACCCGTATCACAGCTAGGCTTTGCTTCTCCAAATCAAACTCAAGAATTCCAACAAAATTCCCAGCAAGAATCCAGTAAATAGAATCCCTAACCATCACAGCGGGCTTTCCCGTAAACACCAAGGTGACATCATCTTCATCACCCAAAATATCCGAGGTGGAAACCTTGAATGGAACCGGTGTTGAGACGAGATCACCCCATAAGTTGGTCTCGGAAGAGTAAAGCCAGGCAAGCGCTCGTTTGTGTTGCTTGTCGACGTTGTCCACCACTGTCAAGACCACATGAAACTGTTGGATGTCTCCGGCAGCACGAAGCACTGCCCCATTGATGGCTGTGTTCTCCGCATGTATCACAAGCTCAGGGGGGATGGCAAGGTGGTGCTGTTTGCCGGTGACGGGGTCCCACACCAGGACCTTGTTCGGCCGTACGTTGTGGATGAGCACGAGGCCATGGCGGCATCCAAGGGAGATGAAGCGGTCGCCTTCGCGGCGCTGCAAGGAGAAGCGGCCAGGCGAGACACGATTTGGGGGCTCAAGAGTAGGTACGAAGGGGAAGAGGTCGCTGTCTCTGTTGAAGAAGCCAAGGAGGGGAGGGTTTCGGCGGTGGTGGCGGCGGAAGCGGCGGCAGAAGCGGGGGTCGGAGACGAGGCAGCGCCAGCGCTTGCAGACGACGGAGGCGCGCGGGAGGGAGGACGGCTCCGGGGGGAGGCGGAGGAGGATCTCGCAGAGCAGGTTGTCGTCCTCCGGCGGACCCGCTGGCGGCGAGAGGTGGCAGCTGCGGCTGGTCATCTCGCCCTCCACCTGCAACAATGGAGGAGCGGTCAGAGGAGGAGAGGAGCAGTCCGGGACCCGGGAAAGGAGAGGAGCCGCCGGGGTAGGAGTGGCGGCGCTAACCCTAGATGCGCGCGTGAAAGGGGGAGGGGCGTCCGGGGGAGGAGCAGACGGCCGGGATAGGGGCGGGCGGCGGAGTGGCGGTGGCCGTCGCCGGCGCTAACCCTAGCGCGATGGTGTCGCCGCGTCGGAGTCGGGAGGGGAGCGGGTGGCCGTGGTGAAGTGAAGTGTGGAAGAGGCTGCGGGATGCGGAACTGGGAAGTGAACTCCTGTTCTGAAGAGCGTCTCCAAGACTCCAAAAACAGATTTTACATTGGCTGCCCAAAAAACTGTTTCAGGGCATTTGGGTCCAATTTTTCTCTCTAATCGATGCCTGCCTTCAACCTAAAATTATGTGGTCACACTTTTAGGCAGCCCAAGAAATATCCTTCAAGTGATGTAAATTTGCATTGCTGCACGGCCGCTGCAAACCTAAAACACAACCTCTCCCCCAGCAACACACGTCAACCGCCGAGTGAAATCTCCACCTCCCCCTCCCTCCCGCGGCGGCCCAGCAACCGCTTTCCCGCCAGAGTTGTGGCCGAATCCAGCCAAATCGTCAGCCGCCGCAACCACCCAAATCAACTGTCGGCGAATCCACCACCTCTCGTTGTCACTGCACAACCAATCGAGCTATTCATCGTCCCGCCGCCAAATCGAGTTGTTCTGCGTCGTTCTACTGCCTGATCGAGCTCCTCCTCGTCCCTCCACCGGATCCGTCGCACGGCCGCACTGCAACCGAGGAGGATGCCGCCGAAGTCTGGCTATCGCGGCGTTCTGTTGCGATAGTCCGGCCGCTACGTCGCGAAGCGGTAGTGGGCGGATAACACCATTGGCTCGGCACCTTCAAGACGTCGGAGGTCATCACGCAAGCCTTCGACACCACTTGCTGGATGCTCGGCCGGCCGCAGCACAAGCTCAACTTCCCGGAGATCAAATCCTAGGCGATGGCGGAGTTCGTCGATCCACCTATGAACATTGTGTCCCTCAAGGAGAAGAGTGGTCCCCTCATCATTCTGGAGCAGTGGGACACCCGGGAGAGCGATGAGGAGACAATGGTGAGGGAAAATCGGGACTTTGTGCAGTACGAGGCAGAGTTCTTCTGGAAGAGGGGCCATGAGCGTCAGAAGGCGGAGCGCAAGGAGGAGAGTCTGGCCCCTCCAGGGTGATTAAGGTCAGATCCAACAACGAGGTTCTTCAGCAGGAGGATGTCCAGCACGACGATGAGGGTTCCCACATTGACTAGGAGGACCTTTGAGCGTGAGAGTGACGATGAGTAGTTGTCCAGCGTCTATAGCGTCGGTAGTTTGTTTAGGAAACGCTTGTACTATGTTTAAAACTTCAAATGTTTGGATGTTTAGATGGTTGCATGCTAAAAACTTTGAATGTTTAGAAGTTTGGATCGAAGTACGCAATGTAGTGGCATTAGAGCATCTCCATTAGGCCCCCCAAGAAGCCCCCCATACCACTTTTTAGTCGCCGGCGGTAAAAATATGTCCCAGCCACGTGCCCAGACTCGATTTTCGCCGGATTTCGCAAAAACTAGCGCCGACAAGCATCACATGAACACGAACTTGAATAAGACAAATATCAAACCCTTAAAACATAATGGGTGACAATCAAGATGCAGAAAATGGATGTACAGTAGGACAGAAGACCGAATCCTAGTACGAGTCCAAAGGAAAACAAAAGTGACTATGCGAAATACATACTCCAAGTTTCCTTCATATTTGTAAATATTCGCATATGGAGGCGAACCAACATGTGGTTGGATGGTTAGAGAGACAGTGGTATCAAGTCTTGGTGCTCGCATTATTCCTGGAATTATTCCAGGATTTCCGGCGATGCGCTTTCAGTGAGAGGAGACGTTCTCGTCGACGACGAGGCGCCTACGGTGACTTCGTAAATTTCAAGATGACATGCCGCCTCAGTTTCTCGGAGGTGCTCACAGGGATAGGGTGTGCGTGTGTGCGTTCATACGGGTGAGTGTATGCGCGTTTGTATGAGCGCTTGCGTCTGTACCGATGTTCAAAAAAAAAACTCGCATATGGAGTAGTTACCTTCAGGTTTCCTTCTGCAATATGATGCAGCTCACATAGCTAGCCCATAATAGATTCAGTCCCATGCTTGTTCAAGAGTACCTCCAGGTTTTCCAGTATTTCACGACCATGCCCATACAGACATGTGCACACCTTCAACATTTTTAAGAAAAAAAATGGCCAAAACCACTTCTCAGGGCATCCTTATTCCAGAAACGGAACTGAGACAGATCTCTTATCAGAAGAAAAAACCTGCCTACAAGATGTAGGGTCTTATTGCTGGTTTGGTGCATTGTGAGCTAATCAATGATAAAATCCCACAGCACAACCCCATAATTCGAGTATATGAGATTAGAGCTAGCAAGAGCAAAATACCAAAAATCGAAATTTTGAGTAACAGAGGCTGCCAAGACACTTTTTTCCATCCCTATATGAACAATTCGATAATAAGCAAATAATGAGCAACTAAACCATTGGACTGTTCAATGTTGTAGCAAGTTTCAGAGTACAGAAGAAGGCAGCAACTTGGCATAACCAGATAACCCAGCTCTATTCATTAACTGATAAAGCAGCAGGCTTCGAGAAGGCTATCTTGAGCACAACCTCCATGAAATTGGAGATGAAGGCGAACCATCCGTCAATCTTTTGCGCCGCCTTCTCCGCAACCTCTCCTCCCCTGGCAACTGCTACAGCAGCGTGTAGAGCGCCGCTTCACCTGTGCAAAACATTTGGTCCCAACTGACCCATGTGACAAGGGGGTAAGCCAACGAGGACCAACGAGGGTCTTAAGTAGAAAAGGGAACATCATGGGACAAAAAAAAAGCAAATTTTTTGAGCCGAGATCCCGAACCGACACATGGGATATACGCAAACAATTCTGCAATGAGGCGCACACACAAGTACACAACTGACAGGTGAATGTGAACTGCCTCAACGTGCTTGCTTGGAATGAGCAAATGAATCTAAGATTAACTTGGCATGGTCGACACTGATCACTAATCCAAGCAAGTAAATGTGCCTTCATGCCAGCAGACCAAGCTCCAAGGAAATTTGGTAACAGACAGTAAGTTATCGAATCAAGCGATGAGCCTTACGAGTCAGACTTCACAATTGACCACTACAGAGGGCTAATTCCAGGGTGGAATGCAGCGTACAAAATGGAAGAACCCATTTCTGCATCACAACTACCGGAGCGTAAAAGAAAAACGAAGTATTAGTCTGAGTAAATCACCATCAATTAGCTAGTGGCTTTAAGTTGCACGTCTAATTGCTCATTACAACAATACATATGAACCAAAAACAGAGAAATATGTTTCAAATTGGTTATAAACTCCAGAAAAAATTTGATGGCATGCACGGTTGACTCAATGAAATTGTACACATAATTGACAGGTTACATAGCTCCCCGAGCATTTGGGGGCTTTTCTAACAAAATAATAAGAAACCGCATGCATCAGCTGCTGCTAAATTCAACTGACAGCAGCTTAGTAGCACAAATATTTCAGTAATCCATTCCATAACAGTGCTCATAGAGGTAGAGTAAAAAATTGTTCTAGTGTGAAAGTAAATTATCATGCAAGTATCAGGTTCAGTGATAATACTTATAGCAGAAAGCCAGAAACTAACACCATTTAACCTTTTTTAAACAGACCTCCAAATTTTCACTGTATTTGACTCGATATGGCATGGTAGAAAACTGAAGGCGCATCTCCAGTGATATACTGTTGATCACACTAAATGTTTTCTTGAAAGATGGGAGTCAGCTGATGCTTCCCTTGCTACAAATCCCCAAGGGATAACCCCATGCACGTAGCTAAAGGTGTAAAACTTGGGTTTAATGTCGTGTCTTCGTCTGACCGACGGCTACGTGTTAATATACTCGTGGCACAACTCCCAGATCACGTACATGGTTGAGATTACAACTTGGGGTACAAGGGATAAGAGGATAGAGAGATAGAGTTGTTACAAAGATAAACATGCTAACAACCTGGACTATCCTAGCCGGACTCCCTTGGAAACGCACGCCACCAACCTGTCACGACTGGGCACACAATGCGTTGCTTAACATCCTCCCTTAATCACAACTTTGTCAAGTTGAGATTACGCTTGAATTCTTCAAAACTTCTTGTGGGTAATGGTTTTGTGAAGCCATCTGCAACTCGATCTCTGGAATGCACAAAACGAATCTCTAACTGATGATTTGCAACTCTTTCTCTGACAAAGTGAAAATCAATTTCAATATGCTTCGTTCTTGCATGAAACACTTGATTGGCAGATAGGTAGGTAGCACCAAGATTGTCACACCATAAGCATGGGGCTTTAGTACTCTTTATACCAAGTTCCTTCAACATAGACTGTACCCAAATAATCTCTGCCGTAGCATTTGCAAGTGCCTTGTACTCAGCTTCTGTACTTGACCTGGATACAGTAGCCTATTTCTTTGCACACCATGATATTAGATTAGGTCCAAAAAATACTGCAAACCCACCAGTGGAGCGTCTGTCATCTATACATCCTGCCCAATCAGAGTCTGAGAAAGCACTGACTAGAGTAGACGATGATTTACTGAAAGTAAGACCAAGATTCATAGTATTTTTCACATATCTTACTATACGTTTAGCAGCAGTCCAATGAACCGTGGTGGGTGCATGCAGAAACTGGCATACTTTATTAACAGCAAACGAAATATCAAGTCTTGTCAAAGTCAAGTACTGAAGTGCTCCTACCAGACTTATGTAGTTTGTACTGTCCTCTTGATTCAAGGGATCTCCTTCTGTAAGTGAGAGTTTCTTTGAACTGGACAAGGGCGTTGGTGACGGTTTACATCCTTGAAGACCAACTCTTCTTACCAGATCAGTGGCATACTTTTCTTGAGATAGATGAAGACCATCTTCAGGTTTCTTTACCTCAATTCCTAGGAAGAAATGCAAGTCTCCTAGATCCTTCAGAGCAAACTCAGCACTTAGATCCTTCAGAAGTCCTGTTATTGCTTCATCAGAGGAGCTTGTGAAAATTATATCATCAAAATAAATAAGAACAAATATGGAGGTATTTGATCTATTATAGATAAACAATGATGTATCAGACTTTGAAGGGACAAATCCAAGTGCTTGCAATTTCTGACTTAGACGTTGTTGGAAATATGCCCTAGAGGCAATAATAAATTGATTATTATTATATTTCCTTGTTCATGATAATCGTTTATTATCCATGCTAGAATTGTATTGATAGGAAACTCAGATACATATGTGGATACATAGACAACACCATGTCCCTAGTAAGCCTCTAATTGACTAGCTCGTTGATCAATAGATGGTTATGGTTTCCTGACCATGGACATTGGATGTCGTTGATAACGGGATCACATCATTAGGAGAATGATGTGATGGACAAGACCCAATCCTAAGCCTAGCACAAAGATCGTGTAGTTCGTATGCTAAAGCTTTTCTAATGTCAAGTATCATTTCCTTAGACCATGAGATTGTGCAACTCCCGGATACCGTAGGAATACTTTGGGTGTGCCAAACGTCACAACGTAACTGGGTGGCTATAAAGGTACACTACAGGTATCTCCGAAAGTGTCTGTTGGGTTGGCACGAATGGAGACTAGGATTTGTCACTCCGTGTAACGGAGAGGTATCTCTGGGCCCACTCGGTAGGACATCATCATAATGTGCACAATGTGATCAAGGAGTTGATCATGGGATGATGTGTTACGGAACGAGTAAAGAGACTTGCCGGTAACGAGATTGAACAAGGTATCGGGATACCGACGATCGAATCTCGGGCAAGTACAATACCGCTAGACAAAGGGAATTGAATGCGGGATTGATCGAATCCTCGACATCGTGGTTCATCCGATGAGATCATCGTGGAACATGTGGGAACCAACATGGGTATCCAGATCCCGCTGTTGGTTATTGACCGGAGAACGTCTCGGTCATGTCTGCATGGTTCCCGAACCCGTAGGGTCTACACACTTAAGGTTCGATGACGCTAGGGTTATAAAGGAAGTTTGTATGTGGTTACCGAATGTTGTTCGGAGTCCCAGATGAGATCCTGGACGTCACGAGGAGTTCCGGATGGTCCGGAGGTAAAGATTTATATATGGGAAGTCCTGTTTTGGTCACCGGAAAAGTTTCGGGTTTTATCGGTAACGTACCGGGACCACCGGGAGGGTCCCGGGGGTCCACCAAGTGGGGACACCAGCTCCGGAGGGCTGCATGGGCCAAGTGTGGGAGAGGACCAGCCCCAGGTGGGCTGGTGCGCCCCCCCCACCAAGGCCCAAGGCGCAAGGGAGAGTGGAAGGGGGCAAACCCTAGGCTCAGATGGGCCTAAGGCCCACCTAGTGGTGCGCCTCCCTCTCCCCCCCTGGCCGCCCCCTAGATGGGATCTAGGGCTGGCCGCCACCCCTAGGGGTGGAAACCTAGATGGGGGCGCAGCCCCTCCCCTCCCCCTATATATACTTGAGGTTTTGGGCTGCCAGAGACACGGATTCAATCTCCTTCTTGGCGCAGCCCTACCCCTCTCCCTCCTCGTCTCTTGCGGTGCTTGGCGAAGCCCTACTGGAGTACCACGCTCCTCCACCACCACCACGCCGTTATGCTGCTGCTGGATGGAGTCTTCCTCAACCTCTCCCTCTCTCCTTGCTGGATCAAGGCATGGGAGACGTCACCGGGCTGTACGTGGGTTGAACGCGGAGGTGCCGTCCGTTCGGCACTAGGATCTCCGGTGATTTGGATCACGACGAGTACGACTCCTTCAACCCCGTTCTCTTGAACGCTTCCGCATAGCGATCTACAAGGGTATGTAGATGCACTCTCCTTCCCCTCGTTGCTGGTTTCTCCATAGATAGATCTTGGTGACACGTAGGAAATTTTTGAATTTCTGCTACAATCCCCAACAGTGGTATCAGAGCCAGGTTTATTGCGTAGATTCTATGCACGAGTAGAACACAAAGTAGTTGTGGGCATTGATTTTGTTCAATATGCTTACCGTTACTAGTCCAATCTTGATTCGGCGGCATTGTGGGATGAAGCGGCCCGGACCGACCTTACACATACTCTTACATGAGACTGGTTCCACCGACTGACATGCACTAGTTGCATAAGGTGGCTAGCGGGTGTCTGTCTCTCCCACTTTAGTCGGATCGGATTCGATGAAAAGGGTCCTTATGAAGGGTAAATAGCAATTGGCATATCATGTTGTGGTTTTTGCGTAGGTAAGAAACGTTCTTGCTAGAAACCCATAGCAGCCATGTAAAACATGCAAACAACAATTAGAGGACGTCTAACTTGTTTTTGCAGGGTATGCTATGTGATGTGATATGGCCAAGAAGAATGTGATGAATGATATGTGATGTATGAAATTGATCATGTTCTTGTAATAGGAATCACGACTTGCATGTCGATGAGTATGACAACCGGCAGGAGCCATAGGAGTTGTCTTTATTTATTGTATGACCTGCGTGTCATTGAACAACTCCATGTAATTACTTTACTTTATTGCTAACCGGTAGCCATAGTAGTAGAAGTAATAAGTTGGCGAGACAACTTCATGGAGACACGATGATGGAGATCATGGTGTCATGCCGGTGACAAGATGATCATGGAGCCCCAAGATGGAGATCAAAGGAGCTATATGATATTGGCCATATCATGTCACTATTATTTGATTGCATGTGATGTTTATCATGTTTTTGCATCTTTTTTACTTAGAACGACGATAGTAAATAAGATGATCCCTCGTAATAATTTCAAGAAGGTGTTCCCCCTAACTGTGCACCGTTGCGACAGTTCGTTGTTTCGAAGCACCACGTGATGATCGGGTGTGATAGATTCTAACGTTCACATACAACGGGTGTAAGACAGATTTACACACGCGAAACACTTAGGTTGACTTGACGAGCCTAGCATGTACAGACATGGCCTCGGAACACAAGAGACCGAAAGGTCGAGCATGAGTCGTATGGTAGATACGATCAACATGAAGATGTTCACTGATGATGACTAGTCCGTCTCACATGATGATCGGACACAGCCTAGTTGACTCGGATCATGTAATCACTTAGATGACTAGAGGGATGTCTATCTGAGTGGGAGTTCATAAGATGAACTTAATTATCCTGAACATAGTCAAAAGGTCTTCGCAAATTATGTCGAAGCTCGCGCTTTAGTTCTACTGTTTAGATATGTTCCTAGAGAAAATTTAGTTGAAAGTTGGTAGTAGCAATTATGCGGACTAGGTCCGTAAACTGAGGATTGTCCTCATTGCTTCATAGAAGGCTTATGTCCTTAATGCACCGCTCAGTGTGCTGAACCTCGAACGTCGTCTGTGGATGTTGCGAACATCTGACATACACATTTTGATAACTACGTGATAGTTCAGTTAAACGGTTTAGAATTGAGGCACCACAGACGTTTTTGAAACGTCGCGAAACATATGAGATGTTTCGAGGGCTGAAATTGGGATTTCAGGCTCGTGCCCACGTCAAGAGGTATAAGACCTCCGACGATTTTCTTAGCCCACAAACTAAGGGAGAAAAGCTCAATTGTTGAGCTTGTGCTCAAATTGTCTGAGTACAACAATCATTTGAATCGAGTGGGAGTTGATCTTCCAGATGAGATAGTGATGTTTCTCCAAAGTCATTACCACCAAGCTACTAGAGCTTCATGATGAACTATAATATATCAGGGACATATATGATGATCCTTGAGATATTCGTGATGTTTGTAGAAATCAAGAAGGAGCATCAATTGTTGATGGTTGGTGAAACCACTAGTTTCAAGAAGGGCAAGGGCAAGAAAGGGATACTTCATGGAACAACAAATCAGTTGCTGTTCTAGTGAAGAAACCCAAAGTTGAACCCAAGCCCGAGACTAAGTGCTTCTGTAATAAAGGGAACAACCACTGGAGCAGAATTACCCTAGATACTTGGTAGATGAGAAGGCTGGCAAAGTCGATAGAAGTATATTGGATATACATTGTGTTAATGTGTACTTTACTAGTACTCCTAGTAGCACCAGGGTATTAGATACCGGTTCGGTTGCTAAGTGTTAGTAACTCGAAATAAAAGCTACGGAATAAACGGAGACTAGATAAAGGTGAGATGACGATATGTGTTGGAAGTATTTCCAAGGTTGATCAAATATCGTACGCTCCCTCTACCATCGAGATTGGTGTTTGCGTTGAGCATAGACATGATTGGATTATGTCTATCGCAATACAGTTATTCATCTAAGGAGAATAATGGTTACTCTGTTTATTTGAATAATACCTTCAATGGTCTTACACCTAAAATGAATGGTTTATTGAATCTCGATCGTAGTGATACACATGTTCATGCCAAAATATAGTAATGATAGTACCACCTACTTGTGGCACTGCCACGTAAGTCATATCGGTATAAAACGCATGAAGAAGCTCCATGTTGATGGATCTTTGGGCTCACTCGTTTTTGAAAAGTTTGAGACATGCGAACCATGTCTATTGGTGTATATGCATGAAGAAACTCCATGCAAATGGACCGTTTGGACTCACTTGATTTTGAATCACTTGAGACATGCAAACCATACCACATGGGCAAGATGACTGAAAGCCTCGTTTTCAGTAAAATGGAACTAGAAAGCAACTTGTTGGAAGTAATACATTTTGATGTGTGCAGTCCAATGAGTGTTGAGGCATGTAGTGGATATCGTTATGTTCTTACTTCACAGATGATTTGAGTAGATGTTGAGTATATTTACTTGATGGATCATGAGTCTGAATTATTGAAAGGTTCAAGTAATTTTAGGGTGAAGTTGAAAGATCGTCGTGACAAGAGGATAAAATATCTATGATATGATCATAGAGATGAATATCTGAAATACGAGTTTGGCACAGAATTAAGACATTGTGGAAATTGTTTCACAACTAATACAACCTGGAACACCATAGTGTGATGGTGTGTCCAAACATCATAACTGCACCCTATTGGATATGATGCATACCATGATGTCTCTTATCGAATTACCACGATAGTTTATGGGTTAGGCATTAGAGACAACCGCATTCACTTTAAATAGGGCACCACGTAATTCCGATGAGATGACACCGTATGAACTATGGTTTAGAGAAACCTAAGCTGTCATTTCTTAAAAGTTTGGGGCTGCGACGCTTATGTGAAAAAAGTTTCAGGCTGATAAGCTCGAACCCAAAGCGGATAAATGCATCTTGATAGGACACCCAAAACAGTTGGGTATACTTCCTATCTCAGATCTGAAAGCAATAAGGGATTGTTTCTAGAATCGGGTCCTTTCTCGAGGAAAAGTTTCTCTCGAAAGAATTGAGTGGGAGTATGGTGGAGACTTGATAAGGTTGTTGAACCGTCTCTTCAACTAGTGTGTGGCAGGGCACAGGAAATTGTTCCTGTGGCACCTACACCAATTGAAGTGGAAGCTTATGATAGTGATCATGAAACTTCAGATCAAGTCACTACCAAACCTCGTGGGATGACAAGGATGCGTACTACTTCAGAGTGGTACGTAATCCTGTCTTGGAAGTCATGTTGCTAGAAAACAATGAACCTACGAGCTATGGAGAAGCGATGGTGGGCCTGGATTCCAAAATGGCTCGAGGCCATATAATCCGAGAGAGGATCCATGTATGAAAACAAAGTGTAGACTTTGGCAGAACGGCTCGATGGTCGTAAGGCTATTGGGTACAGATGGATTTTAAAAGGAAGACGGACAATGATGGTAGTATCACCATTAAGAAAGCTCGACTTGTTGTTAAGATTTTTTCCGACAAGTTCAAGGAGTTGACTATGATGAGACTTTCTCACTCGTAGCTATGCTAAGAGTCTGTTGGAATTATATTAGCGATTACTGCATTATTTATGAAATCTTGCAGATAGGATGTCAAAACATTGTTTCCTCGACGATTTTCTTGAGGAAAGGTTGTATGTGATACAACCGGAAGGTTTTGTCAATCCTGAAAGATGCTAATAAGTATGCAAAGCTCCAGCAATCCTTCTAAGGACTGGAGTAAGCATCTTGGAGTTGGAATGTATGCTTTGATGAGATGATCAAAGATTTTGGGTGTATACAAAGTTTATGAGAAACTTGTATTTCCAAAGAAGTGAGTGGGAGCACTATAGAATTTCTGATGAGTATATGTTGTTGACATATTATGGATCAGAAATGATGTAGAATTTCTGGAAAGCATATAGGGTTATTTGGAAAGTGTTTTTCAATGGAAAGCCTGGATTAAGCTACTTGAACATTGAGCATCAAGATCTATAAGGATAGATCAAAACGCTTAACGGTACTTTCAAATGAGCACATACCTTGACATGATCTTGAGGTGTTCAAGATGGATCAGTCAAAGAAGGAGTTCTTGCCTGAGTTGTAAGGTATGAAGTTAAGACTTAAAGCTCGACCATGGCAGAAGAAAGAGAAAGGACGAATGTCATCCCCTATGCTTTTGTCATAGGCTCTATACGGTATGCCATGCTGAGTACCGCACCTGATGTGTGCCTTGCCACATGTTTGGCAAGAGGGTACAAAGGTGATCCAGGAGTGGATCACTAGATAGCGGTCAAAATTGTCCTTGGAGTAATAAGGAGATGTTTCTCGATTATGGAGGTGATAAAGAGTTCGGCGTAAAGGGTTACATCGATGCAAGCTTTAACACCTATCCGAATGACTCTGAGTAGCAAACCGGATACGTATAGTGGAGCAACCATTTGGAATAGCTCCAAGTGGAGCGTGGAAGCAGCATTTATAATATGACCTAGAGATTTGCGAAGTACATACGGATCTGAATGTTGCAAACCCGTTGACTAAAACCTCTCTCACAAGTAAAACATGATCAAACCCAGAACTCATTGAGTCTTAATCACATGACGATGTGAACTAGTTTAGTGACACTAGTAAACTCTTTGGATGTTGGTCACATGGCGATGTGACCTGTGAGTGTTAATCACATGATGATGTGAACTAGATTATTGACTCTAGTGCAAGTGGGAGACTGTTGGAAATATGCCTTAGAGGCAATAATAAATTGATTATTATTATATTTCCTTGTTCATGATAATCATTTATTATCCAAGCTAGAATTGTATTGATAGGAAACTCAGATACATGTGTGGATACATAGACAACACCATGTCCCTAGTAAGCCTCTAGTTGACTAGCTCGTTGATCAATAGATGGTTACGGTTTCCTGACCACGGACATTGGATGTCGTTGATAACGGGATCACATCATTAGGAGAATGATGTGATGGACAAGACCCAATCCTAAGCCTAGCACAAAGATCGTGTAGTTCGTATGCTAAAGCTTTTCTAATGTCAAGTATCATTTCCTTAGACCATGAGATTACGCAACTCCCTGATACCGTAGGAATACTTTGGGTGTGCCAAATGTCACAACGTAACTGGGTGGCTATAAAGGTACACTACAGGTATCTCCAAAAGTGTCTGTTGGGTTGGCACGAATCGAGACTTGTCACTCCGTGTAACGGAGAGGTATCTCTGGGCCCACTCGGTAGGACATCATCATAATGTGCACAATGTGATCAAGGAGTTGATCACGGGATGATGTGTTACGGAACGAGTAAATAGACTTGCCGGTAACGAGATTGAACAAGGTATCGGGATACCGACGATCGAATCTCGGGCAAGTACAATACCGCTAGACAAAGGGAATTGAATACGGGATTGATCGAATCCTCGACATCGTGGTTCATCCGATGAGATCATCGTGGAACATGTGGGCACCAACATGGGTATCCAGATCCCGCTGTTGGTTATTGACCGGAGAACGTCTCGGTCATGTGTGTATGGTTCCCGAACCCGTAGGGTCTACACACTTAAGGTTCGATGACGCTAGGGTTATAAAGGAAGTTTGTATGTGGTTACCGAATGTTGTTCGGAGTCCCGGATGAGATCTCGGACGTCACGAGGAGTTCCAGAATGGTCCGGAGGTAAAGATTTATATATGGGAAGTCCTGTTTTGGTCACCGAAAAAGTTTCGGGTTTTATCGGTAACGTACCGGGACCACCGGGAGGGTCCCGGGGGTCCACCAAGTGGGGACACCAGCCCCGGAGGGCTGCATGGGCCAAGTGTGGGAGGGGACTAGCCCCAGGTGCGCTGGTGCGCCCCCCCACCAAGGCCCAAGGCGCAAGGGAGAGTGGAAGGGGGCAAACCCTAGGCTCAGATGGGCCTAAGGCCCACCTAGTGGTGCGCCTCCCTCTCCCCCCCTGGCCGCCCCCCTAGATGGGATCTAGGGCTGGCCGCCACCCCTAGGGGTGGAAACCTAGATGGGGGCGCAGCCCCTCCCCTCCCCCTATATATACTTGAGGTTTTGGGCTGCCAGAGACACGGATTCAATCTCCTTCTTGGCGCAGCCCTACCCCTCTCCCTCCTCGTCTCTTGCGGTGCTTGGCGAAGCCCTACTGGAGTACCACGCTCCTCCACCACCACCACGCCGTTATGCTACTGCTGGATGGAGTCTTCCTCAACCTCTCCCTATCTCCTTGCTGGATCAAGGCATGGGAGACGTCACCGGGCTGTACGTGTGTTGAACACGAAGGTGCCGTCCGTTCGGCACTAGGATCTCTGGTGATTTGGATCACGACGAGTACGACTCCTTCAACCCCGTTCTCTTGAACGCTTCCGCATAGCGATCTACAAGGGTATGTAGATGCACTCTCCTTCCCCTCGTTGTTGGTTTCTCCATAGATAGATCTTGGTGACATGTAGGAAATTTTTGAATTTCTGCTACGTTCCCCAACAGACGTGAGTACCACGCCCTAGGAGCTTGCTTTAATCCATATAAAGCTTTATCAAGTTTGCACACATGTAGTGGTGATTTTTTGTTTACAAACCCAGGAGGTTGTTTCATGTAGACTTCCTCTTCCAGAATGCCATGGAGGAACACATTCTGAACATCCAATTGCCTGAGACTCCATCCCCTAGAAACAGCAACAGACAAAACAAGGCGAATGGTGGCAGCTTTAACAACAGGACTAAATGTGTCCTCATAGTCTATGTCGTACCGTTGTTTGAAACCCTTTGCAACGAGTCTTGCTTTGTAGCGATCTATGGATCCATCAGACTTTCTTTTGATGCGAAACACCCATTTGCAATCAATTAGATTTTTACCTCGTCGTGGAGGCACCAAGTGCCACGTTTTATTTTTCTTCAGTGCCGAGTATTCTTCTTCCATGGCCTTCCTCCATCGTGCATCATTCATTGCCTCTTCAACTAAACTAGGTTCACCTGTGGAGGAACAAGCCAGACCAAATTTTGTTTTATAGTTAACATGTTGAATTACCCCTTTTTGGAGACGAGTGCGCGGCTGCACAGGCGAAGTTGCACCACTCCGAGGCGCAGAAGATCCCGCCTCAGATCCCAAAGGAGATGCACCTGGTGCTGTCCCTGCGCCAGGATCATCTGTGGCTGCAGCGCTCGCGGAGCCTGTTACGGGTGGCACAGAAGATCCCGTGTGTGCTGCGGCCACATCATTGCGCGATGATTGCAGGGAATCAACGTCGGATCCCGAGCCTGCGGGCCCCGTCGAATCGGTGCGGGGTTGAGCGCCTGCTGACGGATGCCAACGCGCGTAGCAGCGGGGTCCATCCACGGGCCAGCGCCTCTCAGGCAGACACGTGGTCGCCTCTGATTGGCGCGGCCCGGTGTCTTCAGGTGGGCGAGTTGGTGGAGCCCGCGTGTCGCCTGGAGAGACGACGCCACCGTGCCTGTTGGGCGACACGGTTTCTGACGCGCCGCGCGACACGGTTTCTAGCGCGCTGGCGCCATGCAGCCGCGCAGACTCCGAGGTGGATGGCCTGGGCAGGTGCTGCAGCAACGATCCCGAGGAGGATTTGCCTCCCAACTCTGGACACAGGAAATATTGCCCATTTGAGCTGATTTCTTGATCATTTTGGGTGATTTCTTCACCAGTTTTGCTCAGGCTTCCTTCTGCTGCATCAACACATAGCTCATGCACATGGTTATGAGAATTAGTCAATGTTGGATCAACACAATTATTATCCCCCCTTTGATCAAAACCGGTGAGATGAGAAGGCAAAAGCAAAATTTCTTGGCGTAGTAAAGCACCGACATTTGGATGAAGATCAGCAAAGGGGAACTTGGTTTCATCAAAGTCCACATCTCGTGAAATATAGACACGGCCAGTAGAGACATCTAGGCATTTAACGCCCTTGTGCATGGCACTGTAGCCAATGAAAACACATTGCTTATACCTAAACATAAGTTTGCGATTGTTGTAAGGTCGAAGATTGGGCCAACAAGCACATCCAAACACGCGAAGAGAAGTGTAGTCTGGTTTGGTATGGAGGAGTTTTTCTGTAGGTGATTCATTGTTGATAACACGACTTGGAAGCATGTTAATGATGTGGACAGCAGTGAGGAAAGCCTCATCCCAAAACTTTAGTGGCATGGAGGCGCCAGCAAGGAGAGCTAAACCAACTTCTACAATGTGACGATGTTTGCGTTCTGCCGACCCATTTTGCTGATGGGCGTGTGGGCAAGACACATGATGAGAGATACCAAGTTCTTGAAAAAATGAGTTTAGCTTCTCATACTCACCTCCCCAATCAGATTGGAGGGCAAGTATTTTACTATCAAACTGACGTTCAATGAGTGCTTGAAAGTTATGAAAGACTTGAAATACTTTAGATCGTTTCTTAAGAAGATAGATCCATGAATATTTGCTATAGTCATCGATGAAGCTCACATAGTACGTGTGTCTACCGACAAAGGACGGGGCAGGCCCCCACACATCGGAAAAAATAAGTTGCAACGGTTTGGTAGAAACACTAGTAGAGATCGGATAGGGCAACTGATGACTTTTTGCTCTTTGGCACGAATCACAAATAGTTTCAACATCACGATCTCCAACAAATGGGAGCTTATTTTTCCTAAGCACTCGCTCAACTAAAGAAAACGCTGCATGTCCTAAACGATCATGCCACCGTGTGGAAGATAACTTGGTGGCACTAAAAACTTGTTTATTGAACCTTCTTCGAAGCTCCGGAATCAAAGGGTAGAGCCCACGAACGCATCTACCTCGGTACAGTACCTTCCTCGTTACCTGATCCTTGATCAAAAAGAAGAACGGGTGAAACTCGAGGAAGACATGATTATCAACGGCAATGCGGTGAACGGAGAGAAGGTTTTTAGATGCACTAGGGACATGCAAAAAATTTCGAAGATGAATTGGACGATGTGGGGTTTTAATAATTGAGTGACCAACATGACGAATTTTCATACCTTCTCCACTTGCGGTGTGGATGTGGTCTTGGCCGCGGTACTTCTCACGCATGATCACTTTCTCGAGCTCGCCGATGATGTGGTTCGTAGCGCCACTGTCCATGTACCAGTTTGTGTCCACGCCGTACGACCCATCAGCCACGGCAGCCACCTTCTCATCCTGAGAGTCATCATCATCGTTGTCAAACCTGTACCAGCAATCCTTGGCCGAGTGGCCAAGTTTGCCACAGATCTGACACTTGACAGCATCAGGGTGCGAGCGATTGGAGTTGTTGCGGCGGCCCTGGTTGGTGTTGGAGGAGGGCCGTCCGCCACCACCGTTGTTGGCACGGTGGTTGTTGCTGGTGTTGGGGCCGCCGTTGTGCCTGCCCCGGCCGCGCCCATGATGACGTGAGCCGCCACCACGACCGCGCATGGCCGCATTGGCGGAGGACTTGAAGCCGCCGCCAGAGTGACCCCCTTGGTAGAGGGCAACCCGCTGGTCGAAGTTGCTGATCATGGCGAACAGATCGTCAAGCGAGACAGGAGTGACGCGGGCATCGAGCGCGGAGACGAGGGGCTGCTACTCCATGTCGAGGGCGGCGATGATGTAGGAGACGAGTTCACCATCTCCGAGCGGCTTGCCAGCAGCCGCAAGCTCATCTGAAAGTGAGCGCATGTGCCCGAAGAAGCTCGCCACGGGCTGTGTCCCCTTCTGCGCATTGGCGAGGGCGACACGGATGTTGTTGACGCGGGACAGAACTGGGATGAAAACATGTTCGCCACTGCTGTCCAGAGATCTTGCGCATGATCGATCATGGTGACCTGCACCAGGACCTCCTTGGAGAGATTATTGAGAAGGTATCCAAGTACATGTTGTTCTTCACGGATCCAGATCGGATGAAGGGGGTTTGGTTGGGTCGCCTCCTTCCCGTCCTTGTCCTTGACGACGACGAGTTTGGCCGGCTCAGACACGGAGCCGTCAACATACCCGAAGAAGCCCGCACCACGGAGCTGCGGCGTGACTTGAGTCCGCCAGAGGATGTAGTTGGTGCGGGTCAACTTCTCGGTAACCTGACCAGAGAGGTTGGTCGGTGCAGCGCTGGAGGAGGCGGCCATGATGGTGGCGGAGGTGGTGATGGGGATGGTAGATGGGATGCGGTGGAAGAGTTAGGCTGATACCATGTAAAACTTGGGTTTAATGTCGTGTCTTCGTCTGACCGACGGCTACGTGTTAATATACTCGGGGCGCAACTCCCCGGTCGCGTACATGGTTGAGATTACAACTTGGGGTACAAGGGATAAGAGAATAGAGAGATAGAGTTGTTACAAAGATAAACATGCTAACAACCTGGACTATCCTAGCCGGACTCCCTTGGAAACGCACGCCACCAACCTGTCACGACTGGGCACACAATGCGTTACTTAACAAAAGGGTCACTCATCCAATGGAAGCCCAAAGCGCCTTATCCCCTGCCACATCCAGAGGCAACAAGAGACCAAGGATTCCGAGGAAACCAACCAAGTAACTGTACCCCCATAGTGAGACTGGCCTGGATTCACAGGGTAGAGCTGTAGAGAGGAGGAAGGAGGAGAGTAAAGTAAAATAACACACGTGTAAGCACTTGATTGATGCAACCAAAGGAGGCTCGTTTTTTTTACCAGACAGAGAATTTGCGAATCTGGAGAGGTATGCAACCTATTGAAATGCTACTAGTGCATTATTCAGTTTTGAGATCAGTTGTCCCTAGAACTACAGCCAGTTTACAAATACAAGAGAAGAACAAAGGGAAAGAACTGATACAAACTAGTAACCATGAATTGGTTTAACAACAGTACTTCAAACAAAAATATTCCAAAAATAACAACTTGCTTCTTATGGGATGGAGAACAGGCTTAAGGTGCGTGCTTGCGGAAAGACTTATAGCTCAGCTCTAAGCAACAAAATGGGCAGAACTTTGTAGATTTACGAGGTTGATTTTTGAATCGACAAGTTTGCTGCCAAAATATACATGTAATTTTTGTGAATGGATACAGTTTAATGCCCCCTCTGTTGGTTTAGTTCTAACTATTAGGACATATGCAAATGATAAGATTAATTCATTTGTTGGTCATGCTTTAGTCTCAGATAGGTCAGCTTTTCACAATTAAAAGTTTCTCAGATAAGTTCAAGTATAGTTTTAGGAACAAAGATAATTGATCTTTGAAGGGTACGGGGGGGAAATGCAAAAAGGTAAACATACAGCCAACAGAAATATATTTTCTACAGAGTCTAAATTTGAACTGCAATTTCAGTACTAACTGACATAAGAGGGAACAAATAAGACGATCAGATGAAAATGGAACATGCTGATAAAATTCTGCATAAAAGCAGATCATAATAATATTTTTAATGAAAACCAATGTAGGGTAGTTCTTTTGCTTTCTGGTCTTTGGGTCGGGTTTCAACAGAAATTTGATACATCCCCACATCCAATTTCAATGATCTTAAACATAAGTCGGAAACACAAATATATTCCATGCTTATTATTTTCAGAGATTGCATGTGATGCTTTCTTCTCTACCAAATAAGACATCAACTGGTTGGGGTTCAGAAGTCAATTGAGACAACAGACATCCAGTTAGGCAAAGAACAGTCAGACAAAAATTACCAGCTTACTGCAGAGAGTGTTGACTTTGCTGCGCAACATTCAGTTACCAATTCTCATAGCCCGCTCTTGGTTAATGCAAATCTGAATCTAGTGGGCACTTGCCCTGTTATGACCGGTTTGGTCTATACTAGGAAGAGACCCACCGGGCATTAGTATTAGGTGCTTGGCCCACAAGTTATCTTAGGCAAGTTATTTTAGGCAAGTTATCTTAGGCTAAAGTTATAAATACTAGTTATAAGACACCGTTGAGATCAAGCAATAAAGATATTATAATCTTCTGTTGCCCGGCTCCTTGAGGAGCCGGAACCCTAGCCGCGGCCCGAGGAGGTCTCGGGCACCCTTCGCGAGTTCGTCCAGGCGGTCAAGGGCATCAGCCTCTATCTCGCCGGGAACCAGCCCCCGCCGCCGAGCGCCGCCACCACCGCCTACGGGCCGCCGCCGCTACAGTGGCCCGCCCCGGCCTTCCAGTCGCCCTACGGAGGGCCGCCCCCGCAGCCGCTGCTGCTGCAGCACTACCCGGCCGCGGGGAACCCTTGGCTCGCGTGGCCGGCCGCCACCGCACCGCTGGGGGACCCTTCCTAGCAGCTTCTCCAGGCGCCCCCGCCGGCTACTTCGACGCTGGCTCCGGCGCCGCCACCGTCGACAACATCACCACCCGCGCCCCAGCCCACTGATCGGCCCCTGCACCAGGTGCAGTTTCCGCCCTCGCCATCGCCAATTCCCGTGTGGGCGGCCGACTTGTCTTCGGGTCCGGTGTACACCACGGCGCCGGAGCACCCGACGCCTTCCCTCCGGGTTGACCGTCCCCCCGGCTCGGCGACCTACGCCCCGGAAATCCCCGACCCAGCACACTCGCTGCCGCCGACTGCAGCAGCCCCCGGGCACGGCGGTCCGACACCCCCTCGCTTTGCCAAACTGGACTTCGCCACCTACGAGGGCACGGAGGACCCTCTCAACTGGCTCAACTAGTGCGAGCAGTTCTTTTGCGGGCAGCGGACGCTCGCTTCGGATCGTACCTAGCTCGCGTCCTATCATCTCCGCGGCGCGGCGCAGACCTGGTACTACGCCCTCGAGCAGGACGAGGGCGGCATGCCACCATGGGAGCGCTTCCGGGAGCTCTGTCTTCTCCGGTTCGGGCCTCCTATCCGCGGGAGCCGCCTGGCGGCCCTCGGCCGTTTACAGTTCACATCCACGGTTCAGGACTACGCCGACCGCTTCCAGGCCCTGGCGTGCCACGCGCCGAGCGTCTCCGGGATTCAGCGCGCCGAGTTATTTGTGGGCGGTCTGCCGGACCATATTCGCGTGGACGTCGAGCTCCGGGATCCCCCCGACCTCCAGACGGCCATGTACTACGCCCGGGCTTTCGAGCAGCGGGCCCAGGCACTGCAGCAACAGCCCAGACGGGGCGGCCGCCAGCCCAGTCGACCAGCGCCGACTCCTCCAGTACCGGGCCGGCCTCCTCCAGCCGCGACGGCTGCGCCCCCGGCCACCACACGGACTTTCCGTTGGTTGTCACCGGCCGAGCAGCAGGAGCGTCGCTGTCAGGGACTCTGCTTCAACTGCGATGAGCCCTACACACCGACCCATGTCTGCCCCCGCCTATTTTACTTGGAGACGGTTGACTATACCGAGGCGGACGACTCGACCGACGCGACACCACCACCCGAGGCGGCCGCAGACACGCCCGCGGATCCCACAACTACGGCGTGCGTCGTCTCCCTCCACGCCCTCGCCGGCATCCGTGGTGAGCGGACCATGCTGCTGCCGGTGACGATCCATGGCGAGCGGCTGGTGGCCCTGCTGGATACTGGCTCCACCCATAACTTCTTGCCCGAGGCGAGCATGCGTCGGCTAGCCCTTCCGACGACGGGCGGGGAGCGCCTGCGGATCACGGTGGCGAACGGCGATCGCCTCCGTTGTCATGGGCTCGCCCGCGACGTTCCCATCTCCATTGGTGGCGAACACTTCTCCATTACCTCTGCAGGGATCGACCTCGGCTGCTTCGACTTCATCCTCGGGGTAGATTTTCTCCGGACCCTCGGTCCCATCCTATGGGACTTCGACGCGCTCACAATGACGTTCTGGCGGCTGGGCCGCCGCGTGGGACGGCCTTGGGGGCGCTGCGCCGGCCGTGCCACATCTCTAGCTGGTTGCCGCGTCCTTGGAGGCCAAGCAACCCCTGCTGGATTCTCTTCTGCAGCAGCACAACGACCTCTTCGATGAGCCACGGGGTCTTCCGCCCGCCCGGGTGTACGACCATCATATTCACCTCATGCCGGGTACCCCTCCCGTGGCGGTTCGGCCCTACCGCTACCCTCAGCTGCAGAAGGATGAGTTGGAGCGCCAGTGTGCCCTTATGCTCGCCGCGGGCATCATCTGGATCTCCATGTCACCCTTCACCACCCCGGTGCTGCTAGTCCGCAAGTCGGACGACACTTGGCGTTTCTGCATCGACTACCGCGCCCTGAACGCGCTCACGCTCAAGGACAAGTTCCCTGTACCGGTGGTCGACGAGCTCTTGGATGAGCTCCATGGGGCGCGCTTCTTCACCAAGCTCGATCTCCGGTCGGGCTATCATCAGGTGCGTATGCATCCCGATGACATCACCAAGACGGTGTTTCGCACCCACCATGGCCACTTCGAGTTCTTGGTGATGCCCTTCGGCCTCGCTAATGCCCCAACGACTTTCCAGGCCCTGATGAACGACGTCCTCCGGCCCTACTTACGGCGGTTTGTACTTGTTTTCTTTGATGACATTCTTATCTACAGCGCCACCTGGGCCGAGCACCTCCAGCACGTCGCCATCGTCTTCAACGAGCTTCGGGCGCACCACCTCCACCTTAAGCGCTCGAAGTGCTTGTTCGGGACACCTACCGTCGCCTACCTCGGCCATGTCATCTCTGCCGATGGGGTAGCTATGGACGCCGACAAGGTGGCGGCCGTCTCCGCATGTCCGACATCTCGCTCGCCGCAGGCTCTCCGCGTGTTCCTCGGCCTCACCGGCTACTACCAGAAATTTATCCGGGAGTTCGGGCTCATTGCGACGCTCCTCACGCGGTTGCTTCACCGCGACGCTTTCGCTTGGGACGACGAGGCGACGACGGCGTTCGAGGCCCTCAAGGGGCCCTCACGACGGGCCCCGTCCTCCAGATGCCCGACTTCGACCGCCCGTTCGTGGTGGACTGTGACGCCTCGGGCGCTAGTTTCGGCGCCGTGCTTCATCAGGGCGATGGACCCCTCGCCTTCTTCAGCCGACCGTTCGCTCCTCGCCATCTCAAGCTGGCAGCATACGAGCGGGAGCTCATTGGCCTTGTGCAGGACATTCGTCATTGGCGGCCGTACTTGTGGGGACGGTCCTTCCACATTCGCACGGACCACTACAACCTGAAGTTCTTGCTGGACCAACAACTGTTGACCATGCCACAACACCAGTGGATCAGCAAGCTCTTCGGCTTCGACTTCTCCGTCGAGTATCGGCCGGGTCGCCTTAACACCGTGGCCGACGCGATGTCCCGTCGCGACTCCGACATCGCTCCCTCTGTCGACGAGTCCGCCGGGGCGGTCCTGTGCATCCGCTCCGGGCCGATGTTCGGTCTCTTCGCCGACATCCGCCGCGCAACTGCGACGGCCGACGACGCCGTCCTTCTTCGGCAGCAGCTCATGACCGGTGACCTGGAGGAGCCTTGGCGCTTATCTAACGGACTGCTTCTCCATGGGCGCCGGATCTTTGTTCCGGCACAAGATGATCTCCGTCACCAGGTGTTACAGCTCGCCCACTCGGCAGGTCATGAGGGTGTGCAGAAAACCCTCCATCGTCTTCGCGCCGACTTCTACATCCCTGGCGATCGCGCCCTGGTCTGCGACTGGGTTCGGTCTTGTCAGACATGCCAGCGCAACAAGACAGAGACCCTGCGGCCGGCTGGGTTACTTTAGCCCTTGGAGGTGCCGTCTCAGGTCTGGGCGGATATCTCCATGGACTTCATCGAGGGCCTCCCCAAGGTGGGAGGCAAGTCGGTCATCCTCACGGTGGTCGACCGCTTCTCCAAGTACGCCCACTTCATCGCGCTCGGCCATCCGTACACGGCGGCGTCCGTGGCCCGGGACTTCTTCGATGGCATTGTCCGCCTACGCGGGTTCCCTGCTTCGATCGTCAGTGATCGGGACCTAGTATTCACGGGTCGTGTCTGGCGCGACCTCTTCAGGATGGCGGGTGTCCAGCTTCGCCTGAGTACGATGTTCCATCCCCAGACAGACGGTCAGTCCGAGGTGGTTAACAAGGTCATTGCCATGTATTTGCGTTGTGTGACAGGTGATCGGCCTCGCACTTGGGTGGACTGGCTCTCTTGGGCAGAGTACTGCTATGATACGTCCATTTTGCATCATGCTTTTATATCGATATTTATTGCATTATGGACTGTTATTTCACTTTATGTCACAATACTTATGGCTATTCTCTCTTATTTTACAAGGTTTACATAAGGAGGGAGAATGTCGGCAGCTGGAATTTTGGGCTGGAGAAGGAGCAAATATTAGAGACCTATTCTGCGCAACTCCAAAAGTCCTGAAACTCCATGGAACATCTTAAAATAAATAAAGAAAAACCCTCGCCAAAGATGAAGGCCAGGGGGGCCACACCCTGCTCACGAGGGTGGGGGGCGCCCCTCCTAGGGCGCGCCCCCTACCTCGTGGGCCCCCTGGTGGGTCTCCGACGTCCATCTTCTGCTATATGAAGTCTTTCGATGAGAAAAAAATAATAAGCCATCTTCTCGGACGAAACACCACCGCCACGAGGCGGAACCTTGGTGGAACCAATCTAGAGCTCCGGCAGAATTGTTCTGCCGGGGATACTTCCCTCCGGGAGGGGGAAATCATCACCATCGTCATCACCAACGCTCCTCTCATCGGGAGAGGGCAATCTCCATCAACATCTTCACCAGCACCATCTCATCTCCAAACCCTAGTTCATCTCTTATATCCAATTCTTGTCTCAAAGTCCGGGATTGGTGCTAGTAGGTTGCTAGTAGTGTTGATTACTCCTTGTAGTTGATGCTAGTTGGTTTATTTGGCGGAAGATCATATGTTCAGGTCCTATATGCATATTATTACCCCTCTGATTATGAACATGAATATGCTTTGTGAGTAATTACGTTTGTTCCTGAGGACAAGGTTGAAGTCTTGCTATTAGTTGTCATGTGAATTTGGTATTCGTTTGATATTTTGATAAGATGTATGTTGTCTAGCCTCTAGTGGTGTTATGTGAACGTCAACTACATAACACTTCACCATTATTTGGGCCTAGAGGAAGGCATTGGGAAGTAATAAGTAGATGATGGGTTGCTAGAGTGACAGAAGCTTAAACCCTAGTTTATGCGTTGTTTCGTAAGGGGCTGATTTGGATCCATATGTTTCATGCTATGGTTAGGTTTACCTTAATACTTTTGTTGTAGTTGCGGATGCTTGCAATAGAGGTTAATCATAAGTGGGACGCTTGTTCAAGTAAGAACAGCACCCAAGCACCGGTCCACCCACATATCAAATTATCAAAGTATCGAACGCGAATCATATGAACGTGATGAAAACTAGCTTGACGATATTCCCATGTGTCCTCGGGAGCGCTTTTCCTATTATAAGAGTTTGTTCCGGCTTGTCCTTTGCTACAAAAAGGGTTGGGCCACCTTGCTGCACTTTATTTACTTTTGTTACTTGTTGCGCATTACAATTTATCTTATCACAAAACTATCTGTTACCACTTATTTCAGTACTTGCGGAGAATACCTTCCTGAAAACCGCTTATCATTTCCTTCTGCTCCTCGTTGGGTTCGACACTCTTACTTATCGAAAGGACTACGATAGATCCCCTATACTTGTGGGTCATCAAGACTCTTTTCTGGCTCCGTTGCCGGGGAGTGTAGCGGCTTTGGTAGGTGGAATTTGGTAAGGAAAAATTTATATAGTGTGCTGAAATTTACTGTCACTTGTTACTATGGAAAGTAATTCTCTGAGGGGCTTGTTTGGGGTATCTTCACCCCGTCCAGTAGAGCAAAGAGGTGCTCCTCAACCTACTAAACCTATTGAAAATGAAACTCCTTTGAATTTCCTTCGGGTATGATGGAAAAACTGCTAGCTAACCCTTTTACAGGAGATGGAACAAAGCATCCTGATGAGCACTTAATATATGTGGATGAAGTTTGTGGATTATTTAAGCTTGCAGGTATACCAGATGATGTTGCTAAGAAGAAGGTCTTCCCTTTATCTTTGAAGGGAGACGCATTGATATGGTATAGGCTATGTGATGATATGAAATCATGGAACTATAAAAGATTGAAATTGGAATTTCATCAAAAGTATTACCCTATGCATCTTGTTCATCGTGATCGCAATTATATATATAATTTTTGGCCTCGCGAAGGAGAAAGCATCGCTCAAGCTTGGGGGAGGCTTAAATCAATGTTATATTCATGCCCCAATCATGAGCTCTCGAGAGAAATAATTATGCAAAGATTTTATGCTTGGCTTTCTCATAATAATCAAACCATGCTCGATACTTCTTGTGTTGGCTCTTTTATAATGAAGACTATTGAATTCAGATGGAATTTATTGGATAGAATTAAACGCAACTCTGAAGATTGGGACCTCGACGAAGGTAAGGAGTCAGGTATGACACCTAAGTTTGATTGTGTTAAATCTTTTATGGATACCGATATTTTCTGTAAGTTTAGCACTAAATATGGACTTGACTCTGAGATAGTAGCTTCTTTCTGTGAATCTTTTGCTACTTATGTTGATCCTCCTAAGGAGAAGTGGTTTAAATATCATCCTCCCATAGAAGTAAAAGTAGCTGCACCTATTAAAGTTGAAGAAAAGTCTGTCACTTATAATGATCCTATTGTTCCTACTTCTTATGTTGAGAAACCACCTTTCCCTGTTAGAATAAAGGATCATGCTAAAGCTTTAAATGTTGTTCGTAAAAGCAATATTAGAACTTATACACCTCCTGAGAAAGTTAAAGTAGAACCTAATATTGCTATTGTTAAAGATCTCTTGTCTGATAATATTGATGGGCATGTTATTTAGTTCGAAGGTGAAACTGCTAGAATTGCTAAACCTTGTGATAAAGATAAACATAGACCTGTGGTAGGCGTGTCTGTTATTTCTGTTAAAATAGGAGATCATTGTTATCATGGCTTATGTGATATGGGTGCTAGTGCTAGTGTTATACCTTATGACTTGTATAAAGAAATCAAGCATGAGATTGCACCTGCTGAGTTAGAAGATAGTGATGTCACAATTAAACTTGCCAATAGAGATACTATTTCAGCGATGGGAATTGTTAGTGATGTTGAAGTCTTGTGTGGGAAAACTAAATATCTTGTTGATTTTCTTGTTCTTACTTCTCCGCAAGATAGCTTTTGTCCCATTATATTTGGTAGACCCTTCTTGAACACTGTTAATGCTAGGATAGATTGCAAAAAGAATGTTGTTACTATTGGCTTGGATGATATGGTTCATGAGTTTAATTTCTCTAAATTTAGTAAACAACATCGTGAGTAAGAATTACCTAGTAAGGATGAAATTATTGGTCTTGCTTCTATTGTCGTACCTCCTAGTGATCCTTTAGAACACTATTTGATAGACCATGAAAATGATATGTTCATGAATGAAAGAAGGGAAATAGATGAAGTATTCTTTAAACAGGAACCTATTCCGCAACACAATTTGCATGTTGAAATTTTAGGGGATCCTCCTCCACCCAAGGGTGATCCCGTGTTTGAGCTTAAACCCTTGCCTGATAATCTTAAATATGCTTATCTTGATGAAAAGAAGATATATCCTGTTATTATTAGTGCTAACCTTATAGAGCCTGAAGAAGAAAGATTATTGAAAACTCTGAAGAAGCACCATGCTGCTATTGGATATACTCTTGATGATCTTAAGTGCATTAGTACCACTCTATGTCAACATAAAATAAATTTGGAAGCAGATGCCAAACCAGTTCGTGATCCTCAACGACGTCTGAATCCTAAAATGAAAGAAGTGGTAAGAAAAGAAATACTCAAGCTTCTGGAGGCAGGTATAATTTATCCCGTTGCTGATAGTCAGTGGGTAAGTCATGTCCATTGTGTCCCTAAGAAGGGAGGTATTACTTGTTGGAAATATGCCCTAGAGGCAATAATAAATTGATTATTATTATATTTCCTTGTTCATGATAATCGTTTATTATCCATGCTAGAATTGTATTGATAGGAAACTCAGATACATGTGTGGATACATAGACAACACCATGTCCCTAGTAAGCCTCTAGTTGACTAGCTCGTTGATCAATAGATGGTTACGGTTTCCTGACCATGGACATTGGATGTCGTTGATAACGGGATCACATCATTAGGAGAATGATGTGATGGACAAGACCCAATCCTAAGCCTAGCACAAGATCATGTAGTTCGTATGCTAAAGCTTTTCTAATGTCAAGTATCATTTCCTTAGACCATGAGATTGTGCAACTCCCGGATACCGTAGGAGTGCTTTGGGTGTGCCAAACGTCACAACGTAACTGGGTGGCTATAAAGGTACAGTACGGGTATCTCTGAAAGTGTCTGTTGGGTTGGCACGAATCGAGATTGGGATTTTGTCACTCCGTGTAAACGGAGAGGTATCTCTGGGCCCACTCGGTAGGACATCATCATAATGTGCACAATGTGACCAAGGGGTTGATCACGGGATGATGTGTTACGGAACGAGTAAAGAGACTTGCCGGTAACGAGATTGAACAAGGTATCGGTATACCGACGATCGAATCTCGGGCAAGTACCATACCGCTAGACAAAGGGAATTGTATACGGGATTGATTGAGTCCTTGACATCGTGGTTCATCCGATGAGATCATCGTGGAACATGTGGGAGCCAACATGGGTATCCAGATCCCGCTGTTGGTTATTGACCGGAGAACATCTCGGTCATGACTACATGTCTCCCGAACCCGTAGGGTCTACACACTTAAGGTTCGATGACGCTAGGGTTATAAAGGAAGTTTGTATGTGGTTACCGAATGTTGTTCGGAGTCCCGGATGAGATCCCGGACGTCACGAGGAGTTCCGGAATGGTCCGGAGGTAAAGATTTATATATAGGAAGTCCTGTTTCGGCCATCGGGACAAGTTTCGGGGTCATCGGTATTGTACCGGGACCACCGGAAGGGTCCCGGGGGCCCACCGGGTGGGGCCACCTGCCCCGTGTTGGAAATATGCCCTAGAGGCAATAATAAATTGATTATTATTATATTTCCTTGTTCATGATAATCGTTTATTATCCATGCTAGAATTGTATTGATAGGAAACTCAGATACATGTGTGGATACATAGACAACACCATGTCCCTAGTAAGCCTCTAGTTGACTAGCTCGTTGATCAATAGATGGTTACGGTTTCCTGACCATGGACATTGGATGTCGTTGATAACAGGATCACATCATTAGGAGAATGATGTGATGGACAAGACCCAATCCTAAGCCTAGCACAAGATCATGTAGTTCGTATGCTAAAGCTTTTCTAATGTCAAGTATCATTTCCTTAGACCATGAGATTGTGCAACTCCCGGATACCGTAGGAGTGCTTTGGGTGTGCCAAACGTCACAACGTAACTGGGTGGCTATAAAGGTACACTACGGGTATCTCTGAAAGTGTCTGTTGGGTTGGCACGAATCGAGATTGGGATTTTGTCACTCCGTGGAAACGGAGAGGTATCTCTGGGCCCACTCGGTAGGACATCATCATAATGTGCACAATGTGACCAAGGGGTTGATCACGGGATGATGTGTTACGGAACGAGTAAAGAGACTTGCCGGTAACGAGATTGAACAAGGTATCGGTATACCGACGATCGAATCTCGGGCAAGTACCATACCGCTAGACAAAGGGAATTGTATACGGGATCGATTGAGTCCTTGACATCGTGGTTCATCCGATGAGATCATCGTGGAACATGTGGGAGCCAACATGGGTATCCAGATCCCGCTGTTGGTTATTGACCGGAGAACATCTCGGTCATGTCTACATGCCTCCCGAACCCGTAGGGTCTACACACTTAAGGTTCAATGACGCTAGGGTTATAAAGGAAGTTTGTATGTGGTTACCGAATGTTGTTCGGAGTCCCGGATGAGATCCCGGACGTCACGAGGAGTTCCGGAATGGTCCGGAGGTAAAGATTTATATATAGGAAGTCCTGTTTCGGCCATCGGGACAAGTTTCGGGGTCATCGGTATTGTACCGGGACCACCGGAAGGGTCCCGGGGGCCCACCGGGTGGGGCCACCTGCCCCGGGGGGCCACATGGGCTGTAGGGGGTGCGCCTTGGCCTTCATGGGCCAAGGGCACCAGCCCCAAGAGGCCCATGTGCAAGGAAACTTGGAGAGGGAAGAGTCCTAAAGGGGGAAGGCACCTCCGAGGTGCCTTGGGGAGGATGGACTCCTCCCCATCCTTAGCCGCACCCCTTCCTTGGAGGAGGGGGCAAGTCTGCGCCTCCCCCCTCTCCCTTGGCCCTATATATATAGTGGGGAAAAGGAGGAGCAATCATACCTAAGGCCTTTGGTTGCCTCCCTCTCCCTCCCGTGACACATCTCCTCTCCCGTAGGTGCTCGGCGAAGCCCTGCAGGATAGCCACGCTCCTCCATCACCACCACGCCGTTGTGCTGCTGCTGGATGGAGTCTTCCTCAACCTCTCCCTCTCTCCTTGCTGGATCAAGGCGTGGGAGACATCGTCGAGCTGTACGTGTGTTGAACGCGGAGGTGCCGTCCGTTCGGCACTAGGATCATCGGTGATCTGAATCACGACGAGTACGACTCCATCAACCCCGTTCACTTGAACGCTTCCGCTTAGCGATCTACAAGGGTATGTAGATGCACTCCCCTTTCTACTCGTTGCTGGTCTCTCCATAGATAGATCTTGGTGTTACGTAGGAAAATTTTTGAATTTCTGCTACGTTCCCCAACAGTGGCATCATGAGCTAGGTCTATTGCGTAGATTCTTTGCACGAGTAGAACACAAAGTAGTTGTGGGCGTCGATATTGTTCAATATGCTTGCCGTTACTAGTCTTATCTTGATTCGGCGGCATCGTGGGATGAAGCGGCCCGGACCAACCTTACACGTACGCTTACGTGAGACCGGTTCCACCGACAAACATGCACTAGTTGCATAAGGTGGCTGGCGGGTGTCTGTCTCTCCCACTTTAGTCGGATCGGATTCGATGAAAAGGGTCCTTATGAAGGGTAAATAGCAATTGGCATATCACGTTGTGGTTCATGCGTAGGTAAGAAACGTTCTTGCTAGAAACCCATAGCAGCCACGTAAAACATGCAAACAACAATTAGAGGTCGTCTAACTTGTTTTTGCAGGGTATGCTATGTGATGTGATATGGCCAAAAAGGATGTGATGAATGATATATGTGATGTATGAGATTGATCATGTTCTTGTAATAGGAATCACGACTTGCATGTCGATGAGTATGACAACCGGCAGGAGCCATAGGAGTTGTCTTTATTTATTTGTGACCTGCGTGTCAACTTAAACGTCATGTAATTACTTTACTTTATTGCTAACCGTTAGCCATAGTAGTAGAAGTAATAGTTGGCGAGGCAACTTCATGAAGACACGATGATGGAGATCATGATGATGGAGATCATGGTGTCATGCCGGTGACGATGATGATCATGGAGCCCCGAAGATGGAGATCAAAAGGAGCAAAGTGATGATGGCCATATCATGTCACTATTTGATTGCATGTGATGTTTATCATGTTTATACATCTTATTTGCTTAGAACGACGGTAGTAAATAAGATGATCCCTTACAACAATTTCAAGAAGTGTTCTCCCCTAACTGAGCACCGTTGCGACAGTTCGCTGTTTCAAGACATCACGTGATGATCGGGTGTTTTATTCAGACGTTCAAATACAACGGGTGTTGACGAGCCTAGCATGTACAGACATGGCCTCGGAACACACGCGAAACACTTAGGGTTAACTTGACGAGCCTAGCATGTACAGACATGGCCTCGGAACACGGAGACCGAAAGGTCGAACATGAGTCGTATAGAAGATACGATCAACATAAAGATGTTCACCGATGATGACTAGTCCGTCTCACGTGATGATCGGACACGGCCTAGTTTGACTCGGATCATGTAATCACTTAGATGACTAGAGGGATGTCTATCTGAGTGGGAGTTCATAAGATGAACTTAATTATCCTGAACATAGTCAAAAGGTTTTTGCAAATTATGTCGTAGCTCACGCTATAGTTCTACTGTTTAGATATGTTCCTAGAGAAAAATTAGTTGAAAGTTGATAGTAGCAATTATGCGGACTAGGTCCGTAAACTGAGGATTGTCCTCATTGCTTCATAGAAGGCTTATGTCCTTAATGCACCGCTCAGTGTGCTGAACCTCGAACATTGTCTGTGGTTGTTGCGAACATCTGACATACACGTTTTGATAACTACGTGATAGTTCAGTTAAACAGTTTAGAGTTAAGGCACCAAAGACGTTTTTGAAACATCGCGAAACATATGAGATGTTTTGAGGGCTGAAATTGGGATTTCAGGCTCGTGCCCATGTCAAGAGGTATAAGACCTCCGATGACTTTCTTAACCTACAAACTAAGGAGAAAAGCTCAATTGTTGAGCTTATGCTCAGATTGTCTGAGTACAACAATCATTTGAATCAAGTGGGAGTTGATCTTCCAGATAAGACAGTGATGGTTCTCCAAAGTCATTGCCACCAAGCTGTTAGAGCTTCGTGATGAACTATAACATATCAGGGATAGATATGATGATCCTTGAGGTATTCGCGATGTTTGACACCGCGAAAGTAGAAATCAAGAAGGAGCATCAATTGTTGATGGTTGGTGAAACCACTAGTTTCAAGAAGGGCAAGGGCAAGAAGGGATACTTCATGAAACGACAAATCAGCTGCTGCTCTAATGAAGAAACCCAAGGTAAAACCCAAACCCGAGACTAAGTGCTTCTGTAATAAGGGGAACAACCACTAGAGCAGAATTACCCTAGATACTTGGTAGATGAGAAGGCTGGCAAGGTCGATAGAAGTATATTGGATATACATTGTGTTAATGTGTACTTTACTAGTACTCCTAGTAGCACCAGGGTATTAGATACCGGTTCGGTTGCTAAGTGTTAGTAACTCGAAATAAAAGCTACGACATAAACGGAGACTAGCTAAAGGTGAGCTGACGATATGTGTTGGAAGTGTTTCCAATGTTGATATGATCAAGCATCGCACGCTCCCTCTACCATCGAGATTTGGTGTTTGCGTTGAGCATAGACATGATTGGATTATGTCTATCGCAATACGGTTATTCATTTAAAGAGAATAATGGTTACTCTATTTATTTGAATAATACCTTCAATGGTCTTGCACCTAAAATGAATGGTTCATTGAAATCTCGATCGTAGTGATACACATGTTCATGCCAAAAGATAGTAATGATAGTACCACCTATTTGTGGCACTGCCACGTAAGTCATATCGGTATAAAATGCATGAAGAAGCTCCATGTTGATGGATCTTTGGACTCACTCATTTTTGAAAAGTTTGAGACATGCGAACCATGTCTATTGGTGTATTTGCATGAAGAAACTCCATGCAAATGGATCGTTTGAACTCACTTGATTTTGAATCACTTGAGATATGCAAATCATACCACATGGGCAAGATGACTGAAAAGCCTCGGTTTCAGTAAGATGGAACAAGATAGCAACTTGTTGGAAGTAACACATTTTGATGTGTGCAGTCCAATGAGTGCCGAGGCATGCAGTGAATATCGTTATGTTCTTACTTCACAGATGATTCGAGTAGATGTTGAGTATATTTACTTGATGAATCACAAGTCTGAATTATTGAAAGGTTCAAGTAATTTCAGAGTAAAGTTGAAAGATCGTCGTGACAAGAGGATAAAAGATCTATGATATGATCATAGAGATGAATATCTGAATCACGAGTTTGGCACAGAATTAAGACATTGTGGAAATTGTTTCACAACTGATACAGCCTGGAACACCATAGTGTGATGGTGTGTCCAAACGTCATAGTTGCACCCTATTGGATATGGTGCATACCATGATGTCTCTTATCGAGTTACCACTATCGTTCATGGGTTAGGCATTAGAGACAACCACATTCACTTTAAATAGGGCACCACGTAATTCCGATGAGATGACACCGTATGAATTATGGTTTAGAGAAACCTAAATTGTCGTTTCTTAAAAGTTTGGGGCTGCGACGCTTATATGAAAAAGTTTCAGGTTGATAAGCTCGAACCCAAAGCGGATAAAATGCATCTTCATAGGAAACCCAAAACAGTTGGGTATACCTCCTAATTCAGATCCGAAAGCAATATGAATTGTTTCTAGAATCGGGTCCTTTCTCGAGGAAAGGTTTCTCTCGAAAAGTTGAGTGGGAGAATGGTGGAGACTTGATGAGGTTATTGAACTGTCACTTCAACAAGTGTGTAGCAGGGCACAGGAAGTTGTTCCTGTGGCACGTACACCAACTGAAGTGGAAGCTTATGATAGTGATCATGAAACTTCGGATCGAGTCACTAACAAACCTCGTGGGATGACAAGGATGTGTACTACTTCAGAGTGGTACGTAATCCTGTCTTGGAAGTCATGTTGCTAGACAACAATGAACCTACGAGCTATGGAGAAGCGATGGTGGGCCCGGATTCCGATAAATGGCTCAAGGCCATAAAACCTGAGAGAGAATCCATGTATGAAAACAAAGTGTAGACTTTGGAAGAACTACTTGATGGTCGTAAGGCTGTTAGGTACATATGGATTTTGAAAGGAAGACAGACAATGATGGTAAGTGTCACCATTGAGAAAGCTCGACTTGTCGTTAAGATGTTTTTCGACAAGTTCAAGGAGTTGACTACGATGAGACTTTCTCACTCGTAGCGATGCTAAGAGTCTGTTGGAATTATATTAGCAATTACTGCATTATTTATGAAATCTTGCAGATAGGATGTCAAAAACATTGTTTCCTCGACGATTCTTGAGGAAAGGTTGTATGTGATACAACCGGAAGGTTTTGTCTATCCTGAAATATGCTAATAAGTATGCAAAGCTCCAGCAATCCTTCTGAGGACTGGAGTGAGCGTCTCGGAGTTGGAATGTATGCTTTGATGATGATCAAAGATTTTGGGTGTATACAAAGTTTATGAGAAACTTGTATTTCCAAAGAAGTGAGTGGGAGCACTATAGAATTTCTGGGGAGTATATCTTGTTGACATATTAATGATCAGAAATGACGTAGAATTTCTGGAAAGCATATAGGGTTATTTGGAAAGTGTTTTCAATGGAAAACCTGGATTAAGCTACTTGAACATTGAGCATCAAGATCTATAAGGATAGATCAAAACGCTTAATAGTACTTTCAAATGAGCACATGCCTTGACATGATCTTGAAGGTGTTCAAGATGGATCAGTCAAAGAAGGAGTTCTTGCCTGAGTTGTAAGGTATGAAGTTAAGACTTAAAGCTCGACCATGGCAGAATAGAGAGAAAGGACTAAGGTCGTCCCCTATGCATAAGACGTAGGCTCTACAGTATGCTATGCTGCGTACCGCACCTGAAGTGTGCTTTACCATGAGTCAGTCAAGGGGTACAAGAGTGATCCAAGAATGGATCACAGGACAGCGGTCAAAGTTATCCTTAGTAACTAGTGGACTAAGGAATTTTCTCAATTATGGAGGTGGTAAAAGAGTTCGTCGTAAAGGGTTACGTCGATGCAAGCTTAACACCTATCCGGATAGCTCTGAGTAGAGATACCGGATACGTATAATGGAGCAACAATTTAGAATAGCTCCAAGTAGAACAGTTATTTGGAATAGCTCCAAATAGAACGTGGTAGCTGCATCTAGGAGATGACATAGAGATTTGTAAAGCACACACGGATCTGAAAGGTTCAGACCCGTTGACTATAACCTCTCTCACAAGCATAACATGATCAAACCCAGAACTCATTGAGTGTTAATCACATGGTAAATGTGAACTAGATTATTGACTCTAGTAAACTCTTTGGGTGTTAGTCACATGGGGATGTGACCTTGAGTGTTAATCACATATCGATGTGAACTAGATTATTGACTCTAGTGCAAGTGGGAGACTGTTGGAAATATGCCCTAGAGGCAATAATAAATTGATTATTATTATATTTCCTTGTTCATGATAATCGTTTATTATCCATGGTAGAATTGTATTGATAGGAAACTCAGATACATGTGTGGATACATAGACAACACCATGTCCCTAGTAAGCCTCTAGTTGACTAGCTCGTTGATCAATAGATGGTTACGGTTTCCTGACCATGGACATTGGATGTCGTTGATAACGGGATCACATCATTAGGAGAATGATGTGATGGACAAGACCCAATCCTAAGCCTAGCACAAGATCATGTAGTTCGTATGCTAAAGCTTTTCTAATGTCAAGTATCATTTCCTTAGACCATGAGATTGTGCAACTCCCGGATACCGTAGGAGTGCTTTGGGTGTGCCAAACGTCACAACGTAACTGGGTGGCTATAAAGGTACACTACGGGTATCTCTGAAAGTGTCTGTTGGGTTGGCACGAATCGAGATTGGGATTTTGTCACTCCGTGGAAATGGAGAGGTATCTCTGGGCCCACTCGGTAGGACATCATCATAATGTGCACAATGTGACCAAGGGGTTGATCACGGGATGATGTGTTACGGAACGAGTAAAGAGACTTGCCAGTAACGAGATTGAACAAGGTATCGGTATACCGACGATCGAATCTCGGGCAAGTACCATACCGCTAGACAAAGGGAATTGTATACGGGATCGATTGAGTCCTTGACATCGTGGTTCATCCGATGAGATAATCGTGGAACATGTGGGAGCCAACATGGGTATCCAGATCCCGCTGTTGGTTATTGACCGGAGAACATCTCGGTCATGTCTACATGCCTCCCGAACCCGTAGGGTCTACACACTTAAGGTTCGATGACGCTAGGGTTATAAAGGAAGTTTGTATGTGGTTACCAAATGTTGTTCGGAGTCCCGGATGAGATCCCGGACGTCACGAGGAGTTCCGGAATGGTCCGGAGGTAAAGATTTATATATAGGAAGTCCTGTTTCGGCCATCGGGACAAGTTTCGGGGTCATCGGTATTGTACCGGGACCACCGGAAGGGTCCCGGGGGCCCACCGGGTGGGGCCACCTGCCCCGGGGGGCCACATGGGCTGTAGGGGGTGCGCCTTGGCCTTCATGGGCCAAGGGCACCAGCCCCAAGAGGCCCATGCGCAAGGAAACTTGGAGAGGGAAGAGTCCTAAAGGGGGAAGGCACCTCCGAGGTGCCTTGGGGAGGATGGACTCCTCCCCATCCTTAGCCGCACCCCTTCCTTGGAGGAGGGGGCAAGGCTGCGCCTCCCCCCTCTCCCTTGGCCCTATATATATAGTGGGGAAAAGGAGGAGCAATCATACCTAAGGCCTTTGGTTGCCTCCCTCTCCCTCCCGTGACACATCTCCTCTCCCGTAGGTGCTCGGCGAAGCCCTGCAGGATAGCCACGCTCCTCCATCACCACCACGCCATTGTGCTGCTGCTGGATGGAGTCTTCCTCAACCTCTCCCTCTCTCCTTGCTGGACCAAGGCGTGGGAGACATCGTCGAGCTGTACGTGTGTTGAACGCGGAGGTGCCGTCCGTTCGGCACTAGGATCATCGGTGATCTGAATCACAACGAGTACGACTCCATCAACCCCGTTCACTTGAACGCTTCCGCTTAGCGATCTACAAGGGTATGTAGATGCACTCCCCTTTCTACTCGTTGCTGGTCTCTCCATAGATAGATCTTGGTGTTACGTAGGAAATTTTTTGAATTTCTGCTACGTTCCCCAACATTACTGTTGTTCCTAATGATAAAGATGAATTGATTCCACAAAGAATTATCACAGGTTATAGGATGGTAATTGATTTCCACAAATTAAATAAAGCTACTAAGAAAGATCATTACCCCTTACCTTTTATTGATCAAATGCTAGAAAGATTATGCAAACATACACACTATTGCTTTCTAGATGGTTATTCTGGTTTCTCTCAAATACCTGTGTCGGCTAGAGATCAATCAAAGACTACTTTTACATGCCCTTTTGGTACTTTTGCTTATAGACGTATGCCTTTTGGTTTATGTAATGCACCTGCTACCTTTCAAAGATGCATGATGGCTATATTCTCTGACTTTTGTAAAAAAGATTTGTGAGGTTTTCATGGATGATTTTTCCGTCTATGGTTCCTCTTTTGATGATTGCTTGAGTAATCTCGATCGAGTTTTGTAGAGATGTGAAGAAACTAATCTTGTCTTGAATTGGGAAAAGTGCCACTTTATGGTTAATGAAGGTATTGTCTTGGGGCACAAAGTTTCTGAAAGAGGTATTGAAGTTGATAAAGCCAAGGTCGATGCTATTGAAAAGATGCCATGTCCGAAGGACATCAAAGGTATAAGAAGTTTCCTTGGTCACGCCGGATTTTACAGGAGGTTCATTAAGGACTTCTCAAAAATTTCTCGGCCTCTGACTAATTTATTGCAAAAAGATATACCATTTGTCTTTGATGATGATTGTGTAGAAGCATTTGAAATACTTAAGAAAGCATTAGTCTCTGCACCTGTTGTTCAGCCACCTGATTGGAATTTACCCTTTGAAATTATGTGTGATGCTAGTGATTATGCTGTAGGTGCTATTCTAGGGCAAAGAGTTGATAAGAAATTAAATGTTATTTATTATGCTAGTAAGACTCTAGACAATGCTCAAAGAAATTATGCTACTACTGAAAAAGAGCTTTTAGCAGTTGTATTTGCTTGTGATAAGTTCAGACCTTATATTGTTGATTCTAAAGTAACTATTCACACTGATCATGCTGCTATTAAGTACCTTATGGAAAAGAAAGATGCTAAACCTAGACTTATTAGATGGGTTCTCTTGCTACAAGAATTTGATTTGCATATCGTTGATAGAAAGGGAGCTGAGAACCCCGTTGCAGACAACTTGTCTAGGTTAGAGAATGTTCTTGATGACCCACTACCTATTAACGGTAGCTTTCCTGATGAACAATTAAATGTTATAAGTACTTCTCGTAGTACTCCATGGTATGCTGATTATGCTAATTATATTGTTGCTAAGTTTATACCACCTAACTTCACATACCAGCAAAACAAAAAGTTTTTCTATGATTTAAGACATTACTTTTGGGATGATCCACATCTTTATAAAGAAGGAGTAGATGGTGTTATTAGACATTGTGTACCTGAGCATGAACAGGAACTGATCCTACGCAAGTGTCACTCCGAGGCTTATGGAGGACACCACGCCGGAGATAGAACTGCACATAAGGTATTGCAATCTGGTTTTATTGGCCTACTCTCTTCAAGGATGCCCGTAAGTTTGTCTTGTCTTGTGATGAATGTCAAAGAATTGGTAATATTAGTAGACGTTAAGAAATGCCTATGAATTATTCACTTGTTATTGAACCATTTGATGTTTGGGGCTTTGATTATATGGGACCTTTTCCTGCCTCTAATGGATACACACATATTTTAGTTGCTGTTGATTACGTTACTAAGTGGGTAGAAGCTATTCAAACTAGTAGTGCTGATCATAACACTTCTATTAAAATGCTTAAGGAAGTTATTTTCCCGAGGTTTGGAGTCCCTAGATATTTAATGACTGATGGTGGTTCACACTTTATTCATGTTACTTTCCGTAAAATGCTTGCTAAATATGATGTTAATCATAGAATTGCATCTCCTTATCACCCTCAGTCTAGTGGTCAAGTAGAGTTGAGCAATAGAGAGCTCAAATTAATTTTGCAGAAGACTGTTAATAGGTCTAGAAAGAATTGGTCCAAGAAACTTGATGATGCATTGTGGGCTTATAGAACTGCATACAAAAATCCTATGGGTATGTCTCCGTATAAAATGGTTTATGGAAAAGCATGTCACTTACCTCTCGAACTAGAACATAAGGCATATTGGGCTATTAAAGAGCTCAACTATGATTTTAAACTTGCCGGTGAGAAGAGGTTATTTGATATTAGCTCACTTGATGAATGGAGAACCCAAGCTTATGAAAATGCCAAGTTGTTTAAAGAAAAAGTTAAAAGATGGAATGACAAAAGGATACAAAAGCGTGAGTTTAATGTAGGTGATTATGTATTGCTATACAACTCTCGTTTAAGATTTTTTGCAGGAAAACTTCTCTCTAAATGGGAAGGCCCCTATGTTATCGAAGAGGTCTATCGTTCCGGTGCCATAAAAATCAACAACTTCGAGGGCACAAATCCGAAGGTGATAAACGGTCAAAGAATCAAACATTGTATCTCAGGTAATCCCATAAATGTTGAAACCAATATTATTGAAACCGTAACCCCACAGGAATACATAAGGGACAATTTCCGAAATGTTTCAGACTCCGAAAAGGAATAGGTATGTGGTACGGTAAGTAAACCGACTCCAAAACAATTTTTAAGGCAATATTTCTCCGTTTTGGAATATTTAGAAAAATTGAAAAATAAGTAGCAGTCCGGGAAGGACATGAGGGTCCCACGAGGGTGGTGGGCACCCCCCTCCTAGGGCGCGCCCCCTACC
This sequence comes from Triticum dicoccoides, assembly GCF_002162155.2. Taxonomy (NCBI): domain Eukaryota; kingdom Viridiplantae; phylum Streptophyta; class Magnoliopsida; order Poales; family Poaceae; genus Triticum; species Triticum dicoccoides. Next base: position 37,413,753 of record NC_041390.1, on the reverse strand, counting down.
TCGTGAGCACCTCGTGTGCCTTCCGGACTCCGTTTTCTTGCACGTTATGTATTTTGGTCGGTAAAAATTCATTATATAACCTCCCGAAGGTTTTGACTCCTGCATCACGCAAATTTCCTCTGTTCTTGTTTCGAGCTGTTTTCCTGACAGATCTAGGTTATCATGACGGCTCGCATCAAAAGGACGGCGCAACCAGATCCATCTATGGACCACGCAGGCGTGCTCCAGCATACGATGCAACACAACAAACATCCAAACACTATGGTACACCCAGATACAGGGGTGCCGCACACCCCCTATGTTTCACCGACGAGGTACTGGAGCATGAATTTCCAGAGGGATTCAAACCCGTAAACATAGAGGCATACGACGGAACAACAGACCCTGGGGTCTGGATTGAGGACTATATCCTCCATATCCATATGGCTCGAGGAGATGATCTCCACGCCATTAAGTATTTACCCCTCAAACTCAAAGGGCCAGCTCGACACTGGCTTAAAAGCCTCCCCGAAAGCTCCATTGGAAGCTGGGAAGAGCTCGAAGACGCTTTTCGGGCAAATTTTCAAGGGACTTATGTCCGACCTCCGGACGCGGATGATTTGAGTCATATAACTCAACAGCCCGGAGAGTCAGCCCGAAAGCTTTGGAACATGTTCCTTACTAAAAAGAACCAAATAGTCGACTGTCCGGACGCCGAAGCCTTGCCAGCTTTTAAGCATAGCGTCCGTGACGAATGGCTTGCCAGACACCTCGGCCAAGAAAAGCCGAGAACAATGGCAGCATTAACAAGCCTCATGACCCGCTTTTGCGCGGGTGAAGATAGCTGGCTAGCCAGATGCAGCACCAGCGACCCCAGTACATCCGAAGTTAGAGATGGAAACGGGAAATCACGGCGCAACAACAATAATAAACGCCGGAATAAATAAGACAGCACGAAGAGCACGGCAGTAAACGCCGGATTCAAAAGCTCTCGGCCAAGTCAGCAAAAGCCGCCCTCTAAAGGCGCCAGAGACGAACTGTCCAGCCTAAACAAAATTCTGGACCAAGTATGTCAGATCCATAGCACCCCCGGTAAACCTGCTAATCATACCCACAGAAAATGTTGCGTCTTCAAGCAGTCCGGCAAGCTCAACGCTGTACACAAGGGGGAAGATACACCAAGTGAAGACGAGGATGAGCCTCTCAAGCAAGACACTGGGAATGATACATCTCCGTCGTATCTATAATTTTTGATTGTTCCATGCCAATATTCTACAATTTTCATATACTTTTGGCAACTTTTTATACTATTTTTGGGACTAACATATTGATCCAGTGCCCAGTGCCAGTTCCTGTTTGTTGCATTTTTTTTGTTTCGCAGAAAACCCATACCAAACGGAGTCCAAAAGGAATAAAAACTGACGGAGATTTATTTTGGAATATTTATGAATTTTGGGAAGTGGAATCATCGCGAGACGGTGCCCGAGGGGGGCACGAGGTAGGGGGGCGCGCCCCAGGGTGTTAGGCGTGCCCCTGACCCTTGTGGCCACCCCGTAAGGCGGTTGGAGCCCTTCTTTCACCGCAAGAAAGCTAATATCCGTATAGAGATCATGTTAAAATTTCAGCCCAATCGGAGTTACGGATCTCCGGGAATATAAGAAACAGTGAAAGGGAAGAATCTGAGAACGCAGAAACAGAGAGAGACAGAGAGACATATCCAATCTCGGAGGGGCTCTCGCCCCTCCCACGCCATGGAGGCCATGGACCAGAGGGGAAACCCTTCTCCCATCTAGGGAGGAGGTCAAGGAAGAAGAAGAAGAAGGAGGGGGGGCTCTCTCCCCCTCGCTTCCGGTGGCACCGGAGTGCCACCGGGGGCCATCATCATCACCGCGATCTACACCAACACCTCCGCCATCTTCACCAACATCTCCATCACCTTCCCCCCTCTATCTACAGCAGTCCACTCCCCCGCAACCCTCTGTACCCTCTACTTGAACATGGTGCTTTATGCTTCATATTATTATCCAATGATGTGTTGCCATCCTATGATGTCTGAGTAGATTTTCGTTGTCCTATGGGTGGTTGATGAATTGCTATGATTGATTTAATTTGCTTGTGGTTATGTTGCTGTCCTTTGGTGTCCATCATATGATTGCGCACGTGGATCACACTCTAGGGTTAGTTGTATGTTGATAGGACTATGTATTGGGGGGGCACGAGTGACAGAAGCTTCAACCTAGCATAGAAATTGATGCATACGGGATTGAAGGGGGGCCAATATATCTTAATGCTATGGTTGGGTTTTACCTTAATGAACATTAGTAGTTGCGGATGCTTGCTAATAGTTCCAATCATAAGTGCATAGAATTCCAAGTCAGGGATGACATGCTAGCAGTGGCCTCTCCCACATAATACTTGCTATCGGTCTAGTAAAGTAGTCAATTGCTTAAGGGGCAATTTCGCAACTCCTACCACCAATTTTCCACACTCGCTATATTTACTTTATTGTTTCTTTACCTAAACAGCCCCTACTTTTTATTTATGTACTCTTTATTATCTTGCAAACCTATCCAACAACACCTACAAAGTACTTCTAGTTTCATACTTGTTCTAGGTAAAGCGAACGTCAAGCGTGCGTAGAGTTGTATCGGTGGTCGATAGAACTTGAGGGAATATTTGTTCTACCTTTAGCTCCTCGTTGGGTTCGACACTCTTACTCAAGGTTGTCAGAATCGCGATTTTGAATCGGATCGGAGCTTTGATGGTAGGATCGCAAATCGTAGAATCTCCACTATCAGGATCATAGAAACGTAGATTCTAAGAACTAAAATCGTAGAATCATAGGGGTTAGTTTGGATCGTAAAGTCGTAGAATCGTATAGCAGAATCGCGATTCTGACAACCTTGCTCTTACTTATCGAAAACTGTTGCGATCCCCTATACTTGTGGGTTATCAAGACCTTTTTCTGGCGCCGTTGCCGGGGAGCAATAGCGTGGGGTGAATATTCTCGTGTGTGCTTGTTTGCTTTATCACCAAGTAATTTTTATTTGCTGTTCTTAGTTGTTTTCTATCTTTAGTTATGGGTAGGAAACGCAAAATACGAAAAAAATTAGTTGTACCTACTGAACCAATGGTTGAAGAACCACTCAAAATCTATCACACTAGTGAAGCTTATTACTTGGATCATCTTCGATCCCTATGTGCTCGTGCTGAAACCCCAACTAGCTTAGTTGAGGGCAAATATTTAGATAGCATGCTTGTTATGTGCGACACCGAATATCAGAAAAAGGGAAAACTTTACTGGATCAAATTCATTGTTTGCAATGCTATGCTTGGAATTTATGTGAAATAAATGATTTTACTTGTTGTTCTGAAAACCCTTAGAAACACCTTCCCTATCAATGTGAGTTTGGTGATAATGGAATCGTATCCTCTTATGCTAAGGGTGTTTATAGTTACTATGATGTTCAACAAATTGAAGAATTTGTTGCTTTTAAGGGTGCTTATGAAATTGCTTCTTTGATTGAAAAGTATGATGCTACTCTTTACAAATCTGAAAATTTTGCCATACTTAAATATTGCTATGATAATTATGCTTCTAATGCCTATGTTAAACTATATATTGAGGAATACTCCGCTGTCCAAGAAGAGACTAATATTTTGCAGGAGTCTATGGAAGAAGAAATTGATGAAACTGTGAGCTCATTGGATGAAAAAGATGAGGAGGAGAGCGAAGAGAAAAGGAGGAAGAGCGGATTGATCACCCGTGCCCACCTTCTAATGAGAGTAACTCTTCAACTCATACATTGTTTAATTCCCCTTCGTGCTTACCGAAGGATGATTGCTATGATGATTGTTATGATCCCATTGATTCTCTTGAAATATCCCTTTTTGATGATGCTTGCTATGCTTGTGGCCAAGATGCCAATATGAATGATGCTTATGGAGATGAACTTGCTATAGTTCCTTATGTTAAACATGAAGTTGTTGCTATTGCACCCACGCATGATAGTCCTATTATCTTTTTGAATTCTCCCAACTACACTATATCGGAGAAGTTTGCACTTATTAAGGATTATATTGATGGGTTGCCTTTTACTACTACACATGATGATTTTGATGAGTATAATATGCATGTGCTTGCTTCTCCTACTTGCAATTATTATGAGAGAGGAACTATATCTCCACCTCTCTATGTTTCCAACACGATAAAATTGCAAGAAACTGTTTATACTATGCATTGGCCTTTACTTTGTGTGCATGAATTGTTCTTTTATGACATGCCAATGCATAGGAAGAGAGTTAGACTTCGTTATTGCATGATATATGTTACTTTGTGCTCACTACTAAATTATAAATCATTTTTAATTAAAATTGGCTTTGATATACCTTGGGATCCGGGTGGATCCATTACTTGAGCACCATATGCCTAGCTTAATGGCTTTAAAGAAAGCGCTGCCAGGGAGACAACCTGGAAGTTTTAGAGAGTCATTTATTTCTGTTTAGTGCTTTTATATAGTTTTAAAACAATAAAAATAAAGAGGGGAACCCAAAAAAATTTCGAAAAGGAAAGCGAAAGTGAGAAAGACAAGCATTGTTGAAGTGGGAGCTAGCCTTGAACTTTGTTCATGCTCATGGAAACTTTGTGAATCTTGATTACAGAAACTTTTCAATAAAAATAATCATCCCCTTGTACAATTCCATTGTATTATAAAAATAATGTGCCAAGGTTTGCCTTTAGGATGTTTACATTTGCTTGATGGTTTGTACGATGCAGGACGGAAACTTTGGCTGTAGTGCGCGATTTTACGTTTTTAGCTGGAACGTCAAATGGTTCTGATTCTTTTTGAAATGTCTTCCTATACAAATTGTTTATTTTTCCTAATTTTGGTAGAATATTTCAAGTAACATAAGTATGGTGAATGTTCAGATTGTTACAAACTGTTCTGTTTTAGACAGATTCTGTTTTTGATGCATAGTTTGCTCGTTTTGATGAAACTATCGATTCATATCAGTGGATTAAGCCATGTAAAATGTATATTACAGTAGACACAATGAAAAAACAAAATATGAATTGGTTTGCAATAGTATTTAGAGTAGTGATTTGCTTTATTATACTAACGGATCTTACCGAGTTTTCTGTTGAAGTTTTGTGTGGATGAAGTGTTCGATGATTGAGAAGGTCTCGATGTGAGAAGAAGGAAGAGAGGCAAGAGCTCAAGCTTGGGGATTCCCAAGGCTTCCCAAGTAAATATTCAAGGAGACTCGAGCGTCTAAGCTTGGGTATGCTGGGGAGGCATCCCCTCTTTCTTCAACAAATACCGGTATGTTTTCGGATTCGTTTCGTTCATGCGATATGTGCAAGTCTTGGAGCGTCTTTTGCATTTAGGTTTTTCTTTTTATTTTTATGCACCATGATGGCACAGTGAGAACCGAAAGAAATATCGGAAGTTGAGAGCACCCGCTGACGGGTCGCAGTGGAGAAAAATCGAGAGAAAGTACTGGGATAAGTTTGCAAAGGACCCAAGGAATGTATGGTTTGCTTTAAGCGCGGATGGCATGAAGGAAATATGCCCTAGAGGCAATAATAAAGTTATTATTTTACTTCCTTATATCATGATAAATGTTTATTATTCATGCTAGAATTGTACTAACCGGAAACATAATACTTGTGTGAATACATAGACAAACTAAACGTCACTAGTATGCCTCTACTTGACTAGCTCGTTAATCAAAGATGGTTATGTTTCCTAACCATAGACAAAGAGTTGTTATTTGATTAACGGGATCACATCATTAGGAGAATGATGTGATTGACTTGATCCATTCCGTTAGCTTAGCACTCGATCATTTAGTATGTTGCTATTGCTTTCTTCATGACTTATACATGTTCCTATGACTATGAGATTATGCAACTCCCGTTTACCGGAGGAACACTTTGTGTGATACCAAACGTCACAACGTAACTGGGTGATTATAAAGGAGCTCTACAGGTGTCACCAAAGGTACATGTTGGGTTGGCGTATTTCGAGATTAGGATTTGTCACTCCGATTGTCGGAGAGGTATCTCTGGGCCCTCTCGGTAATGCACATCACATAAGCCTTGCAAGCATTGCAACTAATGAGTTAATTGCGAGATGATGTATTACGAAACGAGTAAAGAGACTTGCCGGTAATGAGATTGAACTAGGTATTGAGATACCAACGATCGAATCTTGGGCAAATAACATACCGATGACAAAGGGAACAACGTATGTTGTTATGCGGTCTGACCGATAAAGATCTTCGTAGAATATGTGGGAGCCAATATGAGCATCCAGGTTCCGCTATTGGTTATTGACCGGAGACATGTCTCGGTCATGTCTACATTGTTCTCGAACCCGTAGGGTCCGCACGCTTAAGGTTTCGATGACAGTTATATTATGAGTTTATGAGTTTTGATGTACTGAAGTTAGTTCGGAGTCCCGGATGTGATCACGGACATGAAGAGGAGTCTCGAAATGGTCGAGACATAAAGATTGATATATTGGACGGCTATATTCGGGCACCGGAAGTGTTCCGGGTGATTTCGGAGAAAACCGGAGAGCCGGAGGGTTACCGGAACCCCCCCGGGAGAAGTAATGGGCCATATGGGCCTTAGTGGAGAGAGAGAGGGGCAGCCAGGGTGGGCCGCGCACCTCCTCCCCTGGTCCGAATTGGACTAGGAGAGGGGGGGTGGCGCCCCCCTTTCCTTCTCCCTCCCCACTTCTTTCCCCCTCCTAGTAGGAGTCCTACTCCTAGTAGGAGGAGGACTCCTCCTTGGCGCACCATAGGGGCCGGCCGACCTCCTCCCCTTGATCCTTTATATACGGGGGCAGGGAGGCACCCTAGAGACACACAAGTTGATCCACGTGATCATATTCTTAGCTGTTGGCGGTGCCCCCTTCCACCATAATCCTCGATAATATTGTAGCGGTGCTTAGGCGAAGTCCTGCGATGGTAGTACATCAAGATCGTCACCACGCCGTCGTGCTGATGGAACTCTTCCCCAACACTTTGCTGGATCGGAGCCCGGGGATCGTCTTCGAGCTGAACGTGTGCTAAAACTCGGAGGTGCCGTAGTTTCGGTGCTTGATCGGTCGGGCCGTGAAGACGTATGACTACATCAACCGCGTTGTGCTAACGCTTTCGCTGTCGATCTACAAGGGTACGTAGATCACACTCTCCCCTCTCGTTGCTATGCATCACCATGATCTTGCGTGTGCGTAGGAATTTTTTTGAAATTACTACATTCCCCAACAGTGGTATCAGAGCCTAGGTTTTATGTGTTGATGTTATATGCACGAGTAGAACACAAGTGAGTTGTGGGCGATATAAGTCATACTGCTTACCACCATGTCATACTTTGGTTCGGCGGTATTGTTGGACGAAGTGGCCCGGACCGACATTACGGTACGCTTACACGAGACCGGTTCTCCCGACGTGCTTTGCACAAAGGTGGCTAGTGGGTGTCAGTTTCTCCAACTATAGTTGAACCAAGTGTGGCTAGCCCGGTCCTTGCGAAGGTTAAAACAGCACCAACTTGACAAACTATCGTTGTGGTTTTGATGCGTAGGTAAGATTGGTTCTTGCTTAAGCCCGTAGCAGCCACGTAAAACTTGCAACAACAAAGTAGAGGACGTCTAACTTGTTTTTGCAGGGCATGTTGTGATGTGATATGGTGAAGACATGATGCTGAATTTTATTGTATGAGATGATCATGTTTTGTAACCAAGTTATCGGCAACTGGCAGGAGCCATATGGTTGTCGCTTTATTGTATACAATGCAATTGCGCTGTAATGCTTTACTTTATCACTAAGCGGTAGCGATAGTCGTGGAAGCATAAGATTGGCGAGACAACAACGATGCTACGATGGTGATCAAGGTGTCGCGCCGGTGACGATGGTGATCACGACGGTGCTTCGAAGATGGAGATCACAAGCACAAGATGATGATGGCCATATCATATCACTTATATTGATTGCATGTGATGTTTATCTTTTATGCATCTTATCTTGCTTTGATTGACGGTAACATTTTAAGATGATCTCTCACTAATTATCAAGAAGTGTTCTCCCTGAGTATGCACCGTTGTGAAAGTTCTTCGTGCTGAGACACCACGTGATGATCAGGTGTGATAGGCTCTACGTTCAAATACAACGGGTGCAAAACAGTTGCACATGCAGAATACTCAGGTTATACTTGACGAGCCAAGCATATACAGATATGGCCTCGGAACACGGAGACCGAAAGGTCGAGCGTGAATCATATAGTAGATATGATCAACATAGCGATGTTCACCAATGAAACTACTCCATCTCACGTGATGATCGGACATGGTTTAGTTGATTTGGATCACGTAATCACTTAGAGGATTAGAGGGATGTCTATCTAAGTGGGAGTTCTTTAGTAATATGATTAATTGAACTTTAATTTATCATGAACTTAGTCCTGGTAGTATTAGCATATCTATGTTGTAGATCAATAGCCCGCGTTGTTTTCATATGTTTATTTTGATATGTTCCTAGAGAAAATTGTGTTGAAAGATGTTAGTAGCAATGATGCGGATTGGATCCGTGATCTGAGGTTTATCCTCATTGCTGCACAGAAGAATTATGTCCTTGATGCACCGCTAGGTGACAGACCTATTGCAGGAGCGGATGCAGACGTTATGAACGTTTGGCTAGCTCAATATGATGACTACTTGATAGTTTAGTGCACCATGCTTAACGGCTTAGAAGCGGGACTTCAAAGACGTTTTTGAACATCATGGACCATATGAGATGTTCCAGGAGTTGAAGTTAATATTTCAAGCAAATACCCGAGTTGAGAGATATGAAGTCTCCAACAATTTCTATAGCTAAAAGATGGAGGAGAATCTCTCAACTAGTGAGCATGTGCTCAGATTGTCTGAGTACTACAATCGCTTGAATCAAGTGGGAGTTAATCTTCTAGATAAGATAGTGATTGACAGAATTCTCTAGTCACCATCACCAAGTTAGTGGAACTTCGTGATGAACTATAATATGCAAGGGATAACGTTACAATTCCCAAGCTTTTCATGATGATGAAATCAATGAAGGTAGAAATCAAGAAAGAGCATCAAGTGTTGATGGTTGACAAGACCACTAGTTTCAAGAAAAGGGCAAAGGGAAGAAGGGGAACTTCAAGAAGAACGGCAAGCAAGTTGCTACTCAAGTGAAGAAGCCCATGTCTGATCCTAAGCCTGAGACTAAGTGCTTCTACTGCAAAGGAACTGGTCACTGGAAGCGGAACTACCCCAAGTGATTGGCGGATAAGAAGGATGGCAAAGTGAACATAAGTATATTTGATATACATGTTATTGATGTGTACTTTACTAGTGTTTATAGCAACCCCTCAGTATTTGATACTAGTTCAGTTACTAAGATTAGTAACTCAAAACAGGAGTTGTAGAATAAACAGAGACTAGTTAAGGGTGAAGTGACGATGTGTGTTGGAAGTGGTTCCAAGATTGATATGACCATCATCGCACACTCCCCATACTTTCGGGATTAGTGTTGAACCTAAATAACTGTTATTTGGTGTTTGCGTTGAGCATGAATATGATTTGATCATGTTTATTGTAATACGGTTATTCATTTAAGTAAGAGAATAAATTGTTGTTCTGTTTAAATGAATAAAACCTTATATGGTTACACACCCAATGAAAATGGTTCATTGGATCTCGATCGTAGTGATACACATATTCATAATATTGAAACCAAAAGATGCAAAGTTAATAATGATAGTGCAACTTATTTGTGGCACTGCCGTTTAGGTCATATTGGTGTAAAGCGCATGAAGAAACTCCATGCTGATGGGTTTTTGGAATCACTTGATTATGAATCAGTTGATGCTTGCGAACCATGCCTCATAGGCAAGATGACTAAAACGCCGTTCTCCAGAACTATGGAACGAGCAACTGACTTATTGGAAATAATACATACTGATGTATGAGATCCGATGAGTGTTAAGGCTCGCGGCGGGTATCATTATTTTCTGACCTTCACAGATGATTTAAGCAGATATGGGTATATCTACTTAATGAAACACAAGTCTGAAATATTTGAAAAGTTCAAAGAATTTCAGAGTGAAGTGGAGAATCATCGTAACAAGAAAATAAAAGTTTCTACGATATGATCGTAGAGGTAAAATATTTGATTTACGAGTTTGGCCTTCAGTTAAAACAATGTGAAATAGTTTCACTACTCACGCCACCTGGAACACCACAGCATAATGGTTTGTCCGAACATCATAACCGTACTTTATTAGATATGGTGTGATCTATGATGTCTCTTACCGATCTACCACTATCGTTTTGGGGTTATGCATTAAAGATAGCTGCATTCACGTTTAAAAGGGCACCATCTAAAGTCCGTTAAGACGACACAATCTGAACTGTGGTTTGGCAAGAAACCAAAGTTGTCGTTTCTTAAAGTTTGAGGTTGCAATGCTTATGTGAAAAAGTTTCAACCTGATAAGCTCTAACCCAAATCGGAGAAGTGCATCTTCATAGGATACCCAAAAGAAAATGTTGGGTACACCTTCTATCACAGATCCGAAGGCAAGATATTCGTTGCTGAGAATGGATCCTTTCTAGAGAAGGAGTTTCTCTCGAAAGAAGTGAGTGGGAGGAAAGTAGAAAACTTGATAAGGTAATTGTACCTTCTCCCTTATTGGAAAGTAGTTCATCACAGAAATCTGTTCTTGTGACTACTACACCAATTAGTGAGGAAGCTAATGATGATGATCATGTAACTTCACATCAAGTTACTACCGAATCTCATAGGTGAACCAGAGTGAGATCCGCACTAGAGTGGTACAGTAATCCTGTCCTGGAAGTCATGTTACTAGACCATGACGAACTTGCGAACTATGAGGAAGCGATGATGAGCCCAGATTCCGCGAAATGGTTTGAGGCCATGAAATCTGAGATATGATCCATGTATGAGAACAAAGTATGGACTTTGATGGATTTGCCCGTTGATCGGCAAGCCATAGAAAAATAAATGGATCTTCAAGAGGAAGACGGACGCTGATAGTAGTGTTACTGTCTACAAAGCTAGAATTGTCGCAAAAGGTTTTTGACAAGTTCAAGGTGTTGACTACGATGAGAGTTTCTCACTCGTATCTATGCTTAAGTCTGTCCGAATCATGTTAGCAATTGCCGCATTTTATGAAATCTGGCAAATGGATAAACAAAACTGCATTCCTTAATGGATTTATTAAAGAAGAGTTGTATACGATGCAACTAGAAGGTTTTGTCGATCCTAAAGGTGTTAACTAAATATGCAAGCTCCAGTGATCCATCTATGGACTGGTGCAAGCATCTCGGAGTTGGAATATACGCTTTGATAAGTTGATCAAAACATATAGTTTTATACAGACTTGCGGTGAAGCCTGTATTTACAAGAAAGTGAGTGGGAGCACTACAGCATTCCTGATAAGTATATGTATGACATATTGTTGATCGGAGATGATGTAGAATTATTCTGCAAAGCATAAAGGAGTGTTTGAAAGGAGTTTTTTTTTTCAAAGAAAGACCTCGGTGAAGCTGCTTACATATTAAGCATCAAGATCTATAGAAATAGATCAAGACGCTTGATAAGTTTTTTCAATGAGTACATACCTTGACAAGTTTTTGAAGTAGTTCAAAATGGAACAGTCAAAGAAAGAAGTTCTTGGCTGTGTTACAAGGTGTGAAATTGAGTAAGACTCAAAGCCCGACCACGGCAGAAGATAGAAAGAGAATGAAAGTCATTCCCTATGCCTCAGCCATAGGTTCTATAAAGTATGCCATGATGTGTACCAGATCTATTGTATACCCTACACTGTGTTAAGCAAGGGAGTACAATAGTGATCTAAGAGTAGATCACTGGACAGCGGTCAAAATTATCCTTAGTGGAATAAGGAAATATTTCTCGATTATGGAGGTGACAAAGCATACGTCATAAAAAGTTACGTCGATGCAAGTTTTGAAACAGATCTGGATGACTCTAAGTCTCGATCTAGATACATATTGAAAGTTGGAGCAATTAGCTAGAGTAGCTCCGTGCAGAGCATTGTTGACATAGAAAATTGCAAAATACTTACGGATCTGAATGTGGCAGACCCGTTGACTAAAATTCTCTCACAAGCAAAACATGATCACACCTCAGTACTCTTTGGGTGTTAATCACATAGCAATGTGAACTAGATTATTGACTCTAGTAAACCCTTTGGGTGTTGGTCACATGTCGATGTGAACTATGGGTGTTGATCGCACGGTGATGTGAACTATTGATGTTAAATCACATGGCGATGAGCACTAGATTATTGACTCTAGTGCAAGTGGGAGACTGAAGGAAATATGCCCTAGAGGCAATAATAGTTATTATTTTATTTCCTTATATCATGATAAATGTTTATTATTCATGCTAGAATTGTAGTAACCGGAAACATAATACTTGTGTGAATACATAGACAAACTAAACGTCACTAGTATGCCTCTACTTGACTAGCTCGTTAATCAAAGATGGTTATGTTTCCTAACCATAGACAAAGAGTTGTTATTTGATTAACGGGATCACATCATTAGGAGAATGATGTGATTGACTTGACCCATTCCGTTAGCTTAGCACTCGATCGTTTAGTATGTTGCTATTGCTTTCCTCATGACTTATACATGTTCCTATGACTATGAGATTATGCAACTCCTGTTTACCGGAGGAACACTTTGTGTGCCACCAAATGTCACAACGTAACTGGGTGATTATAAAGGTGCTCTACAGGTGTCTCCGAAGGTACTTGTTGGGTTGGCGTATTTCGAGATTAGGATTTGTCACTCCGATTGTCGGAGAGGTATCTCTGGGCCCTCTCGGTAATGCACATCACTTAAGCCTTGCAAGCATTGCAACTAATGGGTTAGTTGCAGGATGATGTATTACGAAACGAGTAAAGAGACTTGCCAGTAACGAGATTGAACTAGGTATTGAGATACCGACGATCGAATCTCAGGCAAGTAACATACCGATGACAAAGGGAACAACGTATGTTGTTATGCGGTCTGACCGATAAAGATCTTCGTAGAATATGTGGGAGCCAATATGAGCATCCAGGTTCCGCTATTGGTTATTGACCAGAGACATGTCTCGGTCATGTCTACATTGTTCTCGAACCCGTAGGGTCCGCACGCTTAAGGTTTCGATGACAGTTATATTATGAGTTTATGAGTTTTGATGTACCGAAGTTAGTTCGGAGTCCCGGATGTGATCACGGACATGAAGAGGAGTCTCGAAATGGTTGAGACATAAAGATTGATATATTGGACGGCTATATGCGGACACCGGAAGTGTTCCGGGTGATTTCGGAGAAAACCGGAGAGCCGGAGGGTTACCGGAACCCCCCCGGGAGAAGTAATGGGCCATATGGGCCTTAGTGGAGAGAGAGAGAGGGGCAGCCAGGGTGGGCCGCGCGCCTCCTCCCCCTGGTCCGAATTGGACTAGGAGAGGGGGGGTGGCGCCCCCTTTCCTTCTCCCTCCCCACTTCTTTCCCCCTCCTAGTAGGAGTCCTACTCCTACTAGGAGGAGGACTCCTCCTTGGCGCGCCATAGGGGCCGGCCGACCTCCTCCCCTTGATCCTTTATATACGGGGGCAGGGAGGCACCCTAGAGACACACAAGTTGATCCACGTGATCATATTCTTAGCCGTGTGCGGTGCCCCCTTCCACCATAATCCTCGATAATATTGTAGCGGTGCTTAGGCGAAGCCCTGCGACGGTAGTACATCAAGATCGTCACCACGCCGTCGTGCTGATGGAACTCTTCCCCAACACTTTGCTGGATCGGAGTCCGGGGATCGTCATCGAGCTGAACGTGTGCTAAAACTCGGAGGTGTCGTAGTTTCGGTGCTTGATCGGTCGGGCCGTGAAGACGTACGACTACATCAACCGAGTTGTGCTAACGCTTCCGCTGTCGATCTACAAGGGTACGTAGATCACACTCTCCCCTCTCGTTGCTATGCATCACCATGATCTTGCGTGTGCGTAGGAATTTTTTTGAAATTACTACGTTCCCCAACATGGCATTAATCCTTTCGGGGAGCAGAGCAGCAATCACAACACCTGGCCCGTGACTCTATGTATGTATAACCTTCCTCCTTGGATGTGCATGAAGTGGAAGTTCATTATGATGCCAGTTCTCATCCAAGGCCCTAAGCAACCCGGCAACGACATTGATGTGTACCTAAGGCCATTAGTTGAAGAACTTTTACAGTTGTGGAATGGAAACGGTGTACATACGTGGGATGAGCACAGACAGGAGGAATTTAACCTTAAGGCGTTGCTGTTCGTGACCATCAACGATTGGCCCACTCTCAGTAACCTTTCAGGACAGACAAACAAAGGATACCACGCATCCACACACTGTTTAGATGACACTGAAAGTATATACCTGGACAAATGCAGGAAGAATGTGTACCTGGGCCATCGTCGATTTCTTCCGACCAACCATCAATGTCGAAAGAAAGGCACACATTTCAAAGGCGAGGCAGATCACCGGAAGAAGCCCGCCATGCGTAACGGTGATCACGTACTTGCTATGGTCAATGATTTACACTATGTAATCTTTGGAAAGGGTCCCGGTGGACTAGCTGTTCCGAATGACGCTGAGGGACACGCACCCATGTGGAAGAAGAAATCTATATTTTGGGACCTACCCTACTGGAAAGACCTAGAGGTCCGCTCTTCAATCGACGTGATGCACGTGACGAAGAACCTTTGCGTGAACCTGCTAGGCTTCTTGGGCGTGTATGGGAAGACAAAAGATACACCTGAGGCACGGGAGGACCTGCAACGTTTGCACAAAAAAGACAGCATGCCTCCGAAGCAGTATAAAGGTCCTGCCAGCTACGCTCTTATGAAAGAAGAGAAAGAAATCTTCTTTGAATGCCTGCTCAGTATGAAGGTCACGACTGGCTTCTCGTCGAATATAAAGGGAATAATAAATATGCCAGAGAAAAAGTTTTAGAACCTGAAGTCTCATGACTGCCACATGATTATGACGCAACTGCTTCCGGTTGCATTGAGGGGGCTTCTACCGGAAAACGTCCGATTAGCCATTGTGAAGCTATGTGCATTCCTCAATGCAATCTCTCTGAAGGTGATCGATCCAGAAATCGTACCAAGGCTAAGGAGTGATGTGGCGCAATATCTTGTCAGTTTCGAGCTGGTGTTCCAACCATCCTTCTTCAATATCATGACACACGTCCTAGTTCATCTAGTCGACGAGATTGTCATCCTGGGGCCCGTATTTCTACACAATATGTTCCCCTTTGAGAGGTTCATGGGAGTCCTAAAGAAATATGTCTGTAACCGCGCTAGGCCAGAAGGAAGCATCTCCATGGGCCATCAAACAGAGGATGTTATCGGGTTTTGTGTTGACTTCATTCCTGGCCTTAAGAAGATAGGTCTCCCTAAATCACGGTATGAGGGGAGACCGACTGGAAAAGGCACTCTTGGAAGAGACTCAATAATATGCAGGGACGGATATTCTTGGTCTCAAGCACACTACACAGTTCTACAGAACTCTACCTTGGTGACCCCGTATGTCGATGAACACAAGAACAGTCTGCGCTCCAAACACCCAGAGCAGTGCGACGACTGGATTACATGTGAACACATCAGGACTTTCAGCAGTTGGTTGGAAACACGTCTCAGAGGTGACAACACTGTTTGTGATGAGTTGTACTTGTTGTCCAGGGGACTATCTTTGACTGTATTGACTTACAAAGGATATGAGATAAATGGGAATACATTTTACACGATCGCCCAAGATCAAAAGAGCACCAACCAAATCAGCGGTGTCCGCTTTGATGCAGCAACCGAGAGCGGTAAGGACACATATTATGGTTACATAGTGGACATATGGGAACTTGACTATGGACCTGATTTTAAGGTCCCTTTGTTTAAGTGCAAATGGGTCAATCTGTTAGGCGGCGGGGTACAGGTAGACCCATAGTACGGAATGACAACAGTGGATCTGAAAAATCTTGGGTACACTGACGAACCATTCGTCCTAGCCAATGATGTGGCACAGGTTATCTATGTGAAGGACATGTCTACCAAACCGAGAAAAAGAAAAGATAAGGAAGCGAATACATCATACGATGAGCCAAAGCGCCACATTGTTCTTTCAGGAAAAAGGGACATCCTGGGAGTGGACGGCAAGACAGACATGTCTGAAGATTATGAAAAGTTTCATGAAATTCCTCCCTTCAATGTCAAGGCTGACCCAAGCATCTTGATAAACAATGAAGATTATCCATGGTTACGGCGCAATAAGCAAATGACACAAGCGAAGAAAAAGTGCAGACTTTCTCCCGCAACTATTATGATGATACCATGCCAACTTTGTAACACACGAACATGCTACCATTGTCCATTTTGTACATGCACATGCTATGTGGGTGAAACTATGATACCATGCAAACTTTCAACTTTTTCAGAGTTCATTTGAAATGCTTTCATGTCTTATGGTTCGGCCCTCGTAATACCATTATTCAAATTTTAACTATTCAAATTTGAAAACTAATGGCACTAACAGAAAGTTTATATTTTTTTCTAAAACTGATGGCACTAACAGAAAGTTTATAATTTTTCTGACCTAAAAGCAAAAAGAATTAAAAATGCAAAAAACAAAAGAAAATAAATAATGTAAAAAACAAAAAAACTGGAAAAAGTAAAGTTAATCACAAACTTGTGATTCAAACAAATATCAAAGAATTCAAATTTTAACTATTCAAATTTGAAAACTAATGGCACTAACAGAAAGTTTATAATTTTTCTAAAACTAATGGCACTAACAGAAAGTTTATAATTTTGCTCCTCGCCGCTGGCCCATGACCATTAGTCCCGGTTTGTGCCACAAACCGGGACTAAAGGTTGGTCCTCGTTGCGGGCAGAGTTTAGTCCCACCTCGCCAACCGAAGGGGGCTCACACCGGTTTATAAGCACTTCCCTCTCTGCCTTGTTGAGCTCCTCTCAAAGTGAAAATAGATGCCCTAATAGAGAAAAGTTTAACCTAAATTCATTGTGAATTTCTCTGAAATTCATAGAAATTTAGTATGAATTTAGGTTGAATTTTCTCTATAAGCGCATCTATTCTCATTTTTTTAGTAAGTTAATCACAAACTTGTGATTCACACAAATTTCAAAGAATTCAAATTTTAACTATTCAAATTTGTAAACTAATGGCACTAACAGAAAGTTTATAATTTTTCTAAAACTAATGGCACTAACAGAAAGTTCATAATTTTGCTAACCTAAAAGCAAACAGAATTAAAAATTAAAGCAAAAAACAAAAGAAAATAAATAATGCAAAAAACAAAACAAAAAAACTGGAAAAAAATAGCAACAATAAGTATTTTGTTGTAATTAGAAACAAAATAAAATAAATAAAGCAACAAAGAAAACAAAAAAACAAAAAAAGTGTTT
>NC_041390.1:37395273-37395864 GCF_002162155.2 Triticum dicoccoides | reverse complement strand
AAACTAATGGCACTAACAGAAAGTTTATAATATTTCTAAAACTAAAAACAAAAAGAATAAAAAAAATAAAGCAAAAAACAAAAGAAAATAAATAATGCAGAAAACAAAACAAAAAAACTGGAAAAAATAGCAACAATAAGTATTTTCTTGTAAGTAGAAACAAAATAAAATAAATAAAGCAACAAAGAAAACAAAAAAAACAAAAAAGTGTTTTCAAATTTGAAAACTAATGGCATTAACAAAAAGTTTATAATTTTTCTAAAACTAAAAGCATAAATAATTAAAAAATAAAGCAAAAAACAAAAGAAAATAAAATAAAGCAACAAAAAAAAGGCCACCTACTGGGCCCCCACGGCCTGAATACGACTAGAAACCCATCCAAGGGCCAGAATTCAGGCCCGCAGGAGGCCCAGTAGGCCCACAGGCATAGCAGTGACAATTAGGCCCGTAAGCCTGCAATGGAGAGAAGCTCGAGAGGGGTGCGGCAGTGGGGCTTATAAACCACTGCGCACCCCTCTCAACTAGCGAGGTGGGACTAAACTTTCGATGCAGCAGTCGCACAAGGCCTTTGGTCCCGGTTGGTAGCACCAA
>NC_041390.1:37393656-37394548 GCF_002162155.2 Triticum dicoccoides | reverse complement strand
GAAGAAAGGAGAAGAAGAGGGGAGAGGAAGACGAGGAGAAATAAATAAGAAGAAGAAAAAAGAAGAAAAAGAAGAGGAGAAGAAGAAAGGAATAGAGGAGAAGTAGAGAAAAATAGAATATATGTTCTATTTTCTCTTTTCTCCTCTATTCCTTTCTTCTTCTCCTCTTTTTTTTTCTTCGACACGTGGGGGGGGGGGTCGAGAACGTCGGACATTCATGAGAGAGGCGAGGAAGAAGAGGAAGAAGAGGGAGAAGAAGAGGAGAGGAAGAAGAGGAAGTCTTCTCCTCTATTCTTTCTTCTCTTCTTTTTTCTTCTTCTTCCTATATGTATTAGTTTTTTATTTAGGTTGATAATTAGTAGATATTAATTTTGTTCATATATGTATGGATGCATGTGATATGTATGCATGTATGTATCGGGTATGTCGTTGTCGATATACCCCCTACCCGATAACTTCGACATGAGGGGGTCGAGAGGGGGTCTAGGGTCGCCGAGGGGTCGAGGGTCGTCGAACATGAGAGGAAGAAGAGGATAAAAAAAGAAGAGGAAGAAGAAAAAAAGAGGAGAAGAAAGAATAGAGGAGATCTTCTCCTCTATTCTTTCTTCTCCTCTTTTTTTCTTCTTCTTCCTCTTTATTTTATCGGGAACGAGGGTCGTCGAGGGTCGCCGAGCGGTAGAGGAACCCTAAATAGAAAGTATCGTCGGTGTGAGATACATGTACCGTCGGTGTCGGACACTACATCCACGTCCCACAAGTGGCGCGGGCTTCGACGCCCACGTCACTTGTGGGACGTGGATGTAGTGTCCGACACCGACGGCCACATGTATCTCACACCCACGATACTTGCTATTTAGGGTTTCCTCTACCGTTCGGCGACCCTGACCTTCTT
>NC_041390.1:37388441-37393065 GCF_002162155.2 Triticum dicoccoides | reverse complement strand
GGGCTTCGACGCCCACGTCACTTGTGGGACGTGGATGTAGTGTCCGACACCGACGGCCACATGTATCTCACACCCACGATACTTGCTATTTAGGGTTTCCTCTACCGCTCGGTGACCCTCGACGACCCTCGTTTCCGATAAAAAAAAGAGGAAGAAGAAGAAAAAAAGAGGAGAAGAAAGAATAGAGGAGTTCTTACTCCTCTATTCTTTCTTCTCCTCTTTTTTTTTCTTCTTCCTCTTCTTTTTTTATCCTTGAAGCATTGTCGAGGCCACCCCAAACCCTAGAGAAGCAGCGTCGAGGCCACCCCAAACCCTAGAGAAGCAGCGTCGAGGCCACTAATTAATATTAGTTCTACGTTTGCCACTATATATCCATCTGTCATGTTTGAATAATAATTGCCATGTTGTCAATATTTGTAGAAACTATGGACACCGCCCGAGACGAAGTACAAGAAGAGTTGTTGGGGGACATAATCGCACGAGGAAGTGATGCCGTCGTCTCGTTGTTTCTCAACGACACCGATGGTCTGGAAGCAGCTGGCTATGATTATGATGGCTCCGGTGACCTAATGTCGGTGCAAGAAGGAGGCCGTGAGGACGGCTCCGGTGACCCAATGCCGGTGCAAGAAGGAGACAATGATGACGTCTCCAGTGACCGAACCGAGTCCGGCCAGGTATATATATTAGTTAAGCTTCTGCTGACTAGCTAATTGATGCATTCATTGTTTTGGTATGTACACATATTAATTAAGTCTTTGTTCTTTTTTCTAGCCCTCCGGATCGACCACAACTTCGGTAAAGAGACGAGGCCCGAAGAAAAAGTTGAGCTCGGATGAAAAGTTTGAGATCATAGCAATCGCGCCCGACGGCCAACCGATTGAACCCCTCCGGAGAAAGAGCGCATTTGTTGCTCAGTGCGGGGTTTTGGTTAGGGACAAGATCCCGATCAGCATCCAGCAATGGTTAAAGCCGGCTACAGAAGACCCTGAGGTGTCTTATGTCAATGATATGCAGAAAATGATCTTTGGACTGAGCTGAAGTCAAATTTCACCCTACCGCCAGAGGATGATCCAGAGAAGCCAGTTAAAGAGCAATTAATCAAGTCTTTTGCTCTTAAGAGGATGGCAGAACTATTCAAGAGGTGGAAGAAAGAGATGAATAAGTTTGTCGAAAATAAAGAGACACCAGAATTCAAGGGCAGATATGAGAAGATCAGAGATCACTTGCCCGCATGTGTGGCCCACAAGATATCAGAAAAGAGTAAGAAAATGTTGGCGACAAACAAGCAAAATGTTGCGAAGAAGAAGCATCACCATCGCACGGGGTCAGGTGGCTACCTCGTAGCCCGGCCTAAGTGGGCCAAGACTGAGAATGATTTGGTTGATAAAGGGATCGAACCAGAGACAATTAACTGGCCAGACCGTTGCCAGACTTGGTTCTTTGGGGCTGGCGGAACCTTGGACCCTGTAACAGGGAAGTGCATTTGGACGAACGATCAAATGGACATACCAGTCAGGAAGCTTCAGCAGTATATCGAAGCAGCGCAGCAAGGGACGTTCTATCCAGATAGAGAGAACGACGAGCTCACAATGGCCCTCGGGAATCCTGAGCACCCTGGACGGACACGAGGCACGCCAGGCTCCATTCCGTGGAAGGTTGGGTTTCCGGACGCAGGCGGTTACAAATCCCAGGAGAGGAGGAAAAAATTGTAGCAGACCCAAATGCAGGCACTGCAAGCAAGGGTACAAGCGATAGAGGAACGAGAAGCAAATCGCAGCAAACGTACTGCCGAAGCTTCCCCTGAAGCTACCCCACCATCTCAGCGGAGAAGCAGTGTGGCTTCCACCGAGCTGCTTCAGCCGGAGCATGCCTTGACGGCTCCTGCCAGCTATCCCGTGGATGCTATCACGGAGTCTCAAAATTGCCACCTTATGACGCAATGGATGAATTTGAAGGTCAAGGCGGTTGTTGGCTCTGTTTGTCCTACTGAACCTGACGCAACTTTTCACTGTCGGCCGATTCCAGAAGGATATGCTAGGGTGATGGTGGATGAAATAACGGAGGGATTTGAGGACCTCCAGCTTGACCACCCTACCGGTGAAGGGGAGACTAGGCTGGAGTCTGCTCTGAAGACTCCATGCCTATGGCGGAAGGAGCTCATCAACCTTTCGAACTGGACGCCTCCGCCTCCTCCTCCTCCTCTGGCAAGTCAGGGCACTCTGCCTCCTCCACCGCCTCCTCCTCCGGCGAGTCAGCGCACCCCGCCTCCTCCACCGCCTCCTCCTCCGGCGAGTGACGATCAGGGCACTCGACCGGCTCCTTCTCCGGCGTGTGGCGGCACTCCGCCTCCTTCTCCGCCTATGCCGACCCGCCCGAGAAGCCAGCCTCCTCCTTCTCCGCCTCATCAGCAAGGGCGGAAGAGACCTGCCGCCGCTCCGGCTGCTCTGGCGCGTCGTAGTCCTTCTCCTCCGCCTCGTAAGTAAGTAAAGAAGACAACCGCTCCGTCTGCTCTGTCGGCATCTAGCAGTACAGCCAGAGGCGGGAGGAAATACAGATTTGGTCCTTCTCTGAAGACTCCAGAGAATTTACCATACGAGAGGACCCCGGAGGAGAACGCCGAGATCGCATGAGAAGAAGTGAGGAACTACTTTGAAGGGGTGAAAGCAAAGAAACATCCACCTCCGGAGGAGTAGGTAGATCCGGTGAAAGCGAAGCGCACTCTGGCTGCCCTGACAAAACCACCCAAGTCTCCTCCGAAAGGAAACTATGAGCGCATTATTGGAAAGGAATTTGCCGAAGCGGAGCGGTCGGGAAGTACTGTCAGTGATCAAAGGCTGAAAGAACGACGAGCTGGGAAACAAATTGCCCAACTCGATGAACAAGCGAAGCAATCGTGCCCCCCGCTCAAGGTGCCTAGCGACAATGTCGCTAATGATCCGAGGATGGTGCCCGGTTATAGCAATCTTGGCGATTACCTGCCCGACGATGTACATTATGATTTCATGGAGGTGCAGATACAAAGATACGAGTACGGGAAGCCTCTCATCAAAATGAAACATCTCTATCAACGATGATGCGAAGATTGCATGATTGGTACTTGAAAATCTACAGAGACTCTGGGGGGAGGAGTACTTTGTATGTGAAAGTTATAAAAGAGCATGACCTCGTTGGAATTGAACTGTTGCCTGTTCCATTTGAGGAGTTCTTTTAGTTTTTCAATCAATTGGCCCTCGATAAAACAACGGTCACCTGCTACTGTCTGTAAGTAGTACTACTTCTGTCATTAAGTCTCTCTATATAGCTCAACTCTTTCATTGCATGTATTTATAATCATCCTCACTATATTATGCAGATTGAAGATCGCCGAATTGAAGAAAAGACAAGTCGGTGATATTGGGTTCATTAACACATATCTCATAGATGCAACTCAGGTTAAATTTCATGCCGCAGCTACCGAGGCCAACTTGCTACGATCGTTGGTAATAAATGAAAACAAAGATATAATACTCTTTCCTTACAACTTCAAGTGAGTGTTACTGTCTTGTGCGTATTCGGTTTCCCTTATATATTAGTCAAGGTTATAGTAATGTAATTGATGAGTTATGCATGCATGTGCAGTTACCACTATATTTTCCTAGAGATTAAGCTTGAGCAGGGACTAGTAACTTTCTTAGACTCAAGACGAAAAGATCCCCAGGACTATGTGGACATGACTCAAATGCTCGAGAAGTAAGTTAAATCGATCAGTATCCACCATGTCAACAACTTTTTTCATTTCCTGATATATCAAGTAATTGTTTTCTTTGTCTGGCAGGGTTTGGAAAAAATTCTCCAAAAAAGCTTCAGGACTCCCGATGAAGCTGCAATTTAGACACCCGAAAGTAAGTACTATAGTAGCATGTTCCGCGCATCTCCTATTGATTTGGCATTCTTGCTTATCAGTTTGATTGACCTCTATTTCTTGTAAAGTGGTTGTGGCGGGAACAAAGGAATGATTTCTGTGGATACTATGTTTGCGAGTCCATCTGCCACACGACCTGTGAGCGGGGCTACACTGACGAACAATATGAAGTACGTAAATAACAACATTCACAATTTTATTTTATTACCATCATATGTGTTGAGTTTCATTCATTCATATATATATATATGTATTGACCCCCTTCTTCAAATTAGATGTTTCGGAAGCGGGATGAACTCCTAGCACCAGCTCGCATGCGAGCAATTCAAGAGGAATTGGCGGCATTCTTTATTGACCACGTGATCGCTGAAGACGGAGAATACTATGTGGACCATGAGTCCGTATGATTATATTTGTAAGAGATAATTATTGTATATATGTAGCCAGTAGTGTCGGATAGATATACGAGAACTTGTTGTTCGACCAATCTCTCGGAGAAGGAGAGGTGGTCGATATCACTTCTCTCTGTATGCATATATGTTCATGACGATCTTCTGTTTCCTTCTTTTTCTTACTAGCTAGCTAGCGTGTCTAGTCCTCTCTATACGTATGTATAGTACGTAGCGTCGACCAAGCACGGACATAAGAGAGGACACTTCTCTCTATTAATTATAGCTAGCTAACACAATATATGAAACACCTAAATTAACCCCCCCCCCAAAA
>NC_041390.1:37379767-37388113 GCF_002162155.2 Triticum dicoccoides | reverse complement strand
CCCCCTTCAAAAAAAACAAAAACCCCAGCCATAGAAATGCTGACGCGTGGATGCCTATTGGTCCCGGTTGGTGCCACCAACCGGGACCAAAGGGTCTCCTGCCTAGGCTCCGCGCACAGGCCACGTGGAGGCCCATCAGTCCCGGTTCTGGATTGAACCAGGACTAAAGGGACAGGGCATTAGTACCGACCCTTTAGTCCCGGTTCAGGAACCGGGACAAAAGGCCCTTACTAACCGGGACAACAGGCCCTTTTTCTACCAGTGGAGGTAGTCCTCTTCCTTCCCTGGGGTGAGAGAATGTCTGATTCCTACCCTCTGTTATCCTCCCTCACGGAGGCGCTCATTCCCTCGGTCGGAATGGGTAGCGATGGAGGTCCGCTTTCGTCCTCATTATTCCCCCCTTTGTCTTCCTTTGAGGGCTCCAGGCAAGGTTCTAGCTCGAGCATCTTTTCCAGTACCGGATTTTCCAAACCCTCAGGAAGGGGGGTCGAACACCGAATCATCTTCGCCTTTGTTATCCAGTCCTGGTCAAAGAGCGATTTCTCAGAATGACGTCGTGGTAAACAAAAGACGGTGTGTTCGGCTGAAGGATTACTTACTTGGTCGGCGGTATGGTTGCTGCTCAGGCCCACGTCCTCGATGGTATCCGGACACTCTATTTGGGGTCCGAAGAATTATTTGTACATCTCCTCGTGTGTTAGGCCAAGGAAATTCTGAATAGTACGCGTCCCTTCTGGGTTGAACTCCCACATGCGGAGGGGCCGACGTTTGCAAGGAAACTCGACGAACCAGCATGACTTGCGCCACCATAATCAAACTGAAATCTCCTTCGAAGAGATTTTGGATGCGGCTTTGCAGTACAGGCACGTCCTTGGCAGGACCCCAGCTCAGCCCTCTGCTAATCCATGACATCAGTTGTGGTGGAGGGCCTGAGCGGAAAGCAGGGGCAGCCACCCACTTGGCACTTCTGGGAGCTGTGATATAAAACCACCCCTATTGCCATAATCCGGACACCTCTGGAAAGGAACCTTTGGGCCACGGAGCTCCTGCTATCTTGCTTATTAATGCGCCTCCGCACGCTGCATACTGCCCCTCGACCATCTTCGGCTTCACGTCAAAGGTCTTGAGCCACAGGCCGAAGTGAGGGGTAATGCGGAGGAAGGCCTCACACACGATAATGAATGTCGAGATGTGGAGAAAGGAGTCCGAGGCTAGATCGTGGAAATCTAGCCCATAATAAAACATCAACCCCCTAACGAAGGGATCCAGAGTGAGGCCTAGTCCTCGGAGGAAGTGGGAGATGAACACGACGTCTTCGTTGGGTTCAGGAGTAGGGACGACCTGCCCTCGGGCAGGCAGCCGATGCGAAACCTCGGCAGTCAGGTATCTGGCCTCCCTCAACTTCTTGGTGTCTTCTTCCGTAATGGAGGAGGGCATCCACCAGCCTTGAAGGCTAGATCCGAACATGATTGAAGATCCGGAGCACCTGACCTGGGCTTTGGGTGTTAGAACTCGAGGCGGGGGGAGGATTCGATTGAGCACGGGAGGGAAAAAGGTAAAAGCATTGTCCCTTTATAAAGAGGTTAAATATCAAGCGTCCTCTCCGTAGCCGTTTGGGACTTGCCTATAATCTAGGAGTCCTAGACACGGTTGGGTTACCCACGCCCGTATTGATGAGAATCCCGTAATAAGGGGACACGATCTTTGCTTTGACAAGACGTGTCGAAAAACTGCCTCGCGTTATGTGCGGGGCTAGTTAAAGGAAACGGTTCGAATAATCACCGAGCCATGGCATAATGTCGTGTTGCCAAAACAAGTCAGCAAATTAGATTTGTGAAAATATTATTCTCTCTACGGTGGTATGTGGAACTTATTTTGCAGGGTTGGACACTATCCTTATATTCAAATTCTTCCGTGGTATATTCGGAGGAGGAACCCGCCTTGCAATGCCGAAGACAATACTGCACGCCGGACTCATCGTCATTGAAGGCTGGTTCAGGGGCTACTGTGGGAGTCCTAGATTAGGGGGTCTCCGGACAGCCGGACTATCTCCATTGGCCGGACTGTTAGACTATGAAGATACAAGATTGAAGACTTCGTCTCGTGTCCAGATGGGACTCTACTTGGCGTGGAAGTCAAGCTAGCTAGGCAATACAGATATGTATATCTCCTCCTTTGTAACCGACCTTGTGTAACCCTAGCCCTCTCCGGTGTCTATATAAATCGGAGGGTTTTAGTCCGTAGGACAACATACAATCATACCATAGGCTAGCTTCTAGGGTTTAGCCTCTCCGATCTCGTGGTGGATCTACTCTTGTACTACCCATATCATCAATATTAATCAAGCAGGACGTAGGGTTTTACCTCCATCAAGAGGGCCCGAACCTGGGTAAAACATTGTGTGCCCTGCCTCCTGTTACCATCCGCCTTAGACGCACAGTTCGAGACCCCCTACCCGAGATCCGCTGGTTTTGACACCGACACATATTTTTCCTGTGACAAGTGAAGTCCTCCTTCTTTGTTTCTTTTAACTTCTATACCAAGAAAATAATGCAAATCTCCTAAATCTTTAAGAGCAAACTCTGAATTCAAATCCTTCAACAAGGCTGTCATAGCTTCATTTGATGAGCTTGTAACAATTAATATCATCAACATAAATAAGCACAAAAACAGATGTACGTGACTTATTATAGATGAACAGTGATGTATCAGACCTTGAAGGAACAAATCCAAGTGTTTGCAATTTTGAGCTCAAGCGTGAGTACCAAGCCCTAGGAGCCTGTTTCAGTCCATACAAAGATCTATCCAGCCTGCATACATGAAAAGGTTTGTTTTTGTCCTCAAAACCAGGAGGTTGTTTGATGTAAACTTCCTCTTCCAGAACACCATGCAGAAACGCGTTCTGCACATCTAGCTGTCTGAGACTCCATCCTCTGGATACAACAATAGACAAAACGAGACGTATAGTGGCAGCTTTAACAACTGGAATGAATGTATCTTCATAGTCTATACCATACCTTTGCTTGAACCCCTTTGCAACTAGTCTGGCCTTGTATCTATCTATAGTACCATCTGACTTTTTCTTTATTCCGAATACCCATTTGCAATCAATCAAGGTTTTACCTTGCTGTGAAGGAACGAGGTGCCATGTTTTATTTTTCCGAAGTGCTTGAAATTCTTCTTCCATAGCTTTCATCCACTTTGCATCCTTGCATGCTTCCTGAAATGTACTAGGCTCTCCTGTAGATCAAGTTAAACCATACTTAACTTTATAATTAACCGGCTGAATGACACTTGCTCGTAGTCTGGTGCATGGCTGTGTTTGTACAGGCTGGGCCACCACACCAGAACCAAGCGCAGAGGATCTGGGAGAGGCAGCTGCAGGGGATCCCATCAATCCTGGCGCAGATTCGCTGCTGTTATCTGCGGCCGGATCTTCTGTGGCCATGCTGCCACGTGATGAACAGGAGAGCGGCGCAGAAGATCCCGTGGCTCCGGACTCCACACCAAATCCCCGCGCCTCCGTATCAGGGTGGAGATCAGCGCCAACACCTGATTGGTGGTCAGCGCACCTGATGTAGACGCGCGGTGTCGCGCCGAACCGGTTAGTTGCGGGCTGGCTAGGCGCGCGTGCCGGAGACCCCTGCCGAGGCCTCGTGGCCGAGGCTGATGCTGCTGGGTCTGGCGCCCCTGACCCCGAGGCTGACGTTGTCGGATCTGACGCGGTCGCTGATCCCGATGCAGATTCGGCGGTGTTGTCACGTAGCGGACACATAAAATGTAGTCCGTTCGGGACGTTTTCTGCACTGTTTTGCATTGGATTTTTTTCTGCTCCTTCCAGATGAGATCCTGCAGCACCACAAGCCTCATTTTCATGGTTAGAAGCATTAGTCATATGATCAATACAATTGTCATCCCCGTGCTGAGAACCGGTTAAATGAGAAGGCAAAAGGAGAATTTCTTTGCGAAGGAAAGCACCGGCATTAGGATGAAGATTGGCAAAGGGAAACACGGTCTCATCAAAGACAACATGACGGGAAATATAGACACGACCAGTAGAGACATCTAGACATTTAACTCCTTTGTGTTTGGCACTATAACCGAGAAACACACATTGTTTGGATTTGAACATACGTTTGTGATTGTTATAGGGACGTAAATTGGGCCAACAAGCGAAGCCAAATACACGAAGAGAGGTATAATCTGGTCTAGTGTTAAGCAGTCGGTGCATGGGTGTATCATTTTGGATGACGCGGCTAGGAAGCATATTAATGAGATGCACCGCGGTGAGGAAGGCCTCATCCCAAAACTTGAGGGGCATGGAGGCACCGGCAAGTAAGGCTAGCCCAACCTCAACTACGTGCCGGTGCTTGTGTTCAACGGAGCCGTTTTGTTGATGGGCGTGGGGGCGGGACACGTGATGTGAGATTCCCAAGGTTTGAAAAAATGAATCGAGTTTCTCGTACTCGCCGCCCCAATCGGATTGGACAGCAAGGATTTTGCTATCAAATTGATGTTCAACAAGCGCTTGAAAATGTTGGAAGGCTTGGAAAACTTTAGAGCGTTTTTTAAGGAGGTAGATCCAAGTATACTTACTAAAGTCGTCTATGAAACTAACATAGTAAGTATGGCGACCAACAGACATAGGGGCAGGACCCCACACATCAGAGAAGACAAGTTGTAATGGTCTAGTAGAAATACTAGTTGAAACTAGATAAGGCAACTAATGTGACTTTGCTTTTTGACAGGAATCACATATAGTTTCAAAATTATGCTTACCAACACATGGGAGTTTATTATTTCTAAGCACTTCTTGAACAATGATAAAAGATGGATGTCCTAATCTTGCGTGCCACCGCTTGGGAGAGAGTCTTATGACACCACAAACTTGTTTATTGAAGCTTCTAAATTGGGGAATCAAGGGATACAGCCCATGCACGCATCTACCTCGATAGAGAATGTTCCTCGTGACCTGATCTCGGATCAAAAAGAAATAAGGGTGAAATTCTAGAAACACGTTGTTATCAATGGCAATACGGTGAACAGAAAGAAGATTTTTGGCTGTTTCTGGAACATGCAAGATATTTCTAAGATGAATATTGCCATGAGGGGTTTTGACAATTGCATGACCAATATGATCAATGTTCATACCTTCACCGTTGGCATTGTGGACTTGATCATGGCCATGATATTTCTCGCTCATTGTCACCTTCTCAAGCTCGTTGGTGATGTGATTTGTAGCACCGGAGTCGACATACCAGTTGGTGTCAACACCATATGACGTGTCTGCAGCCGCTGCAACCTTTTTCCTGGAGTTGTTCTCAGCATAACGCCAATCATAGTTCTTTGCAATATGATTATTTTTCTTGCAAATCTAACATTTATTTTCATACTCCTCGTACCCTTGGAAGGGGTGCCCCCTATTTTTGTTGTAGTAGGGACGCCTGTTGTTGCCGCTGCCGTTCTGGTAGTGGCCACCGCCACCACCGCCGCCATTCTGGTAGTGGCCACCGCCACCACCGCCGCCGCTGGAGTTGTTGGTGTTGTAGTGGCCGCTGCCACCATTGTTGTTGGAGTTGTTGTAGGGGCCGCCGCCGCCGCTGCCACCGCTGCGGGAGCCACCGCCACCACCACCCCTGGACGGGTTGCGGTAGCGTTGATAGCCTCTGGATTTGTTGCCGCGACCTCGACCTGCAACGTTAGCGGAGGATTTGAAGGCACCTGCCCCTGTCCCATGGAACATCTCAATGCGTTGGTCAAAATTTGCAACCATGCCGAAGAGGTCATCCACCGAGAGGGGTTCGGTGCGTACGTCCAGGGCTGAGATGAGCAGCTGATAGTCCATGTCGAGCCCTGCAATGATAAAGGAAATAAGTTCTCCTTCTCCGATGGGTTTCCCAGCCGCAGCTAGTTCATCAGAGAGGGCCCTCATCTGACCAAAATAGGTTGTGGCACTTTGTGAACCTTTCTGGGCATTGGATAGGGCTATGTGGCAGTTGTTTACACGGGAGAGAGATTGTGCGGTGAACATCTTTGCTAGGGCTAACCATATGGCGTGGGAAGTTTCTAAAGAAGCAACCTGGATGAGTACCTCCTTTGAGAGATTTCGAAGGAGAAAGGATACAATCTGTTGATCTTGAATCAGCCATGGGTTATAGGCAGGGTTTGGAACAATCTGTTCCTTTCCTTCTGAGTTTTTGGTGATGATGGTTTTGGCTGGCTCGGGTGTGGTTTGGTCTAGGTACCCATATAGTCCAGCGCCCATGATTTGGGAGCGAGGTTGGGCTTTCCATAGGATGTAGTTGGTTCTTGTGAGAGGCTCGGATGTGGTACTGGACAGGCCTATGGATGGAACTTGGGTGGAGGAAGACATGGCTTGGTTTGGTGGAGAGGATGATCAGGAGGTGCGGCAGGGAGGAAGACATATGCTAGATGTGGCGGAAGAGGGAGGCTTTGATTAACATGTGAAATATTGTGGAAGCGTCTCAATGCCCATACACGAGCACCCGCATGATTTATATTGATATGATTGTTTGGGTTACATGTCAAGGTTGTTGGGAAACAACTACAAGAGATATACAGGAGGTTTAAGATAGAGATAAGAAAGATCTAGACTAATCTCTAGTTACAATAACAGCTAATAGATATGGCGCATAACCTCCTGAACATATATTCTTAACACTCCTCAATGGCGAATCCGGTGTGCGGGGAAGCGGCAGCGGAGAGGAGGCGGTGGAGCGAGGAGTGAGAGGCGGGTGGATGGGGGAGGTGGTGGAGAGAGGTGGTGGGAGAGGAGAGGAGGTGGGCGAGGATGCGGCTCCCGAGGCGGAGCATGGCAGCCGGCGGCGAGGGGTATGAAGAAAGAGATCGACGCGGTAGCCGGCTGGCGGTCATCCGCGGTCCGCCAGATTTTGTTCACTTCAACCGAGCAATAAGGTGACCCCACGCGTCAGTCACCTCTCGTGTGCCATATGTATGAAGCAGAGTGAGCCATTCGTCTTGTGGAATTTCCTTTTCCTTTCGAGAATATTCCTTATTTGGCCCTCTCTTAATTTAGTTCCCTTTTTGGTCCTAAAAGATTTTTTTTCCTTTTTTGACACTCAAACTTCATTTTGTTCCCTCTATGACATTTCTGTCAGTTTTGCCAACTAACACCGTTAAATACAATATGAAAAGTCCATTTTACCCCTGGTGTATTTTGTGACCAAAATGGAAGTCAAAACAGTGGCAATATGAATTGGAATATATTACCAAATAAAACAAAATCTGCAATTATCCCCAGTACACACATGCACAAATTTCAATTAAAAATTTAGACAGAGCCTCCCTTGTATCTTATTTTTCCTTTTTGTACTTGAGCAATCATGACCACAAGAGTTCTTTCTCACCTACAAAAGACAAACATAGATAATTAATAAAGATCTTTTAACAATTTAAGCACACATGAGTAAAGTTAGAAATTACCATTACGGTGCACCCATCTTCCATTGTAGAAACATATATCCTCCATGAACACTTATATTCTCATGTATTGGGTTGCGAAGATAATCATCATCGTCTTGTTCTGTGTTGCTAGGTTGGATATGCACATGAATATGCCACTCCGTGATAGGATCATATTGTTCAGATGGATTACAATATTCAACAAACAAGTGCACAACCTTTGTCTTAGAGAGTTTCTCAAACATAGACACCAATTCTTGGTCAGATGTTACTTCTGGGTAGATTTTAAGAAAAGGATCATAGTACTGAACATGTGCAACTTCCAAATAGCGAGGCGAGTACTGCTCTACGATTGATTCAACCAAATCCTTATAATTTGTTAAGTCAGAATCAATAACCTTATCATAACAAAAGCATTTGATATCCTTCCTAGCTTTTTTTGGGTTGCCAAGCAATTTGATTTTCAGCAAATATGTTGAATTTGGATCCATCCTGTAAAAGCAAAAGATCAATTGTGCATGAACATACTTGCTTCGTGTTTTAAATAAAAAAAGTGCCATGTGTAAACAGATTATCCAATATAACATATTTGTTATATATGAACATAATCTTTGTCTATTGTTTCATTGTAGATTTGGCAGCAACAAATATCCATCTCTAACTACTCTGTTGCATCTTCGATCCATCTCAAGTACACTGTTTTATATGAACATAGTGTTGCATTTTGAGAAAAATCATGTCAAGGAAGATGAAGCAAATATGTTGCATTTTGGAATCCATCTCTAAGTAATATGTTCGTTCAAGGACGTATCATGGCAGCAAGTACTCAAATATAGAGAAAACAGGCACTTACCCTTGTAGCCATGTGCCAGAGCACTTGCATCCGAGGCTGTCGCACCATCG
>NC_041390.1:37369031-37379443 GCF_002162155.2 Triticum dicoccoides | reverse complement strand
CGCCGCACCTGGACCTCCCTCCGCCTCCCCGCCATGGACACCCTCAAGTGGCGTGCCTGGAACTCCCTCCGCCTCCCCGCCATGGCCACCCTTCGCCTCCCCGTCATGGTTGGCCGTTGCCTCCCCGCCATGGCCGACCGAGGCCAAGACCGGCGCAGCGTCGACCACGCCCTCCACCGCGTCGTCCATCCCGCCACCAGTAGCAGCATAGGCCACGCCCTCCTCCATCCGCGAATTTTTTTAGGGTTAGGGATCGAGAGAAAGGGGAATCGAGGAGAGTAGGGAGGGGATCGGAGGGGTGACCCAGCGCAGCGCCCCTGTTTGATGGTTCGGTCAACTAGGTTTTTTTTCAGCATCCTAGCAGGGTAAGAATGACATTTTCAGCCACAGTTAACGTTTCTCACGGCAAAAACTGACAGATGTGTCAAGGAAGGAAGAAAATGAAGTTGTGGTGTCAAAAAAGGAAAAATAAAATTTTTAGGGTGAAAAAGGGAACTAGAGTTTAAGAATAGGTCAAATAAGAAATTCTCTCTTTTCTTTTTTCCCTTACCAAATTGAGATGACATATTAGGCGCATGCCGACCAAGAGTACAACGTCCGCCTCCTCGACGAGCACCGACACGTAGAGGAACAACTCACCGTTGGCACGCCAATCGCACCGCACGTGGACATGCCCGAGCAGAAGGTGTTGCTCGAGTCCTCTAGCTCTGCCCGCGACCGCTGGCATTACCGCCTCTGTCAGGCGGTTAGAAGCCTCCTTCAAGAGATCGACGAGGCGGCAAATGAAGTATACGGCAAGAGTGAGGACGAGGACGAGGTCGCTAGCTCCGCCACGGCCACGCCCCGTCGTCACGGCCACGAAGTCGGCACGTCCACGGCCGTCGCCAATAGTGAGAAAGAGCGGCTCATGGGAGGTCGCCGACGCTTGGATCAGAGGAAAGCGACCGCTTCGCCCTTCCTGTAGAAGCGAACCTTGTGGGCTTATCATCGTCGGTCAATTAGCCGCAGCAGGCTGTAGAGGCGGGGCTTCAGTTCCCAGGGCTCATGGCCTGCCGGACATGGGGAACAGACGTCGGCGGTCATTTAGGCTAGGTTTACGATACCGTCTAGTTCAAACATGTCAAAAACCATCCGGTTTGATCTAAAAGTTATCCAAGTATGAATGAATATCGTTCAAGTTTTTAAATATTCATTGAATTTGTTCAATTTCATTTAAATTTGACGAAAAGCAACCAGACATGTACAACTAGTTTTGAATGATCGTCTCCCACATCAATGTCCGTGGACGGTTGCATTGTCCAGTTTGTGGATCGGTGTTGGATATGCCCTAGAGCATGCAGGCTCAGCCAACCAGAGTATTCACTCGGTCATATGGACATGAAGACATGCTCAACATATCCTAGCCATACACACAGATCGTTGGGACCGGCTTGTCTTCATGTGGTCCTTTTGGTGGGGTCGTTGTGGTAGGCGTGACAGGGAGATGCTTTCACCAACAGATTCGTACTTCCTCCGGTCCTTTTTACTCTGCACATTGGTTTTGCCGAAAGTCAAACTTTACTAAGTTTGACTAAATTTATATTAAAAATTATTAGCATCTATAATATCTAATAAATATAATATGAAAATATATTCCAAGATGAATCTAAAGATATTGGGGTTGTTATGAGAATGTTTATAATTTTTTATATAAACTTGGTCAAAGTTATGAGATTGACTTCGGACAAACCTAATATGCAGAGTAAAAAGGACCAGAGGGAGTACGTATCCATGTGAAGTTGAGAACCAACATTACTTTTTGACTTTCTTTTTCATTTTTTGAGATGGAATTGCTGCATTTTATTTAATCAGTTACAACAACCTTCCCCTAAGGGGTGTTTGGTTGCCATCTGCGAATTTGTCTGCAGTGCATGCTTGTCCTAGTTGAGCCTAGCTGAGCAAAAACAGGCGAAAAACCAACATATGCACATCGTTTGGTTGCCCGCATCTAGGCTTCCCGTATTAGGGGATCAACTTTGACATTGGCGTTTGGTGTCCTGCATTGGCTCGACACATGCAACTACACAGTGTTTGGTTGTATACACGGGATATGATTAAGAGTTAATAGCTACACATAACACATCGAGTTACACAGTGCCATGACGACTGTGATGGATGGTGGGGTGGCGACGACGCAAGCAACTAGTTCGTCGTGTCGCTGCGGCCACCGTCCACCGCGTTTGACGATGACGTGGTGAACTAGTTCCTTGAGTCGTCGCCACACAGAAAGTTCACGCGAAGGGACGAATAGAAGGGCGCTAAGGCAGATGCATAACGGAGGAGAGAAAAATGTAGTGTGAACGCCATGGCAGCGTCAGTGTAGTAGGACGAGGGAGAGGAAGCCGAAAGGAACGACCCCAGGGACGACACTAGTGTAGTAGGACGTCGCGAGGAGGCCGAGAGGAACAACGCTGACAATGGCGTCAGTTAGTACGATGCGGGCGAGGAGGCTGAGAGGAACAACGCTAACGATGGCGTCAATGTAGTACGATGTGGGCGAGGAGGTAGAGAGAAACCATGCTGGTGGTGGTGACAGTGCAGCAAGATGTAGGAGAGGAGATCGAGAAAAACAACGCCAGCGATGGTGCTAATGTAGTAGGACGCGGGAGAGCAGCCCGACAGGAGGATTGGAAGGGATGAAGGAGATTAAGTAGTGTCATTAAAACATATCACACATATGCATATGTAGAGTTCGTGAGGAAGATATAGATCTACTCGTCTAGGATCGTCAAAACAGAAAACGTGCAACATGAAAGTTGTGTGGAATTGCGAGATGAAGCTATTGGTCAAAGAAAATTTCAAATGGTCGACTATGCGTGATGAATTTGACAAATTTCATCTAAAATAGCTTTAAACATGAAGAGGAAATTGAACACCTATAATGAAGGAAACTACGAACCGATCGTCTGAATGGAACCACAACATTGAAGTGCTTCTTTTTTGTGTAGACTTTACCTTGAATCGAAGCATCGTTGTGTAGATTATAAGGGACTGATAAGTAGATGAGATTAGAAGCTAAACGAACAAACCATGTGCAACTGCACCTACACCCACTTATTATGATACAAAACGAGGCTGCATCATCGGACCAACCCACATGCTCTGCTGCATACCTCGAGCCGCCGATTTAAGCGACCCCAGGTCCATAGGGGCTTTAAAAGTAGTGCTACGCAGGTGAAGAGCGAACGCAGACAAATCAAAATTATTTCAACGCGGACGTGATTAAAGTGCATGCGGGTTACCAAACACATCTCTGGCTAACTAATTTGTGCGCGACTTTGTTTGCCAGACGGTCGCACCCAGCTCGCCTTAGAGCAACTCCAATGGTAGGACCCATTTTTTCCGTCCGTGTTTGTTTGGGTCGACGCGGACAAAAGTGGCGGCCCAATGTGCCGACTCAAACGGACGCGCGTCCGTTTTTTGTCCGCGGGCAATTCATTCATAGTCTAATTTTGAACCGGATTTGCGTCGGCGTGGATACGAGACGGACGCGTGCGCGCCTACTCCTTTCCCCGGGCCAGCCGGTCGGTGGCAGCCACCACCATTTCCCTCCATTTTTTCGAAAAGCACTCCAGCCGCGCGCGCCCCCGCCCCCCAACCAGCTACGGAGGACACCATCGACCTCGACCTCGACGCCGCCGCCGGCCTCGCCTCCCTCGCATCGTCCGGCGCCGTCGCCCCCTCCGGAAAAGGCAAGCCTCGTGCCCCGCGCAAGACCGCCGCCGCGACCAAGCCGAAGAAGGCACTGACGCCCGAACGGCGGGCAAGGGAGTCAGCCAAGAGGAAGGGCCGGAGGCACGCCGCGGACGCGAGGGATGAGGCCGCCGCGTAGGCTGCCGCCACGCAGTAGGAGTTCACCAATGCCCGTGTCGCGGCGGCAACGAGGGAGGCACTCTACATGCTAGGGGTAAACCCTAGCCAGCACAGCGTCCTCCAAGCCATCGTCGCCGCGGCCAGCACCGGCTCGTCGGCGTTTCCTCGGATGGTGTTGCCCGACTCACCCCGCGCGTCGGCTTGCAACCCGGTCCCCGGCTTCCACGTCTACCCGCAGGCCTCCCGCCTCTCCGGAGAGTGCTCACCGGACATGAGCGTGGTCGCGCCTTCCACGCCCACGCCCGCGCTCATCGACCTCAACACCACCCCGGTGGTCGGTGGCTCGTCGTCCGGCGGCACGAGGAAACGCGCGCAACAGGCGCCGGCCGGCGTTTCAAGGCGGAGCAAATGGATGCTTTCATGGAGATCCAAAGGAGGAGGCTTGATCTTGACGCCGAGAAGCAAGCCAAGATGTTCGAGCTCGAGGCGGAGAAGCAAGCCAAGATGCTAGAGATCGAGGCCGCCAACGCCAAGACAAAGGCGAAAGAAGTGGCTCTTACGAGCATGATGACCGGGATGGAGATCATGAAGGTGGATCTCAATACCGTGTCGCCAAGGAAGAGGCCGTGGTTCGATAAGATGCAGACCGACATGCTCAAGTTCGACGACGAGTGATCTATGGCGGCGGCGGCCATCTTTTTTGTATGCCGGCAGGTGTGCCGGCATGACCACGGGAGCCGCAATGGCGTGGTTGAACTCAAGTCCCACCCTTTTTTGTGTGCTGGCATGTGTGCCGGCCGGCTGACGAGTGCGCTAGCATGAACTATGGTATTTTCTGAAGCCGGCATTGTATGCCGGCGCTGACATGGTGCCGGCATGAGACATGGCCGCTGGCATGATCGGTCGCGGGTCTTTTTTATTTAAAAGTTGAATGCGGACATGAAATGGGTTGACGCATTAGACGCACTACCGATTCAAATGCAAAACTGAACGGACGCCGGATGGGCAGCCGATCTAAATAGACAAAAAGCGAATAAATGCACCGTCCGTTTGGGTCGGTCTGGTGAAGTTGCCCTTAAACTCCTCGCCGCATGAAGGAAGTGGAGACAGCGGTCGTGCCTTGCGTCGCGCGGCAACGCTGACCGCACGACTCATGAGATCGACGGTCAATAAGAGGAGGACAAATAGGTGCCACTCTCCCACTCTGCTTCTTCCGGCGCGTTTCCTCGCGGCGACAAAATCCTACGGTGCGCGTGCTCGCTTGCTTGCCGCCTGGTCATGTACGTCACGCGTGACATGACTTTTCCCCGTGCTCGCCAAGTTGCCTCGATCCTTCTTCCGCTCTAACTTTTCCGCGCTTCAGCTTGCATGCCAAGTCTAGTCTACTCTTCCCGCCGCGCGTCCATCCACCACTAGGGCCTGTCTATATAAACGGCCGGGCACGCGCCTCAACTCGACCCACCCACACACAAGTCCCAAAGCAATTTGGAAGCACCATCCATCCTAGCCAGGCTCCCAGTAGCTAGCAGCTTACTCAAGGAAGCGGCGGCGGCAGCAGCGCAACGAGTGCTCAGGAGAAGGAGACATGGCGTCCATGATGGGAGGAGACTTCGTGGAGGCCTACGTGCTCAAGAACGCCTACAAGGAGAAGCTGAGGCGCATGGACCAAGCCGAAGCCGCCGCGGCGCTCGACGGCGCAAAGAGCAGCAAGGACGCCGCCGGTGCCGCTGGAGAGAAGAAGGAGGCTGGTGGTGCGAGCAGCAGGGGAGGATTCTTTGGCCTCATGAAGAAGAAGGTGCACCCCAAACCCAAAGCGGCGGCGGCGGCGGCCACTTCCTCTTGATTATATTGCTACTGTATTTGCCATGCCACGAAATTGTAAGCCGCAGCTGCTAGAACTGGCCGCAGCTTTCTTCTAGCTAGGAGTGTGTGTGTAGGTTTGTTCTTTCGATCAGCTTCTCTTGGAGGAGTGTGTAAAGCAAGTTCTTTTGTTAATTGTTCAAAACAAGTCGACGGAAATTAAGTCAAGGATATTCCTTCATTAGTTGGGTTGACCTCCGTTTTTACTTGTCTGCACTATGAGATGTTTGGCTATCAGTATAGACATGTGGCTGTTTGGTTCCTCGTTCCTTTGGGCTAAGCATTTCAGTTCAAACAAAACAAGGTCCCATAAACTGCCCGGCTGCATTGAGCTGAGTTCAGCCACTAAAAGAAAGTTGGTGCTCTCCAAGAGCATCTACACCCGGACATAGCGAATTCGGCCCCCTAGACGTTGGCGGATGCGCCCGGTCAGTTCCCGGACATGTCCGTTTCAAGCCCCTACTTGATAATGATGATGATGATGATGTTTATTATTATTATTATTACCCGCAAAAGAAAAGAAAAACTATAGCTTTCTAACAACTTGTCTTGCCCTTGATTGGCGTGCATCGAGTGATATTTGATCATCATACCCCGCAAGAGAAGTGATATTTAATCATGATGACAAGGACATGAATATTAGCAGCTACAGTAGACGGCAGGAACTTACACGAAGACGATGATGCGCTCTCGTGTCCTTATCAGAAATTGGCACATCGGCTAAAAAGTATGGTTGCATGTATCAATAGCAAGGGGGGTTGCCTATGAAGTATGTTTACTTCAACATCAAGGGTTGGGATTGCTAATCAGACCTGGTGTCTGGTAAATTGGCATATCAACTAACCCGATATTGCTCCCCACACAAAAAAGAAAAGCTAAAGAGATATTGCTAGAATCACAGGTCCTTGAATTTGACAGCTCAAGGTCACAAGAATACGACGGTTCTAGTGCGTCCACATCCCCGGTTATGCAAGCATGAATATGACATGCTTCCAAGTTAAACATACTGGTTCCTAAAAGAGTAATCTCGCACGCTTTCTATCTCCAACCCATCGTCACGCATGACCACCTTCGATAGACTGGTAAATATATCTCATATAATAAGATCAAGACGTGCCTTATGCCGTCAGCAGCAAGGAATTATTTCCTTTTCAGCTGACATTGCGTTTGGACATACAGTATCAGACACGAAGAAACATTGAAGCGTACGTGTGCCCATCGATTTGGCATGCAGCGGCCAACGCTTGCTGTCAAGATT
The DNA here is from genome assembly GCF_002162155.2 of Triticum dicoccoides. Lineage (NCBI taxonomy): Eukaryota > Viridiplantae > Streptophyta > Magnoliopsida > Poales > Poaceae > Triticum > Triticum dicoccoides. Next base: position 37,372,473 of record NC_041390.1, on the reverse strand, counting down.
TGACACACGGATGCAGTACAAGCAGGCTGACATAGTGTAACACCTTCGATGCGACTATAGCTCCCACGTGTCGAGGCACGACTTAGAGACATAATCGCATTGAAGGCATATGTCGCAAGTAAGGTAATCTTTACATATCCCAAATAAAGGGGAGAGAACATAGTTGGCTTACACTCGCCACGTCAATCAAGGTACATAAATAACATTACAACATCTAAACACTCATGGCCCGACTACGGCGCCAAGATAAAAAATAACCCAACATGCGACATGGTCCCGATCACCCCCAACTGGGCACCACTACTGATCATCAGGAAATGAAGCATAATAACGTTGATAGTCCTCGTCGAACTCCCACTTGAGCTCGAGCGCGTCACCTGGAGTGGAATCATCAGGCCCTGCATCTGGTGTAATAGTAATCTGTGAGCCACAGGGACTCAGCAATCTCGCACCCTCGCGATCAAGACTATTTAAGCTTATAGGTAAGGTAATGTACAAATATATATGGAGCTGCAGCAAGCGACTAGCATATATGATGGCTAACTTATTCGCAAAAGAGAGCGAGAAGAGGAGGCAAAGCGCGAGCGAGAAACTAAAGGACAACCTGCGCAAACATTACTCCAACACCGTGTCCACTTCCCGGACTCCGCCGAGAAGCGGCCATCACGGCAACTCACACGGTTGATTCATTTTAATTAAGTTAAGGTTCAAGTTATCTACAACCGGACATTAACAAATTCTCATCTGCCCATAACCACGGGCACGACTTTCGAAAGTTCAAATCCCTGCAGGGGAGTCCCAACTTAGCCCATGACAAGCTCTCACGGTCAACGAAGGAATAGACCTCCTCCCGAAACGTTCCGATCAGACTCGGTATCCCGGTTCTTCAAGACAACTCCGACAATGGTAAAACAAGTCCAGCAACACCACCCGCTGTGCCGATAATTCCCGATAGGAGCTGCACATATCTCGTTCTCAGGGCACACCGAATAAGCTAAGTGTACGGGAGCCAACGTAACCCAAGTTGCCAAGGGACGGCCCCGCACGGTGCTCTAGGTTGGACCAACACTTAGAGGAGCACTGGCCCGGGGGGGTTTAAATAAGATGACCCTTGAGGCCGCGAAACCTAAGGGAAAAGGCTAGGTGGCAAAAGGTAAAACCAAGATTGGGCACTGCTGGAGGAGTTTTATTCAAGGCGGACTGTTAAGGGGTTCCCATTATAACCCAACCGCGTAAGGAACGCAAAATCCGGGAACATAACACCGATATGACGGAAACTAGGGCGGCAAGAGTGGAACAAAACACTAGGCGAGAGGCCGAGCCTTCCACACTTTACCAAGTATATAGATGCATTAAGATAATAAGATAATATAATGATATTCCAACAAGTAAATAAATGTTCCAACAAAGAACGACCTCCAATCTTCACCTGCAACTAGCAATGCTATAAGAGGGGCTGAGCAAAGCGGTAACATAGCTAATCAACGGTTTGCTAGGACAAGGTGGGTTAGAGATTTGACATGGCAATTTGGGAGGCTTGAAAGCAAGTGGTAGGCATCGTAGCATTGGCATAGCAAAAGAGCGAGCAATCTAGCATAGCAAAGATAGTAGTGATTTCGAGGGTATGATCATCTTGCCTGCAAAGTTGTCAGAGTTGACTGGATCCTCGAAAGCAAACTCAACGGGCTCCTCGTTAGTGAACTCTTCTCCCGGCTCTACCCAAACAAGACAAACAATCAACAAGAACACAATCAACCACGTGCAAGGATCAAACAATATGATGCGAACATGGTATGCTATGCGGGATGCGATGCGGGATGTACATGCAAGATGTGACAAGGAATGCATGAACCTGGCCTCAACTTAGAAATCCAAGTATGCCACTGGAAAGATGAGATGAAATCGCTTGAAAACGATATAAAGAACGCCGAAATCGGAGTTACGGTTTGGAAATGGCAAGCAAAACAAATATGACACCGGTCTGCGATTTACAGCAAGTAGCCATCTAAATGCAATGAGATGAACATGCTACAGCACCCAAACATGACAACAAAAGACATGGCAGGGATGCATTTAAGATGCTTAACAAAAGTCTAGCACTGAGCTACGGCCAATTCGTCCATTAACAGGTTCAAACAAGCATGGCAAAAATGCATATGGTAAACAGTTCTCAGACTTCGTGAAATTAACACTTGTCTGGAATTTCAGATCAGGTAGCCCTCTTCGGAGCCACAAAACTACATGCTACAGGACCTGAACATGGCAAAGTAAAGCATGGCATGGAGCTACTCAAAGAGCTTAACAAAAGTCCCTTAGTGACCTTGAGCTAAAAGGGAACAGAAAATACAATTGCAAGCATGTGAACATGGCAAAAACATAATCAGATCACAGACTTAGGGAAAACTGGAGCATGCTGAAAACAGATATCAAGTAGGCATGTTTACGAGCTCGATGCACTCACTACGGAGCAATTCATGACAAAATACAAGCTAGACATGGCAAGAACAGTAGCATAGCATGCACGGGTCAACTACAACATCATCGGCAAAATTGCAAACAAGTTGACAATCTGCCCAGATTCACAAAGTAGCAAAAGTAGAGCTCGATTGACTCAAGATAGGGTGCTCCATAATTACAAACAAAGACATGGATGGATAGAGCACTATAAGATTAACAAAACATCCTTACTGATCATCCTCAAAAGAGGCACGGATCACTAAGAAACAACATGAACATATGGCCATATGAAATAAACAGATCAAGGACTTAGTGGAAATGCTAAGTCTCTGAAAACAGAATTACCAAGTGCCTCACTTGGCAAGCTCGTGCTAGTCACCACACACATCACAAAAATACATGGGTTGCACCTCTGGAAAGATGACAAAACCCTTTACAAAACATATGTAGAGCACATGGGCATATCATGCACACAATAATCATGGCAAAAATGACAAATATGCAAATGGAGTAGCAGATCTGAAAATTATCTCAAGTAACCCTTTTCTAACAGCATTTCGGGCATCAAGATGAACTCAAATGAAAATGATGCAATGTAATGAAATGATGTACTTTCTGAGATGAACATTTTGATATGCTATATGCCCAAAACAGAGTTATGGATGCAAAGTTACGGCATGTCAAAGTATGCAACATGAGTCTGAGAGAGGGGGAGAAAGTCAACCCAGATCTAGGGTTTGCACGTGCCTCGAGGTTGGATCCGAGCTCGCCGGAGCCTTGCCGGCGTTGATGGCCGTGCGGCGGCCGGAGTAGAGGGAGGAAGAGGGAGGCCAACTCGGGGCTCGCCGGAGCGCCGGAGACGGGCGGCGTGGCGGCGCGAGGCCGAGACGGCGGTGGCGCGCGGAGGTCGAGGCGACGAAGGCGCGTGGCGGCGGGAGGTGCGACGGTGTCGGCGGCGAGGTCCGACGGCTGCCGGCGCGACGGC
>NC_041390.1:37298732-37368645 GCF_002162155.2 Triticum dicoccoides | reverse complement strand
CCGGGCCGCGGCGGCGCGCGGGTGGCGGCGGTGACGTTGTGTCCGGCCAGGGCGGACGTGTCCGGTTGGCGTGGAGATGATTTTTTAGGGTTTGGGGACGAGGGGGATCCGGAATTTCGGGGAGAGACCTCTATATAGGCCTAGAGGGAGCTAGGAGAGTCCAAATGAGGTACGGTTTTCGGCCACACGATCGTGATCGAACGATCTAGATAATGGAGAGGGTTTAGGTGGGTTTTGGGCCAAATTGGAGGGGTGTTGGGCTGCAACACACACGAGGCCTTTTCGGTCCCTCGGTTAACCGTTGGAGTATCAAACGAAGTCCAAATGATACGAAACTTGACAGGCGGTCTACCGGTAGTAAACCAAGGCCACTTGGCAAGTCTCGGTCCAATCCAGAAATTTTTAATCCCCACATACGAAAGAAAGCTAGAAATGACCACCGGAGGAGAACGAAGCGCCGAAATGCAAAACGGACAACGGGAAAAATGCTCGAATGCATGAGATGAACACGTATGCAAATGCAATGCACATGATGACATGATATGAGATGCATGACAACGATAACAACACACGGAGACACAGACCCGAACCCGAGAAAATAAAATAACTTAACGCCGAAAACAGCAAGAGTTGGAGTACAAATTGGGTAAGTTACATCCGGGGTGTTACACATAGCCGGATCCGCACGCCATGCCGCAAACGATTTGCTGCCCACTTCCTTGACATTTCCCGGACATCGCATCACATGTTGACACTAGAATATTAGGCAGTTGCAGCTAGCTAGCCACAAGCAAAGTCAGCAGATATGTGTGTATCACATGCTTAAACTACGGATAGGTTGTCTCCAGAAGTGGATTGTTTATGATTCCTATCAGGCAGAATTGGAAAAGTGAGAGCCATTCCGTATCTTCTTACTCGAAAGTCCACGATCACAACAGCTTTGGAGTTAAGCTATTTTTATGCATGCAATGGTTGTGAAAAAGAGAGATAGCATGCATCAGAACCCTGTAGAGAAGATCAAGATGGTCCCGAAACTTTTATGTGATTTTCTCTAGGCTAAGTGAGATTTTATGGCCAAAGGGCATCGGGAGGCGAGCCACTAGGGGCCCACACGGGCAGGGGGGCAGGCCAGGGGAGTAATGTTGGGGAACGCGACAGAAAACGAAAATTTTCGGTATAGCGAGCACGCCCAGGACCACTATGGAGACTGCATACAAGGTTTGATCTGTTCTGTACCGACTCGAAGCGCAGCGGAAGAAGAGTCAGTGGAGATCGTTGGTGCAGATCCCCGCAGCTAGGATTTACAACCTCCCAGCCGCAAGGATGTACTCCCTCGCCGGACAGCCCTTCGGGAGGCGGTCGGACAGTCCCCCGGACAATGTCGCGGACAGCCCTTTGGAAGGACCCTCAAAACTCGAACGAGACTCGGACAGCCCTTCGGGAGGACACTCGAACAGCCCCTCGGCAAAAGACCGAAACTACGACCTCTCTACGGGGTTGCACACATACGGTGCCAGCTATCCGGCAGGGCTTCGCCGTCCAGAACTAGTTCCTGCCGGAACCCAGACAACCTTACGGCTCTACGAAACTCTTTTCGTGGGAGGGAGAGAAGAAGTCAGATAATGCATGGCATGTGTATGAGAGCAAGGGGATTAGCTTTGGGCTGCCCACTCCTCCTCTATTTATAGGAAAGCCAAGGGGTAGGGATGGCCCACAAAAACCCAAAATGCCCATGCAAATGTCACACATGAAGGGCATAATGGGGAGGGAAGTGGAGCTCCATGGAGCCCCACACATGTGGCTTACCAACCCCCTTGGGGGGGCCCCATGAGGAGCATGCTTGGCCCCTAAGCCCTTCTAGAAGCCTTTTGGAAATATCCCAAAAGGTGACTCACCATAAAATATCCCAAAAAGCACTTTCACTATTCACGGCGACATTTTTCAGCGTCCGTTCGAACTGAAAATATTTATGTGGGCTTAGAACATTTCCAGTACCCACCATAATAATTGTCAACGCGTTCCGAAACAATTCCGGTTTTAGTGATTTTCATCTGTGAAACGCATCTGAAGTGGCTCTGGCAGCTCCGGAACATTTTCGGTTTTTATCTCAGAAAATTCCAAAAACCTTCCAGAATGATTCTAGCACCCTCCAAGAATTATCAGGCATTTGCCGATACCAATTTGACTTAATGGTATATCCCGAAACAACTTTTCGGTATCATTGAAACTCATCCGACGACCTCTCTCTGCGGTACGATTCCGCTGTCCGAAACTTTTCTGGTGTCCGAAACTTTTTCGGTGATTTTCTCTCAGACTCCCTGTCTAGTATTCAGCAGATAGATGACCCTTAAGCGTGTGACCCTATAGGTTCGGTGAAGTATAGACATGACCTGGAACCTCTTTCGATCAATGATCAACATCGGAGCCGTGGACACCCGTATTGACCCCTATACCCACACGAATGAATATTCGAGTGAACCTCTAGTTGCCTTGAGCTATTCCTGTTGCTTCGCGATATGTCACAAACACCCGAGGTGAGATTTATTGCATTCCTGTGGATCAACAATTTGTCCACCATGCAAGTTACCTCGTTACCGGTTTTGTTCTCTTTTCTCGTTTCCGTGTTCCGGCATCCCAGTGATCAAATCACAATGTGTCTGGCCAGACGATGATGGATACCGTTACACCGAGAGGGCCGAGTATATCTCTCCATCGTCGGAGGAGAAAATCCCAATCTTGAGCTATCTCGTTACTTGCCATACTTTTCCGTGAACCCGTAAGCCGCCGTAATAGCCACCCAGTTACGGATGACGTTTAACATACCCCAAAGTTCACGAAGCAAGTATGAAGGAACTCGATACTCTCATGGTCTAAGGAATTATGCAAACATTGACTTCTCTGTGTTATTAACCATTAACTTGTGACGAATGTATCTCATAGCATAACATCAAATTGGGTCAATACAACACAAGTGTTCTACTAATAATTGTGCCCTCAAAATTGCCGGCATAGTCATGCCCATGATCAGGAAAACAGGATCATCATGCAATACTTGAGCCAGTCATAGAGGCTTGACTAGGAATACATTTTACCGTTTATTATCCCACACGTGCACATGAGTTTCCCTCCAAGCCTCGTTTTATTTGCAGACTCGAGAATCATTGCAGTTATAGCATGGAACATAAACCTTCATTACAAACCAGGAGATACAAAATAACTGATATTACTGCCTCAAGGGCATATCTCCTACAGACTCCCACTTGCACTAGAGTCATAATCCAGTTACATGGCTTCCCTAACACCAATGGCTATCCGGTGTTGCTCATGCTTTGCTCGTGGTAGAGGCTTTGTCATCAGGTCTGACACATTCAGATCCGTGTGAACTTTGTGTACTTTCACTAAACCCTCTTCGACATGATGTCGAATGAGTTTATATTTGCGTTGAATATGTCTTGTCTTATGGTGCGAACTTGGCTCCCTTGCCTGAGCCACGGCGCCACTATTATCACAATAGATCTCCACCGGGTCCTGGGCACTAGGAATCACACCAAGGTCTTCAAGAAATTGCTTGATCCATACCGCCTCCTTGGAGGCTTCTGAAGCAGCAACATATTCCGCCTCTGTCATAGAATCCGCCACAGTCTTTTGTTTGGAACTTTTCCAATCTACTGTGCCATCGTTCAGAATGAAAACATAGCCTGATTGAGATTTGAAGTCATCTGGGTCAGTCATGAAGCCTGCATCAGTGTAACCACTTACAATGAGCTCTTCATCACCTCCGTACACAAGGAGTAAATCCTTGGTCCTTCTGAGGTACTTAAGAATACCCTTGACTGCGGCCCAGTTTTCCAATCCTGGATCACTTTGGTACCGACTGCTAACACTTAGTGCATAGGAAACATCCGGTCTTGTACATAGCATGGCATACATAATAGAACCAACTGCCGAGGCATATGGAACATCATTCATTTGCACTCGCTCATCGAGAGTCCAAGGACACTGATTCTTGCAAAGCACTGTGCCAGGTGACATGGGGAGAAGGCCCTTCTTTGAGTTCTCCATGTTGAACCTTTTCAACACCTTGTCAATGTACGTGCTTTGGCTAAGCGCTTTCAGGCGTTTTGATCTATCTCTATAGATTCTGATGCCCAATACATATGCCGCTTCGCCTAAGTCTTTCATTGAAAACCTCTTTTGCAATGAGTCTTTTATTTCGCTAAGAAAATTCACGTCATTTCCAATCAACAATATGTCATCCACATACAAGATTAGAAATGCTTTTGCGCTCCCACTAAACTTCTTGTAAACACAAGATTCTTCGTCATTCCTGATGAAGCCAAACTCTTTGACCACTTCATCAAAACGAATGTTCCAGCTCCTTGATGCTTGCTTCAGACCATAAATGGCTTTCTGAAGTTTGCATACCTTTCTAGCATCCTCATGAATGACAAAACCTTCTGGCTGTATCATGTATACATCCTCTTTGAGGTTTCCATTTAGGAAAGCCGTTTTGACATCCATCTGCCATATTTCATAGTCTAAATAAGCAGCAATTGCTAGCAATATCCGAACAGACCTAAGCATAGCTACGGGCGAGAAAGTCTCGTCGTAGTCCACTCCTGGAATTTGCGTGAACCTTTTCGCGACAAGTCTAGCTTTGTGGATAGTAATGTTACCATCTGCGTCCGTCTTTCTTTTGAAAATCCATTTACAACCAATCAGCTTTACGCCTTCTGGAAGTTCCTCCAAGTTCCAAACTTGGTTTTCGTACATGGATTCCATTTCAGATCTCATGGCTTTGTGCCATTCTTTTGAGCTGGGCCCCGCCATCGCTTCCTTGTAGTGCACAGGTTCATCGTCTTCAAGAATGAAGATTTCGTTATGAAACCACTCAGGTGGCTGGATAGCCCTACATGATCTGCGCGGTTCAGTTACAACATTGTCTGAAGTCTCCGCATCACATGCGACAACTTCCGGATCGGTTGTAGGGATAATTAGCGGAATTTCTTCCGGTTCCTTAGCCATATCAACGGTTGCCGAAGATTCACTAATCTCATTAAGTTGTACTGTCCTCCCACTCACTTCTTTAGTGAGAAACTCTTTCTCAAGAAAGACTCCATGTTTTGCAACAAACACTTTGTTCTCGGAGGCGTGGTAAAAAGAATACCCAACTGTCTCCTTGGGATAACCTACAAAGTAACATTTGTCTGATCTGGGATCAAGTTTGTTTGGCTGTAAACGCTTTACATAAGCTTCACAACCCCAAATTTTGAAAAACGACAGGTCGGGTTTCTTCCCGTGCCACATCTCATGTGGTGTCATCTCAACAGATTTAGACGGTGCATTGTTTAGTGTGTGAGCAGCAATAAGTAGTGCGTGACCCCAAAAAGATATCGGAAGATTTGTAAGAGACATCATCGACCTTACCATGTCCAACAAGGTTCGGTTACGTCGTTCCGATACTCCGTTTCTCTGTGGAGTTCCGGGAGGCGTAAGTTGTGAAACGATTCCACGGTCACTCAGATGTTGGCCAAACTCATGACTAAGATACTCGCCTCGGTGATCAGACCGCAAAAACTTAATCTTTTTGTCACGATGATTTTCTACCTCATTCTGAAATTCTTTAAACTTTTCAAAGGTTTCTGACTTATGCTTCATTAAGTAGATATATCCATACCGACTTAAATCATCAGTAAAAGTCACGAAGTAGAAATACCCACCCCGTGCGGCTGTGTTCATTGGACCACATACATCACTATGTATTATTCCCAATAATTCATCCGCCCGTTCAGGATGACCCGTGAACGGCGTCTTGGTCATTTTCCCCATCAAGCAAGCTTTACATGTGTCAAATGATTCAAAATCAAAGGACGGTAAAACTCCATTTTTATGGAGTCGTTGCATGTGTTTCTTTCCGATGTGGCCAAGCCGACAGTGCCACAAGAAAGTGGTGGTGGTATCAGCCTTCTTAAGGCATTTAGCATTCACGTTAAAGACATCATTTCCACATTCAAGATTTAGTATGAAAAGGCCCCCAACAATGGGTGCAAATCCATAAAACATATCCTTACAATAAAGTGAACAACCATTGTTCTCAGACTTGTACGAATACCCATCGTGTACTAAACATGATCCGGAGATAATGTTTCTACACAACAATGGAACAAAATAACAGTTACTTAGTTCTAAGATAAATCCTGAAGGGAGACGTAGAGGCATAGTGCCGACGGCTTGAGCGGCGATCCCAGCGCCGTTCCCAACGCACATCACGACTTCATTCTTTGCCAGCTTGTGCACCTTCTGAAGCCCCTGTATCGAGTTGCAAATGTGAGCAACCGATCCGGTATCAAATACCCAAGACTTAGAATTTTCGCTAGCAAGCAAAACGTCAATGACATTAACTTGTATAACAATTATACCTTTTCTGGTTTTCCCGGTCTTCTTATCTTCCAGATACTTCTTGCAGTTTCTCTTCCAGTGTCCTGTGCCCTTGCAGTAGAAGCACTCAGTTTCATTCTTGGCTCTGCCCTTAGAGTTGCTTTGGGAGCCGGTCTTACGGGCGCCCTTGCCCTTCTTTGGCTTGCCTTTCTTTTTGAAACTGGCGGTTTTATTCACAAGCAACACTTGCTTGCGATTTTTCCGCAGTCCTCCTTCTGTAGTTTTCAGCATGGCGAGCACCTCTTCTGGTGTCTTCTCCATCCCTGTCATGTTGTAGTTCATGACAAAACCGTCGTAAGACGGGGGGAGTGAAGAAAGCAACATGTCCATCATATGGCCAGGTGGAAGTGGAAATTCCAGGGCTTTAAGCCTTTTAGAATAGCCAATCATTTTGACCACGTGTTCGCCAACTGAACTACCCTCAGCCATCTTGCATTCCATCAAAGCCTTCATGATATCAAATCGTTCAGACTTTGCGGTTTCCTTGTACAGAGCATCCAATTCCCGGATCATATCACGGGGTTTATGGAATTCAAAACGTTTTTGAAGCCCTGGACTCATGCAAGCTAGCATGAGGCACTGCACTAAGTTGTGATCATCATCCTTAGTGTCCCAGACATTTTGTTCATCTTCCGAGGCCTCTGCCGCCGGTTTAGCTGGAAGAGCAGTTTCAAGCACGTACAATTTCTTAGCGCTCCTCAGGACAATCCTCAGGTTACAGACCCAGTCCGCATAGTTGTTTCCAGTCGTAGCTAACTTCTCTTTCTCTAACATCGAGCCTAAGTTGAACGTGGTGTTGCGAGCCATTTGATCTACAACGGAAAACGCAAGTTTCACTTAGATTTTGTTTATAATGAAATTTGCACTAGTGAATAAACATTTTTATTCTAAAATGCACTCCCACTCAAATCAATATCTCTCAAAATTGATTATGAGTGATTCAAGATCCATGTCTTGATTGTTCGCCATTGGTGCAACACCATGATGACAAAAATCTTAACCGGTAGGACAACTTGCCAATCACATCACTATATGACTCTTGTTCATCTTTCGATGCGTGTGTTCCAAGCTCATGACGGTCATGCCTGAACGTCAAGACAACCAAGTGATCTCGCTGCGAGGTCTCAACTCACCCGCCTCACACTTCTCTAATCGTTCGTACCCGTGTGACACGGCGCACCCCGAAAAGATAGGTGCCGTGACGGTGGTACACTTGGGAGAACACTATCTACTTGATATCTTTAAGTGAGAGATCACCCTAATAAAAGCGACTACCGCGCAATCAAGAATGGTGCATCATAGGGGATAAACGTCTCAGGCAATTCATAATTAGCATGATATGGTATAGCCCTTTCTGACGGAGAAGTCTTTCAATTCTTCGTCTTCGACATTTGTGTCGGTGTTCACCTTCGCGAAGATTGCCACCACCTTGTCGATGCACCAGATAATATTGCTCTCTATAGCTAATAAAATAAGTGCATTACTTAAGGTTGACACGCAGGTCATTAAAGTGCAATCATATGGCTCCAGCCATCATGCCGAATCATGACACGTAGGTCATGTTAATTACATCATATAGTCATCTCATACATAATCAAATTGAATATGAGCATTGCTATACCACATCATATGCACATCCTGCAAAACCAAGTTAGACGCCTCTAATCGGTTTATGCAAAATTTTATTTTACGTGGCTTCTAAGGTTTTGACTTAAACCGCAGCTACCAACGTTTTATCATCAAGTATGATTATTCAAGTTGCTATATTAACATCTCGGGGTGTATGAAACATGAGATAATTAAATCTCGAGTCCCATACTAAACTTCGTCATACGCATGACCCCCGTGCAGATCATATCTGCAATGCCCTTCCATCTGCGAATTTCATCTTTCTTTTGACTATGGCAGAACCCAAAGAACTGACAGCACTTCCATGATCAATCAGGATCACGGATTGCCAGAACTTTGTCAAATTCTACCATGCTGTCTCGAGATTGAGCAAACGCAAATTCTAGGGAAGCAACAAGTACGTCGGGTAACTGATTTCATCTGTCACCCGCATAAATAATTTTCGGCAATAGATCTCATCTATTCCAAAATTATATTATGCAATACCCATACATCTCCATGTATTCTAGATCGTAACCTGCATCTACGCATAGCACGGCTCTTGATGCCACTGTTGGGGAACGCGACAGAAAACGAAAATTTTCGGTATAGCGAGCACGCCCAGGACCACTATGGAGACTGCATACAAGGTTTGATCTATTCCGTACCAACTCGAAGCGCAGCGAAAGAAGAGTCGGTGGAGATCGTTGGTGCAGATCCCCGCAGCTAGGATTTACAACCTCCCAACCGCAAGGATGTACTCCCTCGCCGGACAGTCCCCCGGACGATGTCGCGGACAGCCCTTCGGGAGGACCCTCGAAACTCGAACGGAGACTCGGACAGCCCTTCGGGAGGACACTCGAATAGACCCTCGGGCAAAAGACCGAAACTATGACCTCTCTACGGGGTTGCACACATACGGTGCCAGCTATCCGGCAGGGCTTCGCCGTCCAGAACTAGTTCCTGCCGGAACCCAGACAGCCTTACGGCTCTACAAAACTCTTTTCGTGGGAGGGATAGAAGAAGCCAGATAATGCATGGCATGTGTATGAGAGCAAGGGGATTAGCTTTGGGCTGCCCACTCCTCCTCTATTTATAGAAAAGCCACGGGGTAGGGATGGCCCACAAAAACCCAAAATGCCCATGCAAATGTCACACATGAAGGGCATAATGGGGAGGGAAGTGGAGCTCCATGGAGCCCCACACATGTGAACGGCCAACCCCCTTGGGGGGCCCCCATGAGGAGCATGCTTGGCCCCCAAGCCCTTCTAGAAGCCTTTTGGAAATATCCCAAAAGGTGACTCACCATAAAATATTTCAAAAAGCACTTTCACTATTCACGACGACATTTTTCAGCGTCCGTTCGAACTGAAAATATTTATGTGGGCTTAGAACATTTCTAGTACCCACCATAATAATTTTCAACGCGTTCTGAAACAATTCCGGTTTTAGTGATTTTCATCTGCGAAACGCATCTGGAGTGGCTCCGGCAGCTCCGGAACATTTCCGGTTTATATCTCAGAAAATTTCAAAAAGCTTCCAGAATGATTCTGGCACCCTCCAAGAATTATCAGGCATTTGCCGAAACCAATTTGACTTAATGGTATATGCCGAAACAACTTTTCGGTATCATTGAAACTCATCCGATGACCTCTCTCTGCGGTACGATTCCGCTGTCCGAAACTTTTTCGGTGATTTTCTCTCAGACTCCCTGTCTAGTACTCAGCAGATAGATGACACTTAAGCATGTGACCCTATAGGTTCGATGAAGTATAGACATGACCTGGAACCTCTTCCGATCAATGATCAACATCGGAGCCGTGGACACCCGTATTGACCCCTATACCCACACGAATGAATATTCGAGTGAACCTCCAGTTGCCTTGAGCTATTCCTGTTGCTTCGCGATATGTCACAAACACCCGAGGTGAGATTTATTGCATTCCTGTGGATCAACAATTTGTCCACCATGCAAGTTACCTCGTTACCGATTTTGTTCTCTTTTCTCGTTTCCGTGTTCCAGCATCCCAGTGATCAAATCACAATGTGTCTGGACAGACGATGATGGATACCGTTACACCAAGAGGGCCCGAGTATATCTCTCCATCGTCGGAGGAGCAAATCCCAATCTTGAGCTATCTCGTTACTTGCCATACTTTTCCGTGAACCCGTAAGCCGCCGTAATAGCCACCCAGTTACGGATGACGTTTAACATACCCTAAAGTTCACGAAGCAAGTATGAAGGAACTCGATACTCTCATGGTCTAAAGAATTATGCAAACATTGACTTCTCTGTGTTATTAACCATTAACTTGTGACGAATGTATCTCATACTATAACATCAAATTGGGTCGATACAACACAAGTGTTCTACTAATAATTGTGCCCTCAAAATTGCCGGCATAGTCATGCCCATGATCAGGAAAACAGGATCATCATGCAATACTTGAGCCAGTCATAGAGGCTTGACTAGGAATACATTTTACCGTTTATTATCCCACACGTGCACATGAGTTTCCCTCCAAGCCTCGTTTTATTTGCAGACTCGAGAATCATTGCAGTTATAGCATGGAACAATAAACCTTCATTACAAACCAGGAGATACAAAATAACTGATATTACTGCCTCTAGGGCATATCTCCTACAAGTAAGTCGCGCCACCTGTCCATGTGGCTAACTCGTGGGGCCCCTCTGGTATTTCTTTGCTTTAATATCCATCATATATTTTAAGACAATTCTCAAAATCATGCTTCGTTTTGAGCTCCGGAGAATTGCTTTCTCTTCTGTTGCTTTTTTGGTCCAGAATTTCAGCTGTCGGCAATGTCCTCCTCTTTGTATATCTTGCATTTTAAGAGAAAAAAGACATTAGAGTGGCAGCATATTGTGCAATATATCATTGAAATAGAATAAATTATAATAAAAATTAGTGATGCAAAATGGCCGTATCTGTGTCTGGGGTGGTTGTTGGATGTAGTCGATGTCGTGCGCACCACAACGTCGCCCTTCGGGGCCGGAACCGTGGTTGCCAAGAAGGGCCGGATGGAGCGCAATGTGGCCGACCTGGGCACACAGCTCGGTCACTTGATGCCGAATGTGCGTCACCACTGGCCGCCAGAGTTACAACGACGCTTGAATCGCCTCCAACCTGGCCTCATTGGCGACGCGCCCATTGTTGACCACCTTGCTAGCGTCGCTTGAATCGCCTCCAACCTGGCCTCATTGGCGACGTGCCGATTGTTGACCACCTTGCCAGCGTCGCTTGCCTTGCTTGCTTGATGTGGTAGTGTGGCTTCTAGTTCCGGTTCTCCAAATTGACTGGCCCAGATGTTATATACCGATCTACCTTAGCTTCTCAGATCTGGAAATGGAAGGAGTGGGTGGGGGCTTGAGAAGGGATAAAGGATACGAGGAGAAGAACAACTTCCCTCTTTTGCCAGTTCAATGTAATTGGTATTCGATGGTCACATCTGATCCAGGCACCTAATACTTAAGGGCATGTACAATTGTTGGCATTCTTATCTTAATCCTACCACATAATCTAGAGATTACAAAAAAAAGTTGTACAATGGGTTGTCTCTTAGCCTTATCTCTATTAGCTAGATATTCCTAAAAAATATATGAGATTTATCGTTAAGAGATCATCTCTTAATTAAGCGAAGGCACAATCTTTTCTTAGATTTCTTTTCCCCGTCTCAGCATTTATCCAGCATGACACTGCTAAGGACGCACGCACGGGAAGTATTATAGCTAGTATCATGTATTACAATGTAGGCAATTTTAATTAGGTGGCATATAATTAAATGAAGAAAGAGATGGTTGAATATGATACTATCATGATACTGTGTCATACAGTAATAAATACTATACTACTATGTGTCTTGCATTACAATAAATATGATCATCTAAGATACTACTTTTCCCTTTCTAAATATAAGTTTTTTTAAGATTCTAATATGAATTACATACGGAGTGAATCTACACCTTAAAATATATCTATATTCATCTATATGTAGTCCATATTCAAATATATAAAAAGACTATTTAGGAACATAGCAAGTAATCTATAATACTATGCATTAAAAAGATATTATTATACACTAGTAATATCATATGCATGATATTAATGTATGATACTCTCCACTACATCATTATGCATGCCCTATTTAATTAGCATTACAGAGCACGCAGGATCAACCAACCAGGCCACGCAGTCGGTTACAACGACAAGGAGACATGCTCAGCGTATCCTACCCCTGCACACTAATCGCTGGGACCGGGTAGTCTTCCAGTGGTCCTTCTGGTGGGGTTGTGGTGGCAGGCGTGACAGGGAGACGTTCTCACCAACTGGTGCGTAGGTAGAAGTTGAAAAACCAACATTATTAGAGCATCTACAGCCGGATTTGACAAATTCAGGCCCTCAAATACTCGCGGACGCGTCCGCAGACAATGACCGTGTATTCTTTAAATCGCGTCGTTCACATTCGTGTCTCTCATATCCGAACCCCTATATCTATACTATAGCATGCAACGTCGAGCAAACTACGTAGATCATCTCCGGACATAGAAATTGCACAATAATTCTCCAAAAGATCCACCAAAGTTCACACAAACAACGGACAACTAAATACTACATCTAAAACTTGAAACTAAAATCAACTTCACCATTTCCGAGCCGGCCCTTTCCCCTTCTTGTCGCTGGCGTAGCTGTATCCGTCGTCGGCTGGTGGAGGATCATCCGATTCGCCAAAGGAGGAGGAGTAATCATCGGAGGAGGAATCGATGATGATGAGGCCCTTCACGCGCTGGACGGCCTGGTCCTACTGGCGCCTGAGCTTGGCCAACCGAACCGCCTCCTTTGCCTTCTCCAACGCCTCCCGCTCGGACTGCTCAATGGCAAGCCGAAGATCCTTGGCGTTCTTCCGGCGGAGCCGCCGAGCGCCCGTCTCTGCCGTCGTAAGCGATTGCACTGGCCACCCGTCGGAGCTGCCCATGGGCCGGCAGGGGCCAGCGCCGGCGTTCGAGATGCGCCGACGAGGAAGCGCGGGCGGTTGCGGCGAGGCTGCAGATTTGGAGCTGCTCCCGGTGTCCACCTTGGACCGCTCCAAAGCGATGCGGAGGGCAAGCTCATACTCCGGATCCACCTCGTCGTCGGATCGGCTGCCGGAGCTTGACATTGCGCCGGATTTGATCGGAATCGGTGAAGGGAGAGGAGAGGACGGAGCGAGGGAAGAGAGTGGGTGAGCTAGGGTTTCGGACGATGCCGACAACCTAGAGGCCGTGCTTAGGCAAAAATCAATATCAGTGAAGTAATCCGGGAACTTTAGAAATCATGAAGAATTTATTTCATTTTGTTAAATATCGCGAGTATAGTGGAAAAACTCTAGAACATTCCTTTAAATGGAATTGTTCATTGGGTTCGACTTGTTGTTCGACAAAATAAAATTTCTCAGTCCCTCTAGTTGGGTGGGCGCCGGCTGGGGCTCCGCGCACTGGGAAAAGGCTTCCGCGACAGGAAACCGGCTACTAGTTAGGAAGTGAACATAAGGTATCAAGAGGTTCCTCACAGTTAGGCCAGGAGATAGTCATGGGATTTTTTTGTGGACATCCGTGGGATCAATGATGGTTCGGACTTGTCAGGCGGACGCGCTCAGGCGTACCCGGGTCACCCATATCTGTCTTATATTTAGGCTAGATATGTCTTATATTTGGGCTAGATATGATGGATGCCGGTCAATCTAAACGTTTGAGGCCGTTTGAGACGTCTGTCTGGGTTGAAAAAACTTGACCAGGCAGCCCGCACGAGCATACGGGACGAATTTGAGAGGTCCGGCTATAGATGTTCTTATCCCCCCGCGCTGCAGTAAGGAAGGAAACGGAGAAAGTGGCGGTGCCTTGACACGATGCGAGCGCTCATGACATCGATGGTCAATAAGAGTGGGCCAAATGCGTACCGTACCGATCTCCCACGTGCCTCTCCTCGCTACGGCAAAAATCCTACGGTGCGTGCTCGCTTGCTTGCCGCCTTTGTGGAGATATACAGCCTCGGTCTTGTACGTCACCCGTGACGTGACCTTTTCCCGTACGTGCGCCCCAAGTTGCCTCGATCCTTCTTCTTTTGCTTTGATTTTTCCGCCCTTAATTCAGCTTGCATGCCAAGTCTAAAGTCTGATCATCCCTTGGCCTGTCTATATAAACGACCGGCCGGGCACGCGCCTCAACTCAACCCTCCCACACAACTACACAAGTCCCAAACCATCTGCAAGCATCCTTCATCCTAGCTAGGCTCCTAACTTACTTGTACCTTACTTAGCCAAGGAAGCAACGGCAGCACCAAGAATAGTTGAGGAGAAGGAGAGGAGCTGATAAGAGAGAGATGGCGTCCATGATGGGAGGAGACTTCGTGGAGGCCTACGTGCTCAGGAACGCCTACAAGAAGAAGATGAGGCGCATGGACCAAGCGGAAGCCGCGGCGGCGCTCGACGGCGCAAAGAGCGGCAAGGACACGGAGGCCGCCGGCGCCGCCGGAGAGAAGAAGGCTGCTGCTGCTGGTGGTGCGAGCAGCAGGGGGCGATTCTTTGGCCTCATGAAGAAGAAGGTGCACCCCAAACCCAAAGCGGCGGCGGCTACTTCTCTTGAATACTGCATTTGCGATGCCACAAAATTGTAGGCCGCAGCTTTCTTCTAGCTAGGAGCGCGCGCGTGTGTGTAAGTTTGTTCTTTCGATCGATTAGCTTCTCTTGGAGGAGTGTGTGAAGCAAAACCTTTTGTTATTTGGTAAAAAAAAGTTGACAAAAGTTACGCGAAGAGTAATCCTGCATCAATTGAGTTGACCTCCGTTTTTAATTGTGTGTTTTTTTTGGGGAAGCCGTTTCTACTTGTCTTGGCTGTTTGATTCCTCCTTCGTTTGGGCTAAGCATTGCTGTTCAAACAAGGTCCCATGCATAAACTGCCCGACTGCATTTAGCTGAGTTCAGCCACTAAAAGAGAGTTGATGCTCTGCTAGAGCATTATTCCCTAGGAGGAATTCCCCAGCGAACTCCCTCGTAGCCACAAGATCAAGATTTGACGTGGTAATTTTCATACAAAAATGCACTAGAATAAACGAAATGTCATGCTGTTTGTTGAAAATGCGATCCCAAAACACTAAAACAGACAGCTGAGGCAGATATATATTACGCCTTCTCGCTCTTTTTGCTAATTATTAAAACAAAGTTGTACTAAAACGGTGTCAATTAGTTTGCTTCATTGGGAGTACTTTTTTTGTCTCCCGCAAAAGAAAAACAAAACTCTGCCTTTCATCACATGCAAATGCAGAAACAACTTGGTTTTTTTTGGACGATAGCAGAAACAACTTGTCTTGCTCTCGATTGGAGTGAATCGAGTGATACCTAATCATACCTTGCAAAAGTGATATTTAATTATGATGGCAAGGCCATGAATATCACTCCCTCCGATCGAAACAAATGTCGTGGGGGCAGGATCTGGCGGCGGCGTGGCAGTCGGCGTGCAGCGGGTGCGCGCTAGGGGGCTGCAGCTCTGCCAGATCTGGCCCTTCAAGCGGCATGGGCCGTGGGCGGCTCGCACTGCTGGCGGCCACCTCTGTCGTGGCCATCTTGGCTGGTGAAGGGGGCGACGCGGTGGTGGTGGTGGTGCGACCCTCTGCCCCCGCTACTCATGGGTCCTTATTCGACGACTGGTGCTGAGTGCGTGCCTGGACGGTGGTGGCTGGGGTGCTCCAGGGAGGGAGGCATGGGTGCTTCCCGGCCTTGTCGTTGTGCACGACGGTGGCCCTAGTCCCTGGTGTGCAGCCTGGTTGGTAGCCTCTGACGATAATGCCTCGCCCAGGTCTGGCCGGCTCGTCCCCGATCTCGCCAAGGGGCTTGATTTGGGGTGGAAGGAGGGGCCTTTTGCTCCCTCACTGGTCGGTGGTGGCTATGGACCGTGGTGACGGGTTGGGGTGGTCTTGGACACCGGGGCTGCGGCCGCGGCGGTGGGAGCCGCGGTGCCCGTTGGCGGGGCTCTCAGCTCGGGTGCAAACTGGCGGACATGGATGTGAGGGCAGCGTGGCGGCTGGTTCTCGACGTTCGGTCGTGGGGGGTGGCCGGCGTGTTCATAGTTGCGCGTACCTTGTTCCGGTGGCGGATAGTGCTTGCCAGGGTGAAAACTTTGTCTGCCTTTGGCCAGACCGAAGGTGGCGGCGTCTTTGGCTGTCGTACCCTTCTGCAAGGCTTCATCGTGGCTACTCTTGGTGCTCCGGGACGCTCTGGGTGAAGACACTAATCCTTTGGATCGGGCAGAGACGGCGCTACGTGTCGCGATCTTCCTTGGAACACCGCTTTGGAGGCCCCGATCCGTCGATGTTTGGCTCCTCTCCTCTTCGTGGTGTGTTCACGTTGGAGGGCTTCATCAAAGTCTAGTGGTGGTTAATCTTTCTACCTCTAGTTTGCTTGGAGTTTGTAGTTGTTCTTTTGCACCTCTCTATCCAGCCTCGGGTATGTGTGTGCTTGTGTGTTGTATGCGGTGGATTGTCGTTGATTGTCGCTCTATATATAAAACGGAGCGAAAGCCTTTTTGATAATAAAATGTCGTGCTTTCAGTTGAAATTTTGAAACCACAACAATTATTTCCAATCGGAGGGAGTAGTAGGTACGGTATATCGTTACCGGCAAGAAATTAAACAAAGACGGTGATGCGCTATTGTGTTCTTGTCAGCTAAACGGATGCCTCTAGAGTCGCAGGTCAAATTGACAGCTAAAGGTCACAAGAATACGACGGTTCTAGCGCATCCACGTCCCCGGTTATGCAAGCATGAATATGATATGCTTCCACGTCGAACATATATATACTCGTTAAAAAGAGTAATCTCGCACGCTTTCCATCTCCGATCCATCGTCACGCATGACCACCTTTCCATAGCCTGGTAAATATATCTCATATAATAAGATCAAGACGTGCCATATGCCGACAGCAGCAAGGAATTAGCTGACATCGCGCTTGGAGTTGGAAATATCAGGCACGACAGAGCATTGAAGCGTACGTGTGTCCATCGATTGGCATGCAGCAACCAATGCCTTGCTTGTTCAGATTTGACACACCGGTGGCATGCTGACAAAACCGGATCTGCACACCATGCCGCAATGCCAGCCTACTTCTTTGACATTAATTAATTTCCTGGACGTCGCATCACACGTTGACATTAGAATATTAGTTGCAGCCAAAAGCAAAGTCAGCAGATATGTGTGCATCACATGCTTAGGCTGTGGATAGGATGTCTTGTAAAATGACTTTTGATGCCTTCCAGGCCGAATTGCAAAGGAGAGAACCGTTTTGTATCTTGTTCCTTGAAAGTCCACGATCACAACAACTCATAAGTGAAGCTGTTTTTGTAAACCAACCTGTGGTTGGATGGTTAGATGGACAGTGGTATCCTCAGTCCATCAGGGTTTAAATTCTGGTTCTTACATTTATTCTGGATTTATTTCAGGATTTCCGGCAGTGCGCGTTCAGTAGGAGAAGATGTTCCTGTTGACTACGAGGCGCCTATGATGATGTCGTAATATCTCAAGATGATATGTCGGCTCAGTCTCTCAAAGGTGCTCATAATGGTAGGGTCTGTATGTGTATATTCATAGAGGTGGGTGTATGCACGTATATATGAGCGCTTGTATCTGTATTGATGTTTAAAAAAAGGGCATCTATTTTTTTTTTGAACGGTAACCCACATTGCATTAAACATGGGGAGTACAACGTGTACACACGTGGAAACCATACAAGACTACTAGAAAGACTGGTGACACAAAGCTAACCACTGCCTAACCCCGATCACCATCGCCGGAGCGCCGCCGGGAACAGACAAGGATATCCACCATGCGCAGATCTGGTAGAGCACCTTCACGGACAAGGCTGCTTTTCAAAGCCGATGAACCGGTTTGCTTTTCAAAGCCGTTCGGAGTACAAACTAGGCCAACCCTTGCAACCCACCGGAGTCGAATAACCGGGGTCCCCACCCCCCAACCGTCGCCGGAGCAATGGAAGGAGGAGGCAGGGACCCCAGCCTCGCCGATAGAGAAAGTGGCAGAACCGTCGCCCCACAGATCTCTTTCTGTAACTATCAAGAAATCGTACGTTTGTCTTGCATCTAAGTGAGGCTGTTGTGCATGCAATGGTCGCGAAAAAGAGAGATGGTGTGCATCAAAACTCTGTAGAGAAGATCAAGATGGTTACACCAGATTAAGTTATGATACTGAATGTAAAACGTATGTTTGGAGGAACTGCTCAACACCCTAAACGGGGTGTGGCTATCTCATTATATAGAAGTACCAAGAGGTACAATACAATGTTACAACAGATATACAGAGGCTACATATATATACAGTCTAACACCCTCCCTCAATCTTAACTATGGCCTGAAATACAAAGTAAGTTAAGATTGCGCCTACAGCCTACAAACTGTGGTTGTGGAAGAGGCTTCGTGAAGATGTCAGCAAGTTGATCCTTTGACGAGATGAACTTGATACAGAGTAGCTTCTGTGCAACACGTTCCCGAACAAAATGATAGTCAACCTCAATATGCTTCATCCGAGCATGGAACACCGGATTAGACGAGAGATATGTAGCACCGATGTTATCACACCACAGAACTGGAGGACGGGCTGGAGAGACTCTCAGTTCCCTCAAGAGAGACTGTACCCATATGATCTCAGCAGTCGCATCAACAACCGCTTTGTACTCAGCCTCAGTACTACTGTGAGACACCGTTGCTTGCTTGCGAGCATTCCAGGCGATCAAGTTAGAACCCAGGAATACCGCATACCCCCCCGTGGATCGCCTGTCATCAGGATTACCAGCCCAATCTGCATCTGAAAAAGCGGAGAGCTCACCAGACGGAGCAGGCTGAAGGAGCAAACCATACGAGGCAGTAAGACAGATGTACCGCAAAATACGCTTCACAGCTGACCAATGAGATGTCCTGGGTGTATGAAGGTACTGACACACACGGTTAACTGCATAGGAGATATCAGGCCTGGTAATAGTCAGATACTGCAGACCACCAACGAGACTGCGATACTCAGTAGCATCATCAGGTGAAAGAGGTTCTCCATCAAGAGCAGACAACCGATCAGTGGCAGACATCGGAGTGATAGCATGTTTGCACTTCAGCATGCCAGCCCGACGTAGCAAATCCATGGAGTACTTCTTCTGAGTGAGAGTTAACCCAGTAGAAGACCGTGAGACCTCCAGACCGAGGAAAAAATGCAGAGCACCTAGGTCCTTGACAGCAAAATCACCACTCAACGCAGTCACAAGACGACCAGCAGCAGCATCAGAGGAACTGACGAGAATGATATCATCAACATAAACCAGGAGATACATCGTAACCTCAGGGCGCTGAAGGAGAAACAGCGACGTGTCCGCAGTGGAGGGAGTAAACCCAAGAGCTCGAAGAACAGAGCCGAGGCGGGCATGCCATGCACGAGGAGCCTGTTTGAGTCCATACAGTGCCTTAACCAGACGACAGAGATGATGAGGACGTGCCGGATCAACAAAACCAGGCGGCTGACGCATATAAACCTCCTCCTCCAGAATTCAATGTAGGAAAGCGTTCTGCACATCGAGCTGACGAAGAAACCATCCTCGAGTGACAGCAAGAGACAACAGCAAATGTATAGTAGTAGGCTTGATAACGGGACTGAACGTGTCTTCATAATCAAGACCATACCTCTGTTTGAAACCCTTGGCGACTAGTCGTGCCTTGTAGCGTTCTATAGAACCATCAGCATGTCTCTTGACTTTAAAACCCCACTTGGAATCAATGACATTGACGCCAGACACTGGAGGAACAAGTTGCCAAGTATCATTTTTTTTGTAGAGCATCAAACTCATGTTCCATTGCCACACGCCAATGAGGAATACTGAGCGCAGCCTGAAAATGGCGAGGTTCTGCAGTGGGATCAACAACAGTGTGAGCCATGCAAGCAGCAAGCCATGCGACAGTCCCATCTTTGCGTTCCTTCGAACGAAAAATGCCAGATTGACTTCGTGTGCGAGGACGCACGGGGACAGCAGGATGTACTGGCAACACCACAGCGACGGGTGATGATGATGAGGCTGAGACACCCGTCGAGCTCTCACCAGGGCTCCCTGGCGTCAGGGAAGCGGGCGACGATGCGTCGAGGTCCGTCGGGGTTGCTGGGCCAGGCGAAACTGCAGCCGGCCCAGTCGGAGTAGCCGCCAGGTCGGGCGAGACCACCACCGGGCCGAATGAGGCGGCAGCTGGCCCAGGCGAAGTGATCGCCAGGCCGGGCGACGCCGGAGTCTGCGGGCCAGGCGAGGTCGCCACTAGCGAGCCGGGCGAAGCCAGCGTCGGGGCGGGTGAGGCCGGCGCCCGCTCCCGAGGCGAAGCAGCGGCGGGTTGGCGGGTGCCACCCGGTATGCATGGCCCATGCACATGGGAGGCGTCCCGGTCGCGAGCATCATCATGATTAGGGAGCAACGCGGGGGCATATGCAACATCCACAAATTGATCAGGCGAAGGTACAGACATGTGCACTGGTGGCATGAGAGTGGTAGAGTTTGTCGGAAGTGCACGAAAGGGAAACACATTCTCATCAAACACAACGTCACGAGATATGTAGACGCGATTTGTAGGAATATGAAGGCACTTGTACCCTTTGTGAAGGGAACTATACCCGAAAAAACACACTTCTTAGATCGAAACTCTAGCTTACGCTTATTGTAAGGACGTAGGTGAGGCCAACACGCACACCCGAACACCTTGAAGAATGTGTAGTCTGGAATTTCATTAAGCAAGAGTTCAAGTGGAGTCTGCATCTTCAGAAGTCGTGAGGGGAGCCTATTTATCAAAAAAAATAGGCTGTGGAGAAAGCATCACTCCAGAACCGAAACGGAACAGATGTTTGAGCTAGCAAGGTTAGGCCAGTTTCTACAAGATGACGATGCTTACGTTCGGCAGTTCCATTCTGCTGATGTGTATGAGGGCAAGACTAAAAAACGAGTTGAGGTTGTGATATTCACCCCCCCCCCCCAGTTGGATTGAACATGGATAATTTTATGCTTAAGGAGACGCTCAACATGTGCTTCGAACTGAATGAAAACATCAAACACATCAGACTTGCGCTTAATAAGATATAGCCAAGTAAACCGACTATAAGCATCAATAAAACTGACATAATAATTGTGACCACTAACAGATGTTTGGGCATGACCCCA
This sequence comes from Triticum dicoccoides, assembly GCF_002162155.2. Taxonomy (NCBI): domain Eukaryota; kingdom Viridiplantae; phylum Streptophyta; class Magnoliopsida; order Poales; family Poaceae; genus Triticum; species Triticum dicoccoides. Next base: position 37,347,369 of record NC_041390.1, on the reverse strand, counting down.
CACATCAGAAAAGACAAGCTCAAGAGGATGTTTCACAACACGACTAGACTCTGAAAATGGAAGTTGATGACTCTTGCCCTGCTGACGGGCATCACAAATAGTTTCAACAGTTTTATTGGACACAACTGGTAGTTCATGACGATGCAACACATGACGAACTATAGGAGCTGCAGGGTGACCAAGGCGTGCATGCCAGTGCGTAGGTGACAAACGAACACCACTGAAGCCTGAGGAGAAAACTGCATGGGAGGTGTGCGCGGCGCGTCAAGTGCATACAGGCCATGGCGTAGACGACCGCTAAGCAGAACGGCCCTCGTGTCCCGATCCTTGATAAAGAAACGAAAAGGGTGAAATTCAGCAAGGACATTATTATCACGAGTAAGTTGAGGAATAGACAACAAACTACGCGTAGCAGAGGGAACTCGAAGAACATTGGAAAGATGCAGTTTGCGAAAATTGTGTGCAAGAAGAGAAGCCTGACCAACATGTGAGATGCGCATACCTGCTCCACTGGCGGTGTGCACCTGATCATGACCACGGTATGGCTCCTGAGTAGAGAGCTTTCCCATATCTTCGGTGAGGTGATTGGTAGCTCCGGTGTCCATATACCACGTAGGATCAATGGAGTAGGATGGAGTGCGGCCATGCTCATGGCTCGTCACCGCGGCGGCAGCTTGCTTATCATTCCCTTTGCCATTGTTGCCTAGGCCCAGAAAATCTTGCTTGAAGCGACGATGACAGCGGGACGCAATGTGACGCTCAATGCCACATAGCTGGCAGGCCTGCTGAGCGCCGCAGCAGGGACAGCAAGCAACGGGCCGGCTGCCACCAGTGATGGAGGGCGTCGAACCCCGCGGAGCGGACTGAGGCGAGGCCGCCGCTTTCCCACCAAGCGGCGCCGGCTTCTGCGACTTGCTGCGAGTCGCGGTGTTGGCAGAGACAAACCCTGAAGAGGCTCGGCGCGCCTTGATGCGCTGTTCGCGGCCAAGGAGGCGCGCGTAGAGCTCATGGGGTGGCAGTGAGGCCTCGCGACCATGCACATTCTCAATGAGGTTATCATAGTCATCATCCATGCCGTTGAGTACATGGGTGGTGAAGTCTTCATCACCAAGTGGCTGACCAATCAAGGCCAACGTGTCTGCGAGACCAGTCATCTTGTTGAAGTAGTCCGTGATGCTGAGGCCATCAAGCTTGGTCTCCCCCAACTCGGTGCGTATAGAATGAGCACGCGCCTGAGACTGAGAGGCGAAGCTGCTGTGAAGTGTCGACTAAGCATCCTTAGATGTCGCGGCGAAGATGACCAGCGACGACACGCTCGGGGTCAGCGACGACTGTATGGTGGAGAGGATTGCCTGATCCTAGGCCACCCACACATGATGAGCCGGATGATACGGCGGCGGGCACGGGATGGAGCCGTAGACGTAGCCCTCCAGGTAGCGGCTGCGGAGGAGAGGAAGCACCTGAGCCCGCCACGACAGGTAATTGTCCGGCGTGAGCTTCACCGGAAGAAGATGTGAGAAGTAAAACAGCGATGGCGGTGGAGCACGATCCTGTGTCGGTGGCGCGTAGAGACCCATAGATGGATCCGTCTCGTGAGGCGGCGTAATCGCCAAGGGTGCGACATAGCCGGGGATAGCACCAACATACGGATCCCCTGGTGACGAAGGAGGCGCGGCCCCGTAGGGCAGCGAAGGGGCGGCGCCGCGTAGGGTTGAGGACGCGTCGGCGCCACATAGGGCTGCGGCGGCAGCGCGCCGTAGGGAGACTGCGGCCAGGCGGACGGCGGTGGTGGCGGAGCACCCGGAGTGGAAGCAGGGGCGCCACACCACGGGGGGCCATAGGCCGGACCCGAAACACCGTACGGGTGCAGGGCGGCATACGGCGAAACGGAGGCAGCGCCATAGGTTGGGGCAGAGGCGGTGCCGTACGCCGGCGGCTGACCCTGGAAGGACGGCGGCGCCGGTAGGGCACCCGTAGTGGTCGAGGGCGACGGGCCGCCAGAGGACGGCGGCGAAGGCAGGTCGCCGTGGGCGGCTCCCGATCCGATCCGGGAGCCCGCGGGCGGCTGCGTGGTCCACCAGGCCGAGGCCGCGGCCAGGGGCTGGGAGGCCAGAAACGGCGACGAGGGAGCGACGGCAGGGGCCGGCGCAAGGGGCGGTGCAGCGACGGTGGCGGCGGCGGTGGGGGCCGGTGCGACCGAGGCGGCGGGTGCAGCGGAAGACATCGTAACCCTAAACTGATACCATGTAAAACGTATGTTTGGGGGAACTACTCAACATCCTAAACGGGGTGTGGCTATCTCATTATATAAAAGTACCAAGAGGTATAATACAATGTTACAACAGATATACAGAGGCTACGTATATATACAGTCTAACACTGAATACGTGATTGTAGGCATCGACCAAATTCGTCAAGCAATCCTTCACTGTACAAGTACATTAACTATAATACAAGTATATGAACCAAAAGTCTAAGGTGGGAAGACATATGTCCCACGCTTCTCCAGTGGCGTGACTATTGGAAGATCTTCGTCACGATGTTGATTGAAGCACCGCTTCATTTTCAGGATGAAAACTCTTGTTCTGATCATAAGAGAAATGGTCTTGTGAAACTATCACACAAGAATATTATTCTGAATTTAGTTTTTAAGATCACACCATGCAAAGCACAGTTCGGAAAAATTTAGATTCTCAGCCGAATTGTTATTTAATTTTGTATGTTTCGTCTAATAAAAATGCGGATAGGAAAAACAATCCCTCCCCGCACTGAAAACACATGTCCATGCTGAGAAGATAGTAGGAGGTGGGCAAAGACGTGCCAGGTGCCATGCTGGGAGAGCTCCGAGAGTGACTGCTAGAGAGACATGCCCTCTTTCTAGGAAAAACAGAAAATGTTTTCGTTGCAAAAATGTTGCGAACGCACTGGATTTATTACATGAAAGCATCTCACGATAAATAAAATGTTTACATTGTACAACTATGATCAAAATGTATGCAGAAACATAATATTGTCGTAGTTTCCCAGAAATGCCCTTTGGTGCCACCTCTCCCCGCGTCGTCTCCTCCGAGGAGACTCTGGGGCCAATCCTAGCCGCCACCACTTAGTTCCCCCCACCCCCTCCCTCCCTCCGCCGCCGCCAGAGGTGGCCATCGGCGCGGGCGCTCGACACCCATGAAGGTGGCGGCTGGGACCTTCGCGGCTCCACCCTACGTAGAGAGCCTCGGCTTCCAGAGTGGCGGCCAGCGGCGTGGCCTGTGCGGCGGGCGACGCCGAAGGGTGCATGTGGGCTATCTTCCCAGTTGCTCGGGCGGCGCGGAGGCGGTGGGCGGCGCCGCTGTAGTGGCCCTCCTGCAGGTTGAGAATCGTCGTCCTCAGCCTCGATCTACTCCGATTTGCGCCGTCCCCTATCCTTGGTGGCTCTGGTCACCGTTTTAGGGATGGCGTGTGTGCGGATCTGGTGGTTGGGTGCAGATCTAGGAGAAACCCCTGGCCGGCGTGGCGGCGACACTGAAGACGTCGCCTTTGGGCGTTGTTTCCCTTGCTTAAGGCTTTGGTGGGCTTCATGTACCTACCACCCCACCTAGCAGCTCAGGTGAAAGCCTCAGTTCCTCGGTTCATGGCGACGACAGCACCTTGGTGACGTGACCGTTCATGAAGGCGGCGTCAGGGAAGTGCTCAAGTGGTGGTGGAGTTGGTGGTGGTTCGACGGCGGATTGCATTGGCCTGATCACATCTTCGGCAGCCTGCTCGGGTCCTGGTGTGGAGGGTTCCAGCTGCTGGTGCGAGGGGATCGGGGTCCCTTTCTCGGTGCCAATGATATGCTTGGGCTATGGAGACTTCTATCCATGACCGATGCATGGTGTTGCATCCTTTTGGCCTTCTCCGAGGTTTTCAGCACCTTCGTTTCAACAACTCTCATCCGGTGCTCTACCTTGCTGCTGCCGGCGACGGTGATTGGGTGATCGGCTCTCCGTTTCATGTGGGGTTTGTTCCTGGTGCCTCTCCTTTGGCAGCCTGGGAACTTTGATCTGGGTTCTAGGGTGAACCACTACGCCGGCCGCTGGTGCGGCACCCACCGTGCTCGGGTGAAAGGGTATGGGCCCTTTGCGGCGGCGGAGTCAGATCATGTGTTGCCCCTGTTTTTCTGGCAGTCAGTGACACAAAACATGCACGGTGGTGCCTTCCTCCCGTAGCCTTAGTAGGTTAGCTGGTTTTGGCGTAGCGGCGTTGGATGGCATTTTTTTTTGCCTTCGAGTTGTTCTACTGAGCACATTATATCTTTATTACTGCTCCTTGTTTTCTTGTTGTAAGTGGCAGTCATGTAATTCTGGCCGGCTGATGACTTTGTTAAATTCAAAATCGGGCACTTCTTGAGCCTTCGTTCCAAAAAAAATGCCCTTTGATGGATGGGTGCATCGGTGGACTTAAAATAAACACATTTCACAGCGCAAAAAAAATCAAAAAAATGTAGACACACAAATACACATGTAACACGTTCAGGAAATTTTTCATAACAATATGCTTTCATACATGGTGTAGACAAAAAAGAAATACATAAATGAAAATGGGCCGGTCATTTTTTTATTGTTGCGCCGGGTTTTTTTGCAGCTTGCAAATCATAATATTTTTGAGTGAAAATTCACAGATCCATCGTGAGTATGTACAAGTTTCACAAAAAAAAAATCATTTTTTTAACTTGGAAATATGAAAAAAAAAATTGAATCATTTACAAAAACAAGAGCCAATGCCCGCGTCCATCAAAAAGTCGCTCTCGGTAGTTTCCCTTATTTCTAGGTTTCAATGTTGGTCCTGTCCTACGATATGATTTGGCCTAAAAATGAAGGACTTGTGACCCTAGCCTGACAAAGGGGGCAACCGATATATCCCCTTTGGAAGAGAACAAGGCGACTGATAATCAATAGGATTTGTGCCGTTTACCTGTGTCACCCGTGTCCTTGTGTGTATGATCTGTAGAGCAGCCACGCTGTTAACTATCCCCTCTTCGCTCAATTTTACTATAATTGTGTTTTTCTCTGGGTTATACTTGCCACTACAATTTGAGTTTGCGCTGCCAGTGCCAGTGCCAGCGCGGAGGCAATGGTCTCACACCTTGTGCAGGTAAAACCGGGCCTAAGAGCATCTCCAGCCGTTGGCCCCTCAGGGGCGCCTAAAATCGCCCCCTGGGGTGAGCCGGCGCAAAAACTCGGCCTGGAGCCGAGTTGGTCCCCAGCCGCCGGTCCCAGGGCCGTTCCCATGCGCGTTCAAAAAAAATTAAATATATAGCAAAGTTTAAAGTTCGGCGAAGTTCGGCATATATTACATTTAAAAAGTAGGTTTTTATTACATATATAATTAAAAAGAACCGGCTAAAAGCGGAGTGGTCGCGTCATCGCCGTCGTCGTCGTCATCGTCCGGCTTCTCCTCCTTGACGCGGCCGTCCCTGGTGGACCCCTGACCGGCTTCGCCTATGTGGGCTGGTGGCGGCGGCGCGGCGGCGTCGTCGCTGTCCTCGATGACGACGATTCCTCCCTCGTCGCGGCCCCGGCGGCGCTGCGCGAACCGCCGCAGGGCGACGCACTGGCGCTCCCTCGCCATATTCAGGGAGTCCGCGCGCGCCCATTCTAGGGTCGCGTCGTCGTCGAGCTCGACGTCGGCGCCGTGCTCCGCCTTCACCGCGGGGAGGCCCGGCTCTGTCTTCACCGGCGCCAGGCCCAGCTCCGTCTTGGGCTTGACGAAGCGCGGAGGAGCCGACGAGCGGGCGCGCCGGCCGCCCTCATTGATGACGATGCCGGCGCTGCGAGTGCGCCGGCCGAGCGGCGTCTCCGCCGCGGGCTCGGCCTTGACGCCGAGCAGCGCCGGAGCGTCGGACGAGTGTGAGGAAGAGCGGGAGGAGGAGGAAGAAGAGGAAGCGCCGAACCTCCTGGGCAACCACTGCCCGTCGCGTCGGCGGTGAGCCGTGGCCGTGGCGGCCGCCCTCGCCGGGGGGTATGCCAACGGCGGGTCGTTGCCGCCCTCGAGGTACGTCAGAACACCCTCAAGGGTGCGGCCGGGGACACCCCACCACAGATGGCGCCCCTCGCTGTTCTTCGGTCCGCCCACCACCGGCGCGCCGTTGGTGGACGCCATCATCTGCTGCTGCCGGCGCTGGAAGTACACCGTCCACGCCACTGTGTTGTCGGCGGCGTACTCAGGGAGGGTGAGCTGGGCGTCGGTGAGGGAGGCGCGCACGACGTCGACCTCGTCGGCGAAGTAGTCCGGTTTCGTCACGACGTCGGGCAACGGGGAATGGACACTCCCCCGTTGCTGAGTTCCATCCCGTTGGCCCGGTGCACATGTCCGGCGGCGTCGGGATGTTCGCCTGGAACAGGAGCCAAGACTCCTGTTCGCGGAGCGATCGGCGGCCGGAGCCGTTGGCCGCGGCCTCATCGCCGGGGAATCGGGAGAGGGAGGGCTCGGCGGCGGCGCTCGGGAGAGGCAGGGCTCGGCGACGGCGCTCGGGAGAGGTAGAGGGCGGGCTAGGGCTGGTGTGACTAGTGTAGCCAGAGGCGAGGGAGGCCATCGGCTTATATAGCGGCGCCACCCCGTGTGTACGCGTGCGAGGGAGGGGAGGCGTCGGTGCGCCGCCCCGTGAACGCGCCGCCCGTGAGGAATCACTGGTAAGGCTGACCGGCGGCAGCCTTGCCATTGATTCCCCGCGGGAAACCGAGGCGTTCGGGGAAGAAGACGCGCGGTGTCGCTGACGCGGCGGCCCGTGGCTCTTTTATGTCAAAACCGCTCGCCCCGACGCCCCCAAGTGCCCCCCCAGCGTGCCGGATTCGGTCTGGGTCCGCCGGCGCTAAATTCGGCCCAGGTCGGCGAAAATCAAGCTCCTGGAAACGCGACTGGACCGATTTTTCAGCGTCGGCGCGAAAAAACGCCTGGAAAGACTTTTCTGGAGACCACGGCTGGAGATGCTATAAGGGCATTTACAACGGGGACGCTAAAAGCGGACGCCAGGATCAAATTCCTGTCCGTTACGCTTGATTCCCACCCAAATCCAGGAAATTAGTTAGCACCGACGCAAAGTCTGGCGTCGAGCGCCACAGCCTTTTTCCCCTCGCGCCAGCCTTCTTTTCGCTCAAGTTCTGTTATCTTTTCAACTTGCGTAGCGCCTGCTCTCCGCTTCTTGCGTTGGAGGTATGGACTCCAATACAGGCGCTAAGCTAAAATTCATTTATTTAATTACCTGTAAGCGCTTGTCTAAGCGCTTGCCATTAAAGATGCTCTAATAATACTATTGTCACTTAAATATTATTATTTTCCAAACGATAGCTGCTATATTCATTGATCAGAGAGAAATAATATAAAGAAACCGCTCGGTTAATTAAAGAAAAACGGGGTTAAACCCTAACTAAGGGATAAAACACTAGCTAAACTAGGTCAAGAGCATCGCAAATCGCAATCATCAACCAACGGCCAGCTACAAGCTACTCTCCTGACAACCACACAACCCCAAGCTCTATCTACAGCCACGCACACCCTCGAAGAGTTGTTGAGGTCTCCAAAGTGACGCCCCCAAAGAGGAAGCGATGTCGTAGACACCGCCGTCACCCGATCCGGCATAGCCAAATTTTAGGTTCTCACCCGAATCACTAGACATGAGATGTCCATGTACAGCAAGATCCACAGCAGGCCCTTCAAGAAGGATAACGGCATCCACGGACGCCGTTGCCGCTGGCATCGACAAGGTCGATGTGAGATTTTCATGTGGAGTCGAGCCTTCCAACATACCATCTCAACCTTCGGGAACACCCAAACGCCATCGAGCAAAAAGGAGGCTGAACACACACCACCGAGACCGAACTAAACGCCCGAGCTGGGGGGAAGCCATGCCGACTGGCCGTCCGCACCGCCGTGCGCAGGACAAGCTGGGACCCCGCCAGATCTAACCGACCTGCGCCGCCGCAGGCAGGCATTGGGCAGAAAAATGTCACGCACCGCCGCGCACTAGATCTGGCCGGGACCGTGCCGAAATCTGACCGGCCCACAATGCCGCTTGCTGAAACTGGGTGGGAACACGCCAAATCAAGCAGGCCTGCACCGCCGCACTAGCAGAATCAGACTTACCTGCACCATCAGGCGCGGGGTCTGGGTGGAACCTCGCCAGGGAGGTCGCGCCCACACCTCCTCCCATCACGAGCGTGTAGAGGTAGCGCCAGCCAGGAGGAGCACCACCGAGCCCAACCAAATTAGGGAGAGAGCACTGACATGTCCGCGCCGCAACCAGCCTCCTGCCGCGCGCCGTCAGGGGCCACTGCGTTGCCCAGGGTTGCCTCGCAAGCACGCGAGCCCCCGCGCCGGCTAGACCCCATCCCACACGGCGCGACAGCCAGCCTCTCACCGCTGCAAGCCTCCCGCGACGCATCGCCCAAGGCCAACCCGTCGCGCACACGAGCCTCCGCGCCGCAACCAGCCTCCCGCCGCGCGCCACCGGGGGCCACTGTGTTGCCCAGGGTTACCTCGCAAGCACGTGAGCCCCCACGCCGGCTAGACCCCATCCCACACGGCGCGGCAGCCAGCCTCTCGCCGCTGCAAGCCTCCCGCGACACATCGCCCAAGGCCAACCCGTCGCGCACACGAGCCTCCACGCCGCCATGGCCCGCCTTGCAACGTCCATGGCAGTCGCCTCCCAAGGCCAACCCGTCGCGCACACAGCAGATGCAAGCAGGATCGTTCAAAGACGAGATTGCCAAACATGCTTGCTTTGAAAGCAGTAAACTAAAGGAACGACAGGTTGAGTACTAATGAATTGGAGCAGGTCAATGTTCCGTTCAATCTTCAACTAGCAGAGCACGGAAGTTGTCAAATTATAAGCAATTAATTCCTACAAATGGACTTCACAGCTGACCGGTGCATGCTACATAGAGAGCCAATCTGCGTCAAACATACAAAACAGTAGAGCCTACAGCCAAAACTCATTTCTTCATTTCAGTCACCAGAATGTAACCTGCGTGGCAAGCAATATCATCAGTCAAGCAATTTTGCACCATTCTTCCAGGAAAAGCCATTGCAGTTACTCTCATAATTTTGTATGATTCAAAACAGTAAACATTAGCTCCGCCATTGTGGAAATTGTGTCAAAAAAGCTTCAAAGGCAAATGATTCAGCATTATTAGACAAAACCAACACTTGAAACAGAGAATAACAGTAGGAAATTTGCAGTGTAGTGGCACACCTTCAACTTGTAATATTAGAAGTATTTGGTTATATTGGTCTCAGTACAGGCTAAAAGAAGAGTGGGCACATGAGGGGCTCAATGGAGTAAGAAAGCAGAAGCATCTGGTTTCTAGCTCGCAGGCAGAATTGCATAGACAGGACAACACGCAAGTTACACTTTGACTTGATACTCTTAACCACATAGAAAAGTTTCACGTCAATGTAGCAATCAGTAAAAGTTAAAAAAACGAAGCATAGTAAAGTGTAAGTAGTACATTTGCTACTACTTATCATAATAACATTCTCATCTCTGAGAAGGCAAAAGCATATACATAATCAGGGGATGGGGAAGGGTCCTAGTTTATCAGTCTTGCAGGGGCTAGAGGGGGAAGAACCCGACACTACCAGAAGGAAACGGGGGAGTACTTACGAGGACTTGAACTGAAAGCAAGGCAGATGGATGGGAGTGGAAGGCGACTGAAAGAGCACATCCAGTAGAGAGGGGTTAAATGTAAGTAAATAAAACTGAAGGTAGATGGGTGGGTTGAGGCGAGAGGAAGAGAACGGAGAACTGCTGAGGAAGGATGAGGAGACAGGGCATCGAGAAAAGATTCAAGATGCAGCTCAGAGCATAGGAGGTGACCAGGTGGCCAACATATTAGCTCAGCAAACAGTTGTAGGGTCCTATCTTGCAATATGGTACTTGAAATGGCAGTAAAAAGGAAATCGTTACATTTATTTGAAGGAACAGTTCGCATTCCTCAAGTCAACATACATGCAGAAGATGGGATTACCTGCTCTGCCAGTACATCAGAACAGAGTATTTAAACAGGCAATCGCCTTATTTATTGTGCATTAACATCAGATGCATCATTTCTACCACCAATGCCTGTTACTGCAAGCATAAGAAGTTAAACAACCAAAATGTCATTCCAACAAAAAGCCAAACAGATATGAGGAGGCATCAAGGAGATATTTAGGTAAACTCATAGCTGTAGCTTGAAAAACAAGCATAGTTTTGATACAGCATTAGGAGAAGTGATGTGTCTATTCAGATTTAGATTATCCACGGACAAATTAAGCCTAAAAAATTAAATAAACTAACTTATCCCAGTACAAATGGATTTGTCACCCGCAACATTCTCCTAAAGTGTTCAGACTTAACACTGAACAATTATTTGAATTTTTCATTATTGATATAAGATCATTGCAGGATTAGCAGACATAATAATATTGAATGAAAAATATAGAACTAAGTTTGAATCTTCCAAATCTACCTATTGAGCTGCCTATTTGACATTTCAGTTGGTTCAAGCTAGTTTTTCATATTGTCTTCAACTTCCAATAGACTGGAACAACATAGTTCACTGATAATAATAATATGATACCATTATATTAGAAAAACATCGCCACATATATTTTCAATGCATCATCTATGACAGCCCATCACCTTGGTATGGAAGCCAAACTGGTGACACAAGAAACATTAGCTATAATAACTATAGGTAAAATATGTGAATCCATATATAACCATCACATAAAAAGCACCCACATGAGCATCATGAAGCAGCAAAACAAACAAATGATATAACACTACCTAAAATTGTTGGCTTAACACCAAATGATGTGAACATAATTTCATCAGCCAATTATCGACACATAACTTGGTTTTTTTCTAACCTTAGTGTAGGGCATGGTATTACCTGCAGTGTAGACACTTTCGAATGGAAAATAGCGAGACATGGTGGTAGTGTTGGAAAGCTTCTTGAACTTCAGTGAGTCAAGATGGATCATGAAGAGGCCGATAACTGTCCGCAACAACAACACACTATTGTCTTGAGCAAACCCGACCATCTCTATGCCCCCTTTCTCCTCTGGTTCCAGGGAAAGCAGCTTGTCCAGCTGAATAGTTCTTGCAAGCACCCATGAAGCAACACCATCACAACCAGTTATCCTCTTCCATAACTGGGCGGCGCAGCAGTCTGAGTGCGATATGAAGAGGAAACCTAGCACACCACCCTCTGCCCGTATAAGCTTGAAGCCATTCCGCTCTCGCTTGCCCCACATATCCACCGGCACTCGTATCACGGCTAGCCTCTGCTTCTCCAGATCAAACTCGAGAATTCCATTCAATTTCCCAGTAAGCGGCCAGTAGAGGGAATCTCCAGCCAGCGCGGCGTCCTCGGCACAAACGATGGCGGAAAACTGGGATCCATGAGCCTGGTAGGGCATGGGCGTCGAGATGAGACTTCCCCATAAGCCGGTCTTTGACGAGTAAACACAGGCGAGCGCTCGTCTAGGTTGTGCGCCGTTGCCGTCTGTCACCGCCAGGACCACCTGGAAATGCGGGGCGTCTCCGGCAGCGCGACACACCGCCCCGCCGACCCCAATCTCCGCCGCACGTTCCGCAACCGCCGGGGGGATGGCCACCCGGTGCCGGTCTCCGGTGACGGGGTCCCACACAAGGACCTCGAGAATCCCCGGAAGGAAGACGAGTAGGAGGCCGTGGCGGCATCCGAGGGAGACGAAGTAGCCGCCGTCGTTGCGCTGAAAGGGGAAGGGCCCGAGAGGGACACGGTCGGGGGCGTCCAGAGTGGGCTGGAAGGAGAGGCGATCGAATCGGTTGAAGAAGCCGAGGAGGGGAGGGTTGCGGCGGTGGCGGAGGCGGAAGCGGCGCCGGAATCGGGGGTCGCAGACGAGGCCGCGCCAGCGCTTGCAGACGGCCGATGCGCGCGGGAGGGCGGAGGGCTGCGGGGGGAGGCGGAGCAGGATCTCGGAGAGCAGGTCGTCGTCCTCCAGCGGGGACGCCGCCGGCGAGCGGCGGCAGTGGCGGCGGCGGGGGCTGCTCATCTCGCCCTACTCACCGGTGCGGGAGGAAAAAAAAATTCTCTCCTTGTGGAAGATGGTGCGGGTGTGGTGTGGACTGTGGACTCGAATCAGAACGTGGTGAGAACCAAAACCCAAACTGGGCTGCAGAGTGCAGACTGAAGCCCACATCAGTGGATATAGATAGATAAAGGAAGAAAGTTTTTTTGCAGACACCACAGAAAAAAAAACTCTTGATTCATTAATTAAAATGACTGTTTCTAAAAAACAGACTACATTCAGGAACTCAAGCCTATTTTTTGTGACCCACTTTTACAATGATTTGGTTGCAGTCGATGACGATCAAAGTGGTTTTTTTTTAATTTATTTCCAACAAGAGTAGATTTCCCCATCTAAATTGTATTCATTTGCCTATAAGGCTTTGCAGCCTATCGCAATATAGGTTCAAGTGAACCATAGGTACACCAGTCACGGGGAAGAATAGGTAAAGCAAAAAAGCGCACACACTGACAACACACCTAGCATGGGAGAATAAAAAGGGAAAACACAACAAAGAGCAACACCATTGTAACGAACGGCATCGGCCAACCAAGACCAAAACCACGGCACTGCACCGTCGAATCAATTGAAAGTCTTCACGCATCCAAGACTGCACAACGCCACGACACCACCGATGTCACGAGGGACATCCGAAGGGTCACGCGAGACCGAGACGACGCCACGACACCTATGTGCCACCGATGTAGTCAAAGGGCATCGCCAAGCAGACCAAACTACAACATTGCACTGTTGGCGCAATCAAAAGGCGACATGTATCCGAGACTGCACAACATCGCGACACTACCTGTGTCGGGGGTTCATCCGAAAGGGCACACAAGGCCGAGATGATGCCACGGTACCTGTGTACCACCGACGTAGTCGAAGGGCATCGCCAAGCAGACCAAACGACGACATTGCACTGTCAATGCAATCGAAAGGCGTCGTACATCTGAGACTGCACAACGTCGCGACACCACCTATTTCAGGGGTACATCCGAAAGGGCACACGAGGCCGAGACAATGCCACGGTACATGTGTGTCACCGACATAGTCGCAGGGCACTGCCTAGCAAAGACACACCAAGAAGCACTCGAGCACGAACACCACCGAAGAAGAGCACAAAAACCACCGTCGACCCCAAACCAGCCGCACCACCACCGACATCAGCCACACTACCACCGACATCAACTGCATTGATTTGTTACATGAAAACATCCAATGATATACAACAGTAATAACAAGGTTATTTGATAATGGCATGTTAAAAAATGGGCAGTGATATTTTACCAATTGATAATCCCCTCACAAAGAAAAGAGGTACTGATGATAATCGTTTGTGTTCACCCAGAGTCGCCACCGGTGAACAATTGATAATTCCTTCTTTTTTGTTGTCCCTACCACTAACCTAATCGTTTGTGCCTGCGCTCTGATTGAAAATAAGGTAACCGGTGTTAATCCGCTTCTGAATGTTACAAAACATGTTTTGCATAAACACATCACTTAGCAAAAATTTGCTAATCACAATAACCAGATTATTCATCTTCTTTCCTCTTCGCCAGGAATAAGTGAGACCTTTTTCCTTCTTCAGAAATGTTGGGACTCATCAACTCACAAAATGCACGGCCATCAAGGAAGCAAGAACCTACTACTATTTAACTGAACCAAGTCAATCTTATCATGCCCATACATAAGACAACAGAGTTCTAAAACTAGGATATCATAGTCTGCTTCTATCAGTTCTAAACTTATTCCATCAAACCACTGATGCAAAACCTTCTGTAGGCAGTTTAATACAGGAGCATCTTTCCAATTCCACACTCAATTGGATTCAACATCCAATGTCAGGACGAAGCCTATAAATTCTGAGTTCAGAACCAGATGGAAATTCAAGAAAAACACACGAAAATGGGTCATCACGGAATATGTTTTGCAAAATCACACCGCTAATGCAAAAGGCTTGCTAATCTCAACACGCAACGGCAGATCCAAGCTAACATTGCCCTCTCATTGGTTTAACTATCCTTGTTCCTGATCGCAAGAACCGAAACTATTCATCTTTTTTTTCCCTTTTGCCAGTAATAATAAGTGAGACCTTTTAATTTCTTCAAAACTAACTCACAATATTTCAAATGTTAGCCAACTCATCAAATCGTACATCTCATCTCAAAGGAAAGAAGAAGAAGAAGCATGCCAGTAGCAAAATGGCATTGCCGCCATCCTGGTTGAGTCGCCAGTTGTGAGATAACAAATAGCACCACACAGCCAGCTGCAGTTCACATTCACTAGACAGAATTAGATAACAAAATAAACAAAAAGACACAGAAAACTGGAACATACTTGCTTGCAAATTAAGCGAACCGAGAGGGACAAGTACTAATTAATGGAAGCAAATTAATGTTCCTTCATGCCAGCCGAGAATGTCTACATAAGTTAGATAATAGATAAATCCAAGCGATTAGTTCCTACAAGTTCATTTAACAGCTGACCAATGCATGCTACATAGAGGCTCAATCTCCGCAGTCGACCTTTAGAATGGGAGAAACTACAGCCAACAACTCGTTTCTACATCTCAGCCACCAGAATGTAACTGTAGATTCCTGCAGAGCATGCAATATCATATCAGTCGAACAAACTTGGTACTATTCAATCAGGAGTTATTCTCATAATTTTTCTATGACTCAACAGAAAACATTCTGGAAATTGTGTCAAAAGCTCCAAAGTTATACCATCTCTGCATTATTAGACAGATACAACCAACATTTGAAAGAGAGAACGATAATAGGTAATTTGTAGTGTAGTAATGCACCTTCAACTTCTAATATTAGCAGTCTTTGGCTACATCTGGTCTGCGTAAAGACTAAAAGATAAGTGGGCTTATGAGGGGCTCATTAAGTAGGATAGCAGAAATGTCTGGTTTCTAGTTCGGTTTCTAGTTCATAAGCATGCTTTTAGAAATGTACGAGCTAGCTAGTCGATAACAAATCGAAATTCATCAAATTCTTGCAGTACAAGCCTCAAACAAGGGGCCATGCATCATCTTACTAACTAAGACTTCGGTCCAAAATGACTGTTAATTTTTTACTCTCCAGTCTCTACGGCATCAAGTAGTACTTCCACCACTAACATGCCAGTAAAAGTAAAAAAAAGATATTGGTGATAAGAGCAGTTTTTATGGTGAATCTAATCATGTCAGTTTGATCACTTGTTTCATATGAAGTTTTAAACATCAATGGTGGCAACTGATGAAGAAATTACAGTCCACAAAAAACATAGCTACTGATAGTTTGGACCAACCAAATTAATATTAGTGGCTAATGGCCAATTACCTATATATAAGAATTTGTCAGACAACACATGAAATGCGGAGAAAATGTTTAAATAAACAGCCTAAAACAAGAATAATCGTCGATAAATGCAAGCAACAAAATAAATCATACTCCCTCCGCTTCTAAATGCAGACACGAGCATATCGCACAAATAGGGAATTGGGAAGGATCCTAACTCCTAATTCACCAGCCACCGGAGAAGATAGAGGGAGAAGAACCCACAGTACCAGAAGGAACTGGGTGAGTACTAAGGAGTAGGTAAACTGAAAGCAAGGCAGACGGATGGGAGAGGAGGGCAATTGAAATAACACATCCAGTATAAGGGGAGGCAGAGGGGGTACAACATCAGCAAACAAAAGAGAAGGACGGCATGTGGAAGTAAATGGGAAGCTGCTCAGGAAGGGATAAGAAGTAAAGCCTGGAAAAAGAATACAGGTGCAGCATAAAGCATGACAAGAGTCCTCTCTTGTAGTACAAACTATTTCAGATATCTTAGCATACATGCAGAAGCTAAGCTTACCTGCTCAAAGAGACAACCATCTTTATGTGTTTTGCAAAAGATCAGGTGCACCATGTCCACCACCGATGCCTGTTTCTGCAAGCATACGTCAAACAACCTATGACATTCCAACGAAAGGCCAAATAGGTACAAGGAGGCATCAAGGAGATATTCAGATGAACTCACAGCTTTAGTTGGAACAAAAAGTCAGTTTGATACAACATTAGAAACAGATAAACAAAACCACATCTATTATTGAATTTAAAGAATATCCAAAAACAGTATATACTGATCAATATTGTAAAATTGAAGAACATGCACGCTTAGACTATTATGCTATTAGCTGGTCAGAAGAGACAAGTTAACCAGAATTATTAAGCTCATTCCGTGCCATAATCGGAAAAAACAATAATGATACTAAAAAATCTAGCAAAAAAGTTATCATGATATTTTAGAGTATCTTTAAATAAATTTTGCCTGAAAAATGTACAAAAGAACGCATTAGTTTCCATGAACAAAAGAAATGGACTTGCACCACAACAGACTCTCCTAATAGTGATAAAGTGACAAATTTTTATGAATTTGAAACGAACTCGTTAGTATTGAGTTAAGATTATTAGCATGATTAGCAGATATAAGTTTTAACCAACTGAAATGTCAAATAGGCAGCTCAAGGTACATTTGTAAGCTTAAAGGTAGTTCTATTTCTTCCATTAGGTATTGACGTTACAGTTGGTTCAAACTAGTTTTTCGTGTTGTTTTCAACTTCCATCTGTTAAGTGTCTTGGCTTGGGATAAACTACACTGAAGCTATGCACTAAAAATACCCTCATAAAATTATTGCATATGTCAATAGGCAGGCAATAGCAAATTTAGTTTCATTATCACACAAAGAATCTGCCAATATTGGTGTTCATTGTTTTCTTGTATGGATACTCATATAATGAACTGAGAAGGACAGTTTGCTGGCTCTGACTTGAACCATATAGTTCAGTGATAATAATTATATGATAAAAAAGGACAGACCCAGTGCTAGAAGCTCCCACACCGGGTGGGGTCTAGTGATGGATTATACAAGGCATTGCTACATAATTTTTTGACAAATCAGATAACAACAAATAGCCCATCGCCCAGGTGACACTAACTACCAGTAGCACATGTGAACCCAGCTCATAACCATCACATAAAACACCACCACATAAGCACCGGGACAGAGACATTACAGAAAGAAAATTGCTATATGTTGAAGAGGTCATCAAGCAGCAAAAGAAATAAGTGATACGACACTACTTAAAATTGTTAGCTTAACATGAAAGGATGTGAATAAGATCCCATCTCAATTATCAAAAAATAACTTGGTTTTGTAAATAAAGAAGTGTGGAGGCATGCTAGTGATGCTATTACCTGCAATGTAGACACTTTCGAATGGATGAAGGTGACAAAATTTGTTGTACCCAGAAAGTTTCTTGTACTGCAATGACTGAAGCTGAACTGTGAAGAGGCCGAAAACGGTGGGCAGAACCAGCAAATTATTGTCCTCGGCAAATCGTATTATCCCTATATGCTTCTCTAAATTCAGGGAAAGAAGTTTATTCAGATCAATGGTTCTTTTCAGTTCCCATGAGCCAACACCATCAGAATCCATCTTCCTCTTCCATAATTGAGCTTGGGCAGTGAGGTCTTTCACGATGAGGAAACCCAGCCCACCACCGTCTTCCTGCACGACTGTTACACGGCCTAGAAAAACATCCACCGCCCCTGGCATCCGTATCACAGCAAGCTTCTGCTTCTCTAAATCAAACTCAATGATTTGCTTCTCCGCACTAAATGGAGAGTGGCTTTATGAACTCCCTTTAAGTAACCAGTAAAGGGAACGCCCAACCAGCACAGCAGGCACTGTATCAACTGCGATGGGAAGGACGTTGGGAACCTCGGACTCAATCGGTGTCGAGGTGACATTGCCCCACAGGCCGGTCTCCGACGAGTAAACGCAGGCGAACACTCGCCTTTGTTTTTTTGTCGTCGTCGCCTGCCGCTACCAAGACCACCTGGAAGTGCTGGACGTCTGGCCCAGCACGAAGCACCGCCCCGTTGACGGTCGAGCCCTCCGGATCGAACCCCGGGGGGCAGGCTAGGCGGTGCTGGTGGCCGGTGACGGGGTCCCACACAAGGTAAAGGCGCCTCAGGTCGAAGACTAGCACGAGGCCATGGCGGCATCCGATGCACCGGAAGGGGATCGGGTCGCTGTCGCCGGGCTGCAAGGAGAAGCGCCCGGGCGGGACACGATTGGGCGCCTCCAGAGCAGGTATGAAGGAGCGGCCGAGAGAATTTTCAAAGAAACCGAGGAGGGGAAGATTGCGGCGGTGGTGGATGCGGAAACGGCGGCAGAAGCCGGGGTCGGAGGCGAGGCTGCGCCAGCGCGTGCAGACGGCGGAGGCGCGGGGGAGGGAGGACGGCTGCGGGGGGAGGCGGAGGAGGATCTCGGAGAGCAGGTCGTCGTTCTCCAGTGGACCCGCCGCCGGCGACGGCGGCGGGCGGTGGCGGCTGGTCATCTCGCTCGCCCTAGTCGCTGGTGCGGAACTTTTTTTTTCTTTTCGGGGAAATGGTGCGGCTGTGGACTTGAATCGCAACGTAGTCAAGTGGAGAGCCCAAAGATGGCTGGAGGCTGGATACTGAAGCCCACATCGGTGCTAACTAAATGAAGGGATTTAGGCCCGGTTCTTTTCACACAGGATTCTGCGAAATCAAGATTTTAAAAAATTCTCCCAGAATCTGCTTCTCTCAGAATCTGTTGCCGAGTTCTTTTCTAGGATTGTAGGTTGAGATTCTGGAAAGAGTTGTGTGTTGAAATGTCTGTAGTACCCTTAGACAGAAAATGTTTGATGAATTTATTAACACTTTGTTGTTTCTAACAGTATCTAGTCGAATATGAGTATGAAAGTGATTTATGAATGTCATAAAAAGTGCTAAATATTACATTTAGAATGGATTTAAATATTTGTTCATTAGAAAAGTGGATGAACTAAAAAAATGGATAATCTCAAGGTACGAGACTAGCAGCAATCGCCTCGCGTATTGCGTTCATGGTACCATCATCTTCTTGTGGTAGAGCATTGGCACCTGTAAACGGCAATGGAGGTTGCACATATGCATCATTGTCGAACTTGTCAAAATGCTCATCACGTAACTTGCTATCACGAATCCAATTATGGAGACACATGCATGCAGTGACAATCATTTTTTGGGTCTCCGGTTTGTACCGAGGTATGCCTCCAACTCTAAGAATTCGCCATTTCATCTTGAGAACACCAAATGTTCTTTCGATGACATTTCGCAAAGAAGAATGTCGATGGTTGAATGTCTCATATCTCCCAACTAGTGGGTGTTGTTGGAAATCTGGTACATGGTACCGTTGCCCTTTGTATGAAGATAGATATCTAATCCTGTTTGGATATCTGGAGTCGACAAGATAATATTTATCTACAGGACGACATCAACAAAAGAAATTAGAATTTTACAACATACCATCCTGTATATAACAATATGGATACATGCGAGATGTTACCTGTGGGGGGTTGTGGAAAGTGATCATAACGAACTATGGCATCGCTCCATACACGTGTGTCATGAACAGATCCGGGCCATCCGGGAACAACAAACGTGAACCTCATATCAAAATCACACACTTCCATAACATTTTCACTTGTGTAACCTTTCCTATTCATGTGTTGGGGCTCCAACTCCTTAGGCACAATCACCTTAATGTGTGTTCCATCAATGGCTCCAATAGCATGTTGAAAATGAGGACAAAACTTTGTTTTTCTAAGTATTGGGTGTGGTTCAGAGAAAGTTGGATCAATTGGTCTTATGTAATCACCGGCCATGCGGTCTACACACTCCAAAACCTCGTGGAATTTTTTATTAATGACAGAACGACTATGTGCAAACTGATGTGCGACATTATCAGTTGTCTGACATGTACCCACAGTCCATAAAAATTGTGCCAATGCTTCTTTGGATGAAATGTTGGAAGTTGACTCAAGCCCATACTTCTGAACTAACAGATCATGCAATGTGCGAAACACTGACCTCCTCATTCTAAACATAGCATAGAAAATTTTTGCATCTTTCTCCTTCTCTTCTACCCATTGGAGGTCTGTAACAAGATGTAACTTTCTTGATGCGTACGGCAGTGTCACACTTGATGACGCCACATCCATAGCAAATGCAACCATGGCCGCCTCAAATTCCTTTTCTTCTTGTTTCTTTCTGGATTTATCCATCTGCCACAACAACATGCACATAGTGTAATATTAGATACAACACAGTTCAGATAACAATACATCTCCAAAGCAAATAGCTTAGTTCACAAAAGTACACCTCCAAAGCAAGTAGCTTAGCTCACAACATTACAAGTAAATAGTCTGATAGAAAGCAATTAAAACATAGATGTTCTACTTATTATTGAGCTCCCACATCCTCTTTATCCATCCAAGCTTTGCAACAGATTCATGAGCCGTGAAAGTGAAGAAAACATCACGATATTTCTTTTCCATGAAAAGAAATGTAGCATAGAGATGTTCATCACTTCCTGGTTTTGCACCATCCGCTTCCACCATGGCCATCATTTGTTTAATCTCTTCTCTTGTTGGATCCACGCTCTCCTCTACATCCCTCTTCTCTGCACCCCTCCTCTCCCTTGCCCTTTCCTCTTCATCCCTCTTCTCCCTTGCCCTCTCCTCTGCATCCCTCTTCTCCCTTGCAATCTCTTCTGCATTCCTCTTGTCTCTTGCACCAAAGATGTTCACCATGCGTACAAAAGCCTTATTTTTAGCATTCTCACTTGCCCACTTGTCATTCATCTTTGGACTTGGCGAATAAGGACACGCCCTCTTCTTCCCACCCTTGGCTCGATTTTGAACAGGGATAACTTGGCCTTCATGACTATCACACCCTGAGTCATCCTCCAAACTGATTCGAGAGGGATCACCTTGATACGAGGGAGTTGGCACCCTCACATGCTCATTTGTGACACAAGTAGTATCGAAAACCTCTGACATTTTTTCCTCCTCTGCTAGTGGAGCATAACGAAACTTGACAGCTTCTGGATGCGCCTGTAATCATATAGCACCACAGGTTAATATCAAAACTGAAGCAACATGACTCGTTATTTAAGAAATTACATGACAATAACAATACCTTTATCTCCAATGCCCACCACTCATTTTGTAGCTGCAATAGTGTGTGTATGCTCATCTCTTCCTAAGCCAGATGCTTGCTGGATCAATGTCTTCCATGTGTTGTACTCGCTTCTACATACAGCCCACCTATTTTTGATTTGCCGGGGCTAATAGTTTCTTCCAGAGTGTTCGTTGAACTTTTTATGCAAATTAGCTTGTCCTATGTCCGACAAATAACCACCGTTGCGGTTATTTGCTCGAACCTCCTCTACGCACGCATTCATAAAAATTGTATGAGCAGCACTGTCCCAATTTGCTTTGGGTTCTTTGACTTCCTCCATCTTAAATTAGCATCATCATAGAAAATAGTGTCATGTACTAGGAATTCACATACAAATTCGCATATCAAAACTGAAGCAAACAAGCTGTATTCAACAGTAAACTATTTAACATTTCTAGTAGAATTGTTCTGCACTTCTGTTGGAAAATTAGCACCATCCATCTACAGTTGTATTCACGCATCACGACTGACTGGGTGCAAAAAATTAGTACCATCCATCCACTACCAGCATCAGCAATCAATCCATCCATCTATCTAACAAATCCAAGCATCAATCCATCTACCTATTCAACATAAATCAATCTACCTATCCATAGCATAAGAAAAAAGAAGAACGGAGAGATAGGGAAAGAGGATGCCTCACCGTGGGTGTGTTATGCTCCTCGCGTGGGCTGCTTGTGGCCGTCGAGGTGCAGCGGCGGTGCCCGTCGAGGTGCAGCGCCGGTGGCCGTCGGTGTTGGTGGAGACACGACGGAGGGGACGACGAGCAGCGAAGGAAGAGGGGCGGCGGAGGGAGATAAGGCGGGCGGTGGCGGCGGGAACCTGGCCGGCGGCGGCAAGGGCCAGGCGGGCGGGCGGCGGCAAGGGCCTGGCCGGCGAGGTTGGGTCCGGCGGCGGCGCGGCAACCCTAGCCGTCGCTGCGTCTCCACTCCTTTCCCCCCGATGCGAACAGGGGTCGAGCGATTCGCTCGCTCGTTTCTCTGTTCCAGTGCGTGGATGGGCAGTGGCATTCCGGGTGTAATTTCCTGATGGGATAGGGGTACTCTTCTATTTTGAAATGTTTTCACTGGTGGGACTTGCTAAAATCTAAGGATTCTGGGAAAATCAAGCATTTTGGGTGCTTTTGGATTGCACTAGGATTCTAGAGAATCCTCTCCAGATTTTGGAAGTCAAAATGAGTTCTTTTGGCTGTAGATTTTCCAGATCAAAATTCTCCACAATCTGCTCAAAAGAACTGGGCCTTAATCGTTTGTGCATGCGCTCTCATTGAAAAGGTAAGCGGTGGTAATCCGCTTCTGAATGTTACAAAACATGTTTTGCTTAAACACATCACTTGAGCAAAAGTTTTGCTAATCACAATAACCAGATTATTCATCTTTTTTCCTCTTCGCCGGGAATAAGTGGGACCTTTTTGCTTATTCACAAATGTTGGGACTCATCGACTCACAAAATGCACGCCCGTGACATCACCTACGTCAAGGGGAGCCACGCTCCCATGATGGACGGTCGGTATAGCCCGCAAGCGGCAGGCCCTACCTGTCCGCGAGCCACCAGAAGGCGGCGAATCCCAAGTAGGCGGACTCGAGGGCGGGCCGACTCTCAGCAGGCGGCCCTCCCTCCCCTCAAAGTCTGTGCGTCATTAACCAGATGAGACAGGGTGTGGCCACAGTGAACGCCCGCCAGGCGGCGGGACTGTAGCCATGCTCCCCCTGAGAAAGCCTCCGTCATTAGGGGCAAGGCTACAATATAAAGCGGTCAACATGGCCCACGGACGGCAGGCCCTACCTGCCGGCCAAGATCACGGCAGCCGGCGGGACCCACCGAGCGACGGGCCCTAGCAGCCGGCGCCCAGAGACACTGACGGTCGGGTCCTACACCTGGCCGGATTACCATTGTATCCCTGGGGTAGGCCTATATAAACCCCCCAAGCTCACCCATGCAAAGGGTTTAGAACCTTAGAGATCACACACACACCCATTGAAGGAGAAGATAGAGCTAGCCTTGCTCTTCTTCCTCCTCTAGCCGAAATAGCTCAAGGAGCAATCTTATAGCTACTCTATTGACGATGGTCATCATGCGAAGATCCCGCAGAGCAGGACTACGGGTGTTATCTCCCCGGAGAGCCCCGAACCTGGGTAAGATTCGCAGGCGCATGCGGTCTCGCTCACTCCCGCTTCTAGAGCCCGGGGACGTACTCTTGTCCCCCTCCATGATAAGCACCCCCCGGCATATGTCGCTAGATATCCCCGACAGGTACATTCAAAAGGACACACGAGGCCGAGACGATGCCAGGGTACACGTGTGCCACCGGCGTAGTCGCAGGGCATCGCCTAGCAGAGACACGCCAAGAAGCACTCGAGCACGAACACCACTGAAGAAGAGCACAAAAACCACCGTCAACCCCAAGCCAGCCCCACCACCACCGACATCAGACACACTCAGAGCACGAAGATGGCGGTGGAGTGTGGCTGATGGCATGCTAAAAAATAGCAGTGATATTTTACCAATTGATAATCCCCTCCCAAAGAAAAGAGGTAGTGATGATAATCGCTTGTGTTCACCCAGAGTCGCCACCCGTGAACATCCGAAGAATAATAAAACCAAAGCTCTACTCGGTTTTACTTGATCATAGCGTCATCAATTGATAGTTCCTTCTTTTTTGTTGTCCCTGCCACTAACCCAGTTGTTTGCGCCCGCCCTCTCATTGATAAGGTAACCGGTGTTAATCTGCTTCTGAATGTTACAAAACATGTTTTTCTTAAACACATCAATCACTTGAGCAAAAGTTTGCTAATCACAATAACCAGATTATTCTTTTTTTTTCTCTTTGACAGGAAGAAGTGATGCCTTTTTCTTCTTCACAAATGTTGGAACTCGTCAACTCACAAGCAAGCAAGCACGTACTTACTATTTGACTGAAGCAAGTCACTCTATCTTATCATGCCAAGATAACAGAGAGAAGTTAGCATGAAAAATATTTCAGTTTGTTAGGCCACTACTAAATTTTGAAGAAAGATAGACATGATGTGAGCTTTATCTAAACTTTGTGAAGTAGTATGATTTTTCTTTTGGGGGGAACTGTGGACTAGGATATCATAGTCTGCTTCTGTCAGTTGTAAAGCGTATTCCATCAAACCACTCATGCAAAACGTTTGTGAAGCTGAAAGCAGAGGTGATTGAATTCCCAGCACCAGGTAAGCAGTTTCACACAGGAGCATCTTCCAACCCCCTGTCACACTTGTAAGACAATAAGTTTTGGGAACCAGCACAACCCTCTAGGGGTGGCTTATCTCATTATATATAATGGTTGTGTTACAATACGTACATAGGTACAGAAGTTATACATAGTCTAACACCCTCCCTCAATCTTAGCCACTTTCTAAAGAACTGAGAAGGGTAAGATTGCGCCTACAAGCCTCAAACTGTGGCAGTGGTAAAGGCTTAGTGAAGATGTCTGCAAGTTGATCCTTAGACGAGATAAACTTGATCTGGAGTTGCTTCTGTGATACACGTTCCCGTACAAAGTGATAGTCAACTTCAATGTGTTTCGTTCGGGCATGAAATACTGGATTTGCAGAAAGGTATGTAGCACCGATGTTATCACACCAAAGAATAGGAGGCTGTGGTTGAGACAAACCCAACTCCTGAAGCAAAGACTGCACCCAAATAATCTCTGCAGTAGCATTAGCCACAGCCTTGTACTCAGCTTCAGTACTGCTACGTGACACAGTAGCCTGTTTCCGAGCACTCCAAGCGATCAAATTAGAGCCAAAGAATACTGCATAACCCCCCGTGGATCGCCTGTCATCTGGCTACCAGCCCAATCTGCATCAGAGAAGGCCGAAAGGACCCGAGAGGAAGTCGGCCGAATATGCATACCAAAAGTCAGAGTGAACTGAACATAACGAAGAATGCGTTTAACAGCAGCCCAATGAGTATCTCTGGGAGCCTGAAGATACTGACAAACTCTGTTAACAGCATAAGAGATATCTGGTCTCGTGATCGTCGAGTACTGAAGTCCACCAACAATGCTTCTGTACTCTGTGGCATCCGCAGGAGACAAAAGCTCACCATCAACAGCTGTTATCTTGTCGGTAGACGACATGGGTGTGGTGGTCGGTTTGCACTTCAGCATGCCGGCTTTTTGTAACAACTCCAAGGAGTACTTCTTCTGCGTAAGGACAAGACCAGTAGCACGAGAAGTGACCTCAACTCCAAGAAAGTAGTGAAGCTTCCCAAGATCTTTGACCGCAAAATCAGCACCAAGAGAGCAGACAAGAGCATCAGCAGCATACTGAGAAGAGCTGACAAGGATAATATCATCGACATATACCAAAAGATACATAGTGACTTCTGGCTTCTATAGAAGAAATAATGAAGTGTCAGCAGTGGACGACACAAACCCATGAACACGAAGGGCAGAGGCAAGGCGGGCATGCCAGGCACGAGGAGCTTGCTTCAAACCATATAGTGCTTTGGAAAGACGACAGATATAGTCAGGACGATCAGGATCAGAGAAACCAGGCGGCTGTTTCATATAAACCTCTTCCTCCAAAAATCCATGTAGAAAGGCATTCTGCACATCAAGTTGACGAAGTGACCAACCACGAGAAACAACAATGGAGAGAAGAAGCCGAATAGTGGTAGGCTTGACGACAGGACTGAAGGTGTCCTCATAGTCAAGACCATGACGCTGCCGAAAACCGCGAGCAACAAGTCGCGCCTTGTAACGCTCAATAAATCCATCCGAATGCTTCTTCACTTTGAATACCCATTTTGAGTCAATAACATTTACCCGTGGTGGTGGAGGAACGAGAGTCCATGTCTTGTTACGAAGAAGAGCATGAAACTCCTGCTCCATAGCCTCTCGCCAATGTGGAATGCGCAGGGCAGCCTGATATGAGCGAGGCTCAGAAGATGGATCCGCAACAGCAGCAGCCAAACAAGCAGCCAACCAAGCAACCGTACCATCCGTACGTTCCTTAGGTTTGAAAATGCCACTGCGACTGCGTGTATGCGGTCGAGACACAGGAACCACCGAGGTCGACGGAGCAGCCTGCAACGGGCTAGAGGACGGCGACGTTGATGAGTCAGCCGGTGACGAGGAGCCAGGCACGGTAGCCTCGGACTCAGTCGGCGAAGAAGGCCGGTCCACCGGCGAAACCGGCAGAGCAGACGAAGCAGCTGGCGACTCCGGCATCCCAGACCGAGCCGATGGCGAGCTCGGCATAGTGGGCCGTGGCGCGGCCGGTGTCGCGGGTCGATCCGCTGATGAAGGCGATGTGAGGACCCGAGCCGCGGGCGAAGACGGCGTGACGGGCCGAGCCACGGGCGACTCGGCGGCCGCTGGTGAAAAAGGCCGAGCCGCTGGAGACTCGGCGATCACTGGCGTAGCAGACCGAGCAGTGGAGATGCTCGGCGTGACGGGCTCGTCGGGTGACCATGCATGGGCACACGAATCGATGCCATGCAACATAGGGCGATCGACGTGCCCACCAGAAGACGACGGTGATGATGGTGAATTCTCCAACAACTCCAAACGAGCTCCACGTCCAGTTCCTGCACCATGGTTAGGTAACAGCAAAGGAGAGTGTGCAACATCATCAAATTGGTCAGAAGCAACAGAGGATGAATGCAGGGATGGTGGTTCGACAGTGGACACAGGAAGGTTGGCAAAGGGAAAAACATGCTCATCAAACACGACGTCCCGAGATATATAGACACGATTAGTGGGAACATGAAGACATTTGTAACCTTTATGAAGAGAGCTATAGCCAAGGAAGACACACTTCTTAGAACGAAACTCAAGCTTGCGCTTGTTATATGGACGAAGATGCGGCCAGCAAGCACACCCAAATACCTTGAGAAAGGTATAATCAGGTTGTTCATTAAGGAGAACCTCAATGGGAGTCTTCATGTTTAAAACACGAGTAGGAGTACGGTTGATGAGAAAGCATGCAGTGGTGAAAGCATCACTCCAAAACCGAAACGGAACAGATGCATGGGCCAAAAGAGTAAGACCAGCTTCAACAATATGACGATGCTTATGTTCGACTGAACCATTCTGCTGATGTGTATGTGGACATGCTAAACGATGAGCTATCCCAAGCGACTGAAAGAAGGAGTTGAGGTTGCGATACTCGCCCCCCCCCCCAGTCCGACTGGACATGAACAATTTTGTGCTTGAGAAGACGTTCAACATGTTTTTGAAACTGAACAAAAATATCAAACACATCAGATTTGCGTTTAATAAGGTAAAGCCAGGTAAAGCGACTATAAGCATCAACGAAACTGATATAGTAATTATGACCACTGACAGAAGTCTGAGCAGGACCCCATACATCTGAAAACACAAGTTCTAACGGATGTTTCACCTCACGACTGGACTCCGAAAAAGGAAGTTGATGACTCTTCCCCTGCTGACAAGCATCACACACTGCTACATCTTTTTATTACTAGACAAACTAGGAAGCTCATGACGACGCAAAATATGACGGACAATAGGTGTGGCCGGGTGACCAAGACGAGCATGCCACTGTGACGGAGAGACCCGAACTCCACTGAAAACGCGAGCGACGCCAGCATGCTCCAGACGGTAGAGGCCCTGGCACAACCGCCCACTAAGAAGAATGTCCCTCGTGCCCCGATCCTTAATAAAAAGATCAAAAGGGTGAAATTCACAAAGCACATTATTATCACGTGTGAGTTTAGGAACTGAAAGAAGATTGCGGGTCACAGATGGAACGCGAAGAACATTGCGAAGCTGAAGACTCCTATTGGCATGTCTAGTGAGAAGAGATGCTTGACCAATATGAGAGATGTGCATACCTGCTCCATTGGCGGTGTGGATCTTGTCGGAGCCATGATAGGGTTCACGAGTGTGAAGCTTCCCCATCTCGCTGGTCAGATGCTCTGTCGCCCCAGAGTCCATGTACCAGTGTGGATCGATGGAGTAGGACTGAGTGTGTCCCTGGTGCTTCTGCGGCGCGGGACGATCAGCCATGGCGACCTGACGGGCATTGTTGCGTGTATCTTTGACGTCATTGCCAAGACCAAGGAAGCTTCGCTGGAAGCGCTTATGACACTTGGAGGCCCAGTGCCCATCGCGGCCACAAAGCTGACACACACGTGGACCGCCAGCCCCCGGTAAGGTCGCAGTAGGTGGGGGGGCCGAGGCGGGCGACGGTGGCAGCCCCAAGGGAGACCGGGGTGATGAAGAAGAGCGGCCACCCTTGGTGGCGACGTTGGCCGAGAGAGAGCCAGTGCCCCTGGTGCGGCGAGTCTCGACCCGTTGCTCAGTGAGAAGAAGCCGAGAGAAAACCTCGTGTGCCAACATGGGTGTCGAGTTACCCCGCTCGTTGATGATCTCGACTAAGGCATCATACTCCTCATCAAGACCATTGACAATAAACGAGTTGAACTCAGAGTCGGTGAGGGGCTGTCCAATGGAGGCCAATGTGTCGGCAAGGCCCTTGACCTTGTTGTAGAACTCAGTGGCCGTGGAGTCAAGCTTCTGACACTCTCCAAGCTGACGACGGAGTGCAGAGACACGAGACTGGGACTGCGCTGCAAAGGTGCGCTCAAGGATGGTCCAGGCCTCATGAGACGTCTTCGTGAAGACAACAAGGCCGGCAACTGCCGGCGAGAGCGACCCCTGGATGGAGGAGAGGTTCGCCTGGTCCTGCCCCGTCCAGACGCGATGGGCCGGATTGTAGACCGGACCGTGCACGCTGTCTACCAGCGCGGTTGGGCAGGGAAGCGATCCGTCGACGTAGCCTAGCAGGTAGTGACTCCCCAAGAGCGGGAGAACCTGCGCACGCCAGAAGATGTAGTTGTCTGCGGAGAGCTTGATGATGATGAGATGACCGAAGTGAAACGGCGACGGCGAAGACGATCCCATCGAGGAGGCTGCCTGGGGTGCAAACACCATGGAGGCAGCCGGAGGCACCGAAGCCGATGCGGGAGGAGGCGGGACCGCAGCCAGGGCGGGCGCCGCAAAGCTCGCGGCCGGTGCGGACGCCGCAAGGCCCGCGGCCAGGGCGGACGCCGCCAACCCCGCCAGCGGGGCGGTGTGATCCGCTCGCGGCAGGAGCGGCGGGACGACGCCTGCGGAATCCGCAGTGGACGGCGGCGCCACGGTGTGGACCACGAGGTCACGCCCGAGCGAGGGCGCCAGCGGCGTGGAGAAGACGGAGCCGATGCTCCTTGTCCCGATCGGAGCCGGAACGGAGACGGCATCGAGCGGGAGGTTGAGCAGAGCCGCAAGAGAGGCCGGGAGGAAGCCCGCAGCAGTGGAACCGGTGGTGGCGGCGCTCGACATGGCGGCGGCGCGATCGGAGGCGCGGCGGCGGCGGTGAAGGTGGCGGCGGCTGCGGCAGCGGTGCGGGTATTAGGGTTTAGAAGCGGAAGCGATCGTAACCTAGCGTGATACCATGTAAGACAATAAGTTTTGGGAACCAGCACAACCCTCTAGGGGTGGCTTATCTCATTATATATAATGGTTGTGTTACAATATGTACATAGGTACAGAAGTTATACATAGTCTAACAACACTCAATTGGATTCAACATCTACTAAGTCAGGATGAAGCCTATAAATTCTGAGTTCGGAACCAGATGGAAATTCAAGAAAAACACATGCAAAATGGGTCACCACGGAACATGTTTTGCATAATCACACCACTAATGCAAAAGGCTTGCTAATCTCAACACGCAACGGCAGATCCAAGCTAACATTCCCTCGCATTGGTTTAGCTATCCCTGTTCCTGATCGCAAGAACCGAAACTATTGATCTTATTTTCCTTTAGACAGGAATAATAAGTGAGACCTTTTAATTTCTTCAAAACTAACTCAAAATATTTCAAATGTTAGCCAACTAGTAAAATCCTACATCTCATCTCAAAGGAAAGAAGAAGAAGAAGCATGCCAGTAGCAAAATGGCATTGCCGCCATCCTGGTTGAGTCGCCAGTTGTGAGATAACAAATAGCACCACACAGCCAGCTGCAGTTCACATTCACTAGACAGAATTAGATAACAAAATCAACAAAAAGACACAGAAAACTGGGACACATTTGCTTGCAGATTAAGCGAACCGAGAGGTACAAGTACTAACTAGTGGAAGGAAATCAATGTGTCTTCATGCCAGCCAAGAATGTCTACATAAGTTAGATAATTGATAAATCAAGCGATTAGTTCCTGCAAGTTCACTTAACAGCTGACCAATGCATGCTACATAGAGGCTCAATCTCCGCAGTCGACCTTTAGAATGGGAGAAACTAGCCCAACAACTCGTTTCTACATCTCAATCACCAGTATGTAACTGTAGATTCCTGCAGAGCAAGCAATATCATATCAGTCAACTTGGTACTATTCAATCAGGAGTTAATCTCATAAAGTTTTCTATGACTCAGCAAAAAATGTTTGCTTCACAATTGCGGAAATTGTGTCAAAAGCTCCAAAGTTGAACCATCTCTGCATTATTAGACAAATTAAACCAACATTTGAAACTGAGAACGATAATAGGTACTCCCTCCGTTTTTATTACTCCGCGTATTAACTTTGGTCAAAGTCAAACTTTGTAAACTTTGACAAAGTTTGTAGACAAAAATATTATCATATACAATTAAAAATCAACACCATTAGATTCATTATCAAATGTATTTCCACGTCATATAGATTTGTTATGGTAATTATTTATATTCTTTTCTATAAACTTGGTCAAACTTTAGGAAGTTTGACTTCAATCAACTCTAATATGTAGAGTAAATAAAAACGGAGGGAGTAATTTGTAGTGTGGTAGTGCACCTTCAACTTCAATATTAGCAGTCTTTGGCTACATCTGGTCTGCGTAAAGACTAAAAGATAAGTGGGCTTATGAGGGGCTCATTAAGTAGGATAGCATAAGAGCAACTCCAATGCGCCGACCCATTTTGTCCGCGCGTGTCAGTTTGGTTCAAAACGGACACAAAGGTCGGCCCAACGCGCCGACCCAAACGGACGCGCGTCCGCTTTTCGTCCGCTGGGCGACCCATTACAGGCCCAAATTTGGGCCTAATTTGCGTTCGCGTGGACACAAGGCGGACGCGCGCGACGCCCGCCTACTCCTCCCCCTGGCCCATAGGTCATTCTCTTCCTCCCATAGACAGCAAGCACCCGGCCGCCCCACCCCGTCACCACCGCCGCCCAGTTTCGGTGCCCTCGCCAGCCAGCCGCACCCACATACCTCCCCCGCAGCACGCCACCTTTCAACGTCGCCGCCACTGCCGCCTCGCCGCCGGGCCACCACGGCTTCCCGGACGTCGCAGCCAGCACCACCTCGCCCCTCATGCCCCCAGCCAGCTCCTACGATGACGACGCCACGCTCGCCGGACGCCGCTAAGCCAGCTACCTGGTCCAGAGGAGGTGCGCAGCTCTTCGTCGGCCTGCTTCTTCGATGACGCCCGCAAGCTTTTCGACGGTTTGCCCGCAAGGTACAAATGGAATCCGCCGACGAGTTCTTTTTCTACAATTTCATTTGCGACTTGAATGATTCTGTTAGAACAGGGTTGTGCTGTGTATGTAGTTATCATATCGTATAGGGGCTTCTTTGCTTATTTCCCTTCATGTATATGTGCTGGCTTGTTGGCCCGATGGAATACATGCTCACTTCATAACATGGTATCAGAGCTAGGGTTAGGTTCCCCAGCCGCCGTCACCGTCGCCGCTGTCGGCCGCCGCTCCTCTCTTCATTGACCTCTCCCCTCTTCTTCCTGGTAGCCGTTACCGCCTGTTGGTCCAGGCCGCTGATGTCGCCCCCTTCCCGGCCGGCGCCGCCGCCTCAACATGCTGCTGCTGCTCTTCTTCAACGAGTTGCTGTTGCTGCTCTTCAACATGCGACTGCTGCTGCTCTCTCCTCCTGGTCTGCTGCCGCCATCAAGTTGTGCCTCCTGCTGCTGGTGGTCTTCAATGAGCTGTTGTTGCTGCTCTGCTGGAATGGCGCCCTCCACCACCACCGGTGTTGTCCCAGTCCCACGATGTATTGTTATCTTCAACGGACAGAACTATAGGGACTGGGTGCAGCATATGAAGCTGCACATGAGGGGCCAGCTGGTCTGGGAGCACCTATCTGGTGCTCTGCCTTGTCCCCTGCTGCCCACTCCTCCGGTTGAGTTGGCCTTCCCTGTTGATGCTGATGAAACCAAGCAACGTGAGATGCTAGATGCTTTTGAAGAGGCCACTGAAGAGTATCAGAATCAACTCCACTTGTACAAGCAATGGACAAATGATGATGCTCGAGCCTCTTCTATCTTGGTGAACAACATGGATGTTGATCTCACCATGGGTGTGGTGGCCCTTACCACTGCATATCAGATGTGGGAGCACCTTCGCCATCGCTATGAGTCTACAGGGGATGCCATGTATCTCTCTATTGTTCGTCAAGAGCAACAACTACAACAGGGAGATGCTACTGTGGTGATTTCTACAAGATGTCGGCACTGTGGCGCCAATTGGACTCTCGGGGAGCTGATGTTTGTCGCAGATGTCAGTGATGTGTGCGGAAACAAGCTAAGCTGGAGGTTCGTCGCCTCTACGGCTTCCTCACTCGCCTTCGGCCGGAGTTCGAGCGGAGTCGTGCTTAGCTATTGGCACGCCATCCTCGGCTCTCTACTCTGGAGGCCCTTGTTGAGGTGCGATCTGAGGAGGTGCATCTACGGAGCACGGGCTTATTGCCATCCTCTTCAACAGTCCTGGCTGCCCGCGTTCCACCACCGCTGCCTGGTGTGCCCTCTTCTACACAAGTGGCAGCAACCTCCACTAGTGTTGTCTGCAACTACTGCAAGTAGGATGGTCACGTGATCACGGAGTGCATCAAGAGGAGGAAACAGGGTGGCCGAGATGGCCGTCCTCAAAAGGACTCAGGAGACTCCTCTAATTCTCATGAGGGCTCCCTTGAGAAGGTTCACCAGGAGATGCTCACCTTGTTGCACCGCCTTACTGCTTCTGCACCATCCTCAGGTTCTGCTGGTTCTGCTGGTCAGACATCTGGTCCACCACCGCACTCTTCGTCAGGTACATCTTTGCCGTGGATTCTTGATTCTAGGGCCTCCTTCCACATGACACCACACAGAGATCACCTTTGTGCTGTCAACTCTGTGCCTTCTCCACTTACGGTTCAGACTACAGATGGCACTTCTCTTCCTATTGCCGCAAGAGGGACTCTTTCCGCGTCTTCTTTTCATGTCCCTGCCGTTTCTCATGTTCCTAAACTGACTATGCAACTTCTATCTGCTGGCCAACTTACTGACTTGGGTTGTCGTGTTATTCTGGATTCTGACTCTTGTTGTGTTCAGGATCGTCGTACGGGGACTCTGGTTGGGATCGGTCCTCGGCGCCATGACTCTCAGCGCCTTTGGGAGCTCGATTGGTTGTGCCTTCCTTCCGCTGCGTCCTCTAGCCAGTCGGACATCACCACCCCTTTTGCTTCAGCTGCCACCTCCACCACATCCTTCACTCAATGGCATCATCGATTGGGTCACATTTGTGGCCCCCGCTTGTCTTCCTTGGTTAGGAGTGGTGTTCTAGGGTCGGTATCTGGTAATAGTTCACTAACTTGTATGGGTTGTAAGCTTGGCAAGCAGATACAACTCCCCTATCCCTCTAGTAATTCTATTTCTCAATGAGCTTTTGAACTTGTTCGCTCTGATGTATGGGGTCCTGCCCCCTTTGTTTCGACGTGGTTTCCTTGCTGAACAGGGTACCCTTCCTCAGTATTCCTGTCCTGGTGCCCATGCTCAAAATGGGGTGGCTGAACGCAAA
This sequence comes from Triticum dicoccoides, assembly GCF_002162155.2. Taxonomy (NCBI): domain Eukaryota; kingdom Viridiplantae; phylum Streptophyta; class Magnoliopsida; order Poales; family Poaceae; genus Triticum; species Triticum dicoccoides. Next base: position 37,313,444 of record NC_041390.1, on the reverse strand, counting down.
CATCGTCACGTCCTTGAGACTGCTCGGGCTCTTCTTTTATCTTCTGTTGTTCCCCCGCACTTTTGGGCTGAGGCTGTCTCTACCGCTGTTTATCTCATTAATATTCAGCCTTATGTTGCTCTTCAGGGAGGGATACCAGTTGATCATCTAGGTGATGGTCCAGCTGATTATAGTGGTCTACGCCTGTTTGGTTGTGCCTGTTTTGTTCTTCTCCACCCTCAGAACGCACCAAATTGACTGCTCAATCTGTTGAATGTGTTTTCCTTGGCTACAGTTTGGAGCACAAAGGTTACCGTTGCTGGAACCCTATTGCTCGGAGACTGAGAATCTCCAAAGATGTCACTTTTGATGAGTCTCGCACCTTCTACCCTCGTAATTCTTCTACTGCCACCACCGAGTCATTAGTCGAGCCTCTCTCTTTTTTGACTCTACCTGATTCTTCACCTTTATCGTCACCTGGTAGGTCCACTCCTAGCCTTTGACATGTGTCTGCTCATGAGCTTCAGCTTACACAGGATGAGGTTTCTATTCCTGACGCTCCTACCCGGGTTGAGCCATCCACTCTCTCTCCTTTTCCTTTTACCTACTCCCGTTGTGCTCAACACCCTTCTCCCTCTGATGCGCCACCTTCCACTTCCCCTCTCTGTCCGCTTCCTTTTATCTACTCCCGTCGTGCTCAACACCCTTCTCCCTCGGATGCGCCCACTTCCACTTCCACTCCTTCCCTGTTGGGTCTCATTCCTTCAGAACCACCTACCCCTCCTGCTCCTCGGTATAATCTGCGTGATCGCCACACTCACCAGCCTCCTGCGTACTATGTTGCTGCTGCTACCACTCTTGTTGAGCCATCTATGTATCGAGGCTGCTGCCCATTCTGAATGGCAGCATGCTATGGCAGAGGAGATTCATGCTCTTGAGCGCACAGGCACTTGGGACCTTGTACCCCTGCCTACAGGCGTTAGATCCATCACTTGCAAATGGGTCTACAAGGTTAAGACACATTCAGATGGTTCTCTCGTGCGCTACAAAGCTCGTCTTGTTGCGCGTGGGTTCCAGCAGGAGTATGGTCGTGACTATGATGAGATTTTGCTCCTGTTGCTCAATGACCACTGTTCGCACTCTTTCGGCTGTTGCTGCTATTCGGCAGTGGTCCATCTCTCAATTAGATGTCAAGAATGCCTTCTTGAATGGTGAGATGCGGGAAGTGGTCTATATGCAGCCGCCTCCTGGCTATACTGTCTCTAATGGCACTGTCTGTTGCCTTCGGCGGGCTCTTTACGGGCTGAAACAAGCTCCTCATACCTGGTTTGAGCGTTTCTTCGTCGTCATCACAAGGATCGGGTTCTCCGCTAGTGTTCATGATCCTGCTCTGTTTATTCACACTTCTCGCGGTCGCACCCTTTTACTACTCTATGTTGATGACATGATTATTACAGGGGCTGACCACCAATTCATTGATTTTGTGAAGAAACGTCTACATGAGCAATTCTTGATGGCTGATTTGGGTTCTCTTCGCTACTTTCTTGGACTTGAGATCATTTCTTCCCTGAGGGTATTTATCTCTCTCAAGAGAAGTACATCCAAGATCTTCTCACTCGTGCCTGCCTCGCTGATCAGCGCACGGTTGACACTCCTATAGAGTTTGGTCTACGTCTTCGTCCTGGTGAGGGTGAACCCCTTGCAGATCCCACACGCTACCGCCATCTTGTTGGGAGCCTTGTCTATCTAGGCATCACTCGTCCTGACATTTCTTATGTTGTGCATATTCTGAGTCAGTTTGTCTCTGCTCCCACTCAACTTCACTATAGTCACCTTCTTCGTGTTCTTTGTTACCTTCGTGGTACTGTGACTTGTCGCTTATTCTTCCCTCGCTCCAGCTCTCTTCAGCTTCAGGCCTACTGTGATGCTACCTGGGCCAGCGATCCCACTGATCGCCGCTCTCTCTCTCTCTCTCTCTCTCTCTCTCTGCCTATTGTGTTTTTCTTGGCTCACCCCTGATTGCTTGGAAGACCAAGAAGCAGACTGTTGTATCTCGTTCCAGTGCTGAGGCTGAGCTGCAAGCTATGGTGTCCATGACTGCATAAATTACTTGGCTACGGTGGCTTCTTCAGGATTTTGGTGTTTCCACTGCTGCACCGACCCCTCTACTCTCCGACAGCACTGGGGCACTCAGCATTGCCCATGATCCTGTTAAGCATGAGCTCACCAAGCACATCGGTGTTGATGCCTCCTACACGCGTTCTCAGGTGCAAGACAGAATTGTGGGCCCCTCAATATGTGCCCTCGGAGCTTCAGCTTGCTGATTTTCTGACGAAAGCTCAAACACGGTCCCGACACAGCTTTTTCCTGTCCAAACTCGGTGTCCAAGATCCCCCTTGAGTTTGAGGGGGGTGTTAGAACAGGGTTGTGTTGTGTGTGTAGTTATCATATTGTATAGGGGCTTCTTCGCTTATTTCCCTTCATGTATATGTGATGGCATGTTGGCCCGATGGAATACATGCTCACTTCATAACAGATTCTTCATCCGACAGGAGAGAGAGTCCCCAACCGCTGCCGGCGGCGAGCCGGTGGGTTTCCCCTCCCTCCGCCTGCCGTTTCGGCGGCGGGAGGAGCAGGGTACCCCGATTCCCCGTTTCTCACTGGTAGTAGGTTAGGGTTAGATTTTTCTGGCAGTGGTGTTGTGATGGAGGCGGCGTCATTCTCTCGAATAATTTGTCCCATGCTCCAACCCCATCGCGGTGGTCCTTCCCCTTGAGGCGACAAGGAGCGTGGGCTTCATCTTTCTCGTCGGATGGTTCGTCCATTGAGGCTTTTGTTTTCGGGCTTGGTAGACGAGGCGGCGGCATCGACCAAGCTATGGATGTGTGTCCTCCGGCTTCCTCCCCGTTGCGGCGGCGTGTGCTCCGACACCGTTGTGAGGCCTATAGGGTCGTCATGTTTAGGAGTCAGACGGCGTCCTTCGTCTTTCACGGCGGCGGCAGTTTGCAGAGTTTGGATGTTGTTCCAGCGCTTGCTTGCTTGATGGTTGCAGGATGGCGGTTCTGCTTTTCTTCATCGACAACATTGATTGAAGACTATGGATCTGTGGCTCGAGTTGCACGGGGTTGGACCCCAGCCGACACGCCACAACGATATGTGCTTCGTCGTCCATGATGAGGGATGCTTTTTTCGGCTCACAAAGCTTCGTAACGATGGTGCGACAACAGCTCTTTGGCATGTGGGTCCTGTCTCCTCAACCGCCGGCGACGACGGTGGGTGGTGGCAGGCGAAGGCTCCGTGCAGCGATTAACACCCTCATGGATGTGTGTTTAATGTTCATTTTTGTGGGGTGTTTTTGGCTGTTGTGCTCAAACGTTTGAGCCCTCTGGTGTTTTTCCGGCGTGTGCTACGTTTGTTGTAAACTGTTGTATTGAATAAATAAATGTAGTAGCCTTTCAAAAAAAATTCTCTCTAAGCCAATCTCTTGCATGCACAGTCTCTCCCCGCTCTCTAGGTCTCTTTCGAATCTCTCACATCTCTCTGGGCCGATGTCTAGCATACACACTCTCCCTCATGTCAACTCATACCATTCTGACTCACACAAATATCATCTTTCTTCGGGTCGATGTCTCTCTCACATACACGCGCATTGTAGAGTACATATACAAAGAGAAGACGCGCACACACGCACTCATTTTCTCACACACTCGCAGGTAAGTGGTGGAGCGCATTAGCATACAAAGAGGCAGCCCACATGATTGACCCGCGGTTGTTCATTGCCAGGAAGCACACGTGAACAATGCAAAGTGCAATCTAGAAACGGTCCTAGACACTTCTAAATAAAAATAGTTGTGTGATTTAATAAAACAAATTGACAATACGGTTGCAGGTTAACTATTTTTGCCCCCCTTTTAACGTCATTTGAAAAACATAAAAGTATAAAACCAACACCAAGACTGAGTGTCAATGTTAACTTTCCAGGATAGAACAGCGACAGCCCCCACATATTAGCCTACCTCAGTGAAACATTAGCCAAACAGCAACTGAAACATCAAATACACCCCGCATATTTGATGCTTGTACAACCTTTAGGCCTACAAGGATCAGCACGAGTACGACTAAAACATCCACGATTGACCTCAGTAGCTCTGGGACGCCGCTCTCAGTTCATTTTCCTTCTACATTTCTTACTTTGAAATCAGGACTAGCTAGTTGGTTTGGATGGCTGAATTTTGGGTCGACCTGTGACCACAGGATACAAAACCTCAATCCCTCGCATGTCATAACGACCTGCACCAGTCATGCTTCAACTACTCAAGAAAATAAATAAAGGATCTCCCAGGACTTCAGGAAGCCACCAGCAGCAGAATTAGGTTCGGTAGTGATTCGCAAAAGAAGAATTCGGGTAGTGACGGATTCGTCCATTTCGCCAGGTCCTGCTCTTGAGTGGCGCGTCAGACATCAGTGAGCCTTGCCAGCGATGACAATCTACCACGGTCTGAAAAGATAGCATGCACAGATATCAAAACCAACACCTAAACTTAGCATTTTACAGTCTGATTACATAAATACAACACGTGCCAGAAAAATAAAAGAATGATTCTAAGAAAAATCTGGAAGAAAGTAGAGACGTAATAATATCATATTTATCAACAGCTTTCCTTGCATGTTTAATACTGCCCCCATCCCACAATGTAAGACGTTTTTGCAAGCTTAGCTTGCAATTGCAGAAACGTCTTACATTGTGAGATGGAACAAATGTAGTCCATGACAAGTTTCAAATTTCAGATATTCAAATTAAGCCGGTTTCCCAGGCCACACATTCAGTTTGCACTAGTGCACACAAATGGGCTAGCAACATCGACATGTCAACGAGTATTGATTACACAGCATGACTTTGTTCCCAAACAAAACCAACAAGCTAAGCAAACACACAGGCGCAGTAAAGAAAACGCTGGCTAACGGATAAGCACAAGGTTGTTTAAATATTTAGGAATAACCTAGCAGCCCCTTCGCTCTTCATCAAATACATAAAGTTCGGAAAAATTCTAGTCATTGGTTTCTTTCTCTCGGTGTGGCCTGTTATGAGAGGCTTAAACTAGTGTTTTCCTGTTTCCTATTTACTTTCCATTCCCATCCTCTACCATTCTTTTTTCAGCTTTCCTTGTATGGACATTTTACTCCTTCTTTAATACAATGATGTGAGGCCCTCCTGGGCATTCAAGACGAAAAGAAAAACGCTGCTAGTCCATCAACGGCCCTAGAGATAAGTAGAAATTTAAGGGTTAATGATGCAATTACCCCTGCTTCCCATGGACCGCTCCATAGAATAGCACAAGAATAACATGACTTGAGTCCATATCTCACAAATGACCACACAAATTTTTTGCTCTATGACAGGCTGACAGCATAACCTTAACAATGTAAAATATCTGATTTCCACCTATTAGATGAGGTTTTCAATCTACTTACAAATGGTAAACATTTTACTGTGATGTCAAATTGTGACTCGGATTTGTATCTCCAATTGTTTGTCCAAAAAAGCTGACAGTGACGCTGCTACTTGACATCCCATCTGAAGACAAGACCAACACAGAACCTGATATACAAATTTCATGAAAGGGAAATGGCAGACAGATAGACTACACATGATTCTAGTTCCAAGTAACTCAGTTGAGCATTAGCTAAAAAGTAACAGAAATATGGCTGACATACTAAACAGAAGTACAACTTCTAAATATTATGATCAGGGTGAAATTGATCGTAATGACCTGGACCATCTGTATGTAAACTCCTAAAAGGAAAAATAAACAACTTGGTAGTGGCAAATCTAAAAGAAAACAGCAGCAGCAGCAGACTAAGAGATCAAGTAATATTTGCTGCCGGTAGCAATGCCATGATCTGAAAAGATACCATGCAGAAAACTCATAACTAAGTCTTACTTAGTGTTCCACTTTGGTAAGCTATGTGCTAGTGGTAATATCAGAGGTTACAAGACTGAGCTTAAGATGTAAGCTTTAGCTATGCCAAAAGTAGAATGTTTTTCCAACAAAGTCTGAAGCAAGATAAGATAACAGGAACATACTAGATTGACAAGGCTATATGCATATTTGGCAATTCAACCAATGCGTGTCATCATGGTCCTTAACAGGTAAATCTTAATAACAAAATCATGTTCTATTTTCCAATGTCACATGTTACATATTTTCTAGCAGACACAAATTTGAATTTGGCAAAATCTATACAGGAATACAAACTAACAAACAAAGAACATTACTTGCAATATGACTGACTGTTCACAACCAAGAACCAACTATGTAAGCAAACATATGGAATCTGTAAAATGAAGAGCAACAGAATCAACAGCTGGTACCATACCAGGAGTGTAGAAGCTCATGTAGGGTAAAACGGAAAAGTAGACCCCAAATTCATCAACTTTCTTCACCAGCCCGGACTTGAGCTCGAGCGTGAATAAGCTACCGGACTCGCGGTCTAAGCCTACGGCCAAGGGCCGTCGGCATAGGTCCTTTGCCGTCGGCATAGATCTATGCCTACGGCTGCCGTCGGCATAGACCCGTCGGCGTAGATATCGTCAGCGTAGTCTTGTCAGACCGTCGGCGTAGTATAGCCGTCGGCATAGGTCCCTATGCCGACGGCCGGGGTCAGCCGTCGGCATAGTTTAGCCGTCGGCAGTGTTTTTCCGTCTGACGGCAACGGACGGCGCCGTCAAAAGCGCTGACGAGTCATGGGACGCCACGTGGCAGAGGTACGCCAACGGCTTGGCCGTCGGCATAGGTAGAAATCTATGTCGACGGCCTAGCCGTCGGCGTACCTCTGCCACGTGGCATCCCGTGGTGCTCCTGGTGGCAGTGCTATGCCTACGGCAAAGCCGTAGGCATAGATGGAATCTATGCCGACGGCTTTGCCATAGGCATAGATCTGCCACGTGGCAAGCCCTGGTAACTCTTGGGCTTATATATGCCGACGGCTTTGCCGTAGGCATAGTTTTTTTTATTTTTTTTATTTTCCCTGTTTTCTCTTTTTCAATTCATTTGACAGCATTTCAAAGCAGAATAATATGGAATTGTGCAGAAATATGACAGTTCATCATCTAAACATACTCAAGTTCATCATCATCATCTAAACATAGTCAAGTTCATCATCATCATCTAAAGATCATCACCGGCGGAAGTTCATGAACATAAAAGTAGTGCAAGACATGGAACATCATAAAAGTAGCAACATGAAAGGCATGGCACGACGGCCAAATGCACGGAATCATCATCGACATCAAGCAAGACCACCTCCGCCAAAACCACCACCAAGACCACCTCCGCCAAAACCACCACCACCAAGACCACCTCCGCCAAAACCGCCACCGCGACCACCATCACTCTGCCAGATCGGAGTGACTGGGGTCGACGGAGCAGTAGTCGAGCCACCGGTCCCCTACATGTTTCAGAAAAGATTCTAACGGTAAATATGATATGATAGTGTTGAATGAACGAGAACTAGTTTGCCAGTAGTTAGGCAAATGTACTAACCGGACCATCACTGCCTAGTGCCACCCATTCATCGAAAGTGGGCACGTGTGGGGGTTCTCCCGCAGGTGGTGGTGGGGGTCCCATTTGTGGTGGATCCGTGCGGTTACTCCAAGACGCCAACATAGCCTGGATGTTAGTTAAACAAGCAAACTAGAAGGTCAGAAGGAATGAAAGTGCAAAAATTTAGCTTGGTTTTAAGAGGGCAAAACTAACCGCCATCATCTGACGGTTGCAATCATCATTTGCCTTCACTCGTTGCAAGTACTCTCACACCTCGAGATTCCTATGCTCGACAAAGGCCTTATATGCCTACATAATTTAGGTTGTTTCTAAGTGAGCAATGCTGAAAATGAACTGAGAATGCTAGATAGAAAAAGATAAAGGGGAAGTACTTACAGCATGCTGGCGGGCTAAGGGAGTCTGTGAACGCCCCGTACTCTCTAACTGGCTCGGGTTGGTAGACCGAAGCCGTGTGTACGAGATCGAAGGAGTTATCAAGCCATCGAAACACGGATACCGGCCATGTGACTTCCCCTGGATGGCCACCACCGCCGTGTCGTCGATCTGAGACTGGGCGACCTCAGGAATAGGAACATCCGGATGCAACTTCTGATAGTGCTGAGTGTAAGACTCCAGGTGCTCCTCGGTCTTGCTGTAGTACTGGCTCTCGCCCTCCTTGGGATGACTCCGCTCGCGGGCCAGCTTCCACGACTCAATGTCTGAGAGCGTCCTCTTCAACTTGTCCTCCTGCAACGTCAAACAAAAGTTAGCCATACATAAGAACATGACGGTAAAGAAGAACAGAAATGCATCATGCATATAGATATACCTTCATGGCCTTGAAGCCCCAGTGGTTCCTGTTTCCTTGGCCGTGTGTCCCGTCTTTTCCACGGTTAGCCCGGGCCTTGATGCTCTTGGCAGCAAACTCTGCATCGTCGCCGAGCCACCTATCCACCAAACTCGGCCATCTGTCATGCCTTCCATAGCACCAACGAGGAACAACCTATGCAAATTTTGGAAGCATGACATGTGAGCACGAAACATATAGTTGAATGCTTGAAACAATGATAAGTTAGTAATAGTTACCATCATGAACTGCTCCCTGTTCAAGGTAAGTCGCTGCCTCTACGCTTGAGTTTTGGTCATCTTTTGTTGTAGGTAGATGTGGTAGTACTGCGAGACGGCAACCTAGCGCACCTCGTACTGCAACTGACGAGCTTTCTTCTTTGCAGCCACAAGCAAGACCACGTCGGCTCTGGCCTTGTGCTCGTCAAGAACTCTATAGAGTTGCTGCAATCATGCATAAACCAGAAGCAAACAAGGCATGAGTGGAGTGATTCAATGATAAACTATGAACGAAACTGAAGACAAGTGATTCAGAAGAGAACTTACCCAAAATTTGGTGATCACGGCCTTAGCGGTCGTCCCGTACTCCGCATTGCTGTAAGCCTCGTAGTGGGCCCGGCTCGTGACCAAAACCCGCAGCTGCGGGTCCCTGTCTGGCCGCGGGCAGAATAGGCCAGGCCAAAACTCCTTCAACAGGACAGATAAGGCCGTTAGGTTTACGGCCCTTTCCGCGAAGGATCCAGTTTCTGCAAAAGAATCAAATGATTGCCATGTGTACAATAAGAAAATGTTGTCATGTGTTGAAAATATGATTGAGAGGCACTTACTCTGTCCCCATAGGTTCAATGAGCCACTTGTGCTCCTCGATAGAAGGTGGTGTATGTAGTCCGGCATTACCACGCAGCCACCCCTGCGGAGCACCCGGTGGCAAGTCACCCCACAACTCGGGATCAACATCCCCTCCACCCTCCTCGCCCTCCTCCTCACCCTCCTCCTCGGCCTCCTCCTCCTCGCCCTCCTCCTCCTCACCCTCCTCCTCCTCGCCATCAGGAACATACTCCTCCTCCTCAGACTCAGAAGGTGCCTCTATATAGGAGGGCATCGAAGAAGACCCTCCTATTTCGGACACGGCCCGAAGTTTTTTGCCCCGACTGCCTCTCCCCCCACCTCCTCCTCCTCTAGGGGCTCTCCCCCCACCGCCTCCTCCTCTAGGGTCTCCTCCCCCGACCCCTCCACCTCCCTGTGAGGTGTCATCCTCGCGTAGTCGGGAGGGAACCTTGTGGGCTCGTCCACTCCGAGTAAGTCCTTTGAATTTACTGAGGAAACTGGCGCCGCTGGACTTGCCCATGATTAGAAAACCTGCATTGAGAAGAGAATAAACAATTAGTAAGGATATCAATTAAACAAGCATACAGGAAAAACATTAATACTAGAAGAGCACATTAAGCATACTATTGTAATGATCATTAAAAGAACTTACATTTTCTAGAACCCATATGAATCATCACTATTGTAATCTATTTGTGGACCGGTCTCATCATCACTATCACGCATATCTTCTTCGTTGTCTGACAGAGGTGGAGGCTCTTCCTCATCGTCAGCGTCTTCATTTAACTTTTCAAGCATAATTATGTCTTTTTGATTCACAACTGCATCACCATCAATCCGTGCGTCGTCGTCATTTGGGTCCGGGTCAACATAACCCAAGTCATCATCCTCGTTGTTTCGGACCACGTCATCATGTTCCTCTTGATAGAACACTCCCTCGTATGTCATGGGGTTTATGTTGTAGTAATCATCATCGTTCGGGTCCGGTAGCTTACCATGCGGCGACACCTTGAACACAACTTCCCAACCCTTTAGGTACTCTTTCTGGCATGGGTAAGGCAGATAATATACTTGTGTGGCCTGGGTAGCGGCGATAAAGAGATCAGCTCCGGCATAGACGGTTGATGGTTTAACTTCAACTAAACCAACAGAAGGCGTATGTCTCAGACCCTTTTTGGGGTCGAACCATCGGCATTTGAACACAGTGAGACTTAGGTGTTCGCGGCCACGTTTGAATGTAAGCTCGTATATTTTTCCTACCCTTCCGTAGTAATCTACTTTATTATCTCCTTCAGTGAAGACTCCGGTATTTATGGTTTTGGGATCAGGCCGACTGTTCTGGTGCTCCTCTGTATGGAAGCGATACCCATTCACATCATACTTTTGGCATGTCATGACGACAGGGTCAAAACCCATGGAAACCCATCTCAATTCTTCATCCATTGATTCGGTCGGATCATTTCCCTACAAGTTTAATTGAAATTATAGGGTGCGTGAGTTTAATTGAAATTATAGGGTGCATGAGTTTAATTGAAATAGGTAATAGGGAAGTGTGAAAAATTACTTTCTCCATGAACCATGCAACGAAATTTTTCCTTCCATCAGCACCCTTTCGGAGAAGAGCAAGTGCCTCCGCTTCAGTAGGAGGCAGCATTCCCGTCCATTCTTCTTCAATGAATCGACTACAATAAGAAAAGCGGTATAAGAACTAGGCAAAGTAAACATAACGAATTGACTAAAAGAATGGTGCAAAGGTATTACCTCATCCACTCATCCTCAACTTCCTTGATGTTGTGCAAGATATAGAACATGACATCCTCCCACTCATCTCGTGGCATGAGATAAGGTTTCGAGCATCCAACCCTACCACCTTGCCCGATGAATAGAGGCAACTTGGGTTTATACTTGGGTTCTTCTGTATTGTATCGAGACACCTTATTGTGCAACGTGGGAACATGGTCCGGATAGTAGGCTGTCCTGAGGTCTGCCACCTCCTCTAGGATAACTGCCTCAGCTATGGAAGCTTCAATCTTAGCTTTGTTTCCACATTTCTGTCTCAGATGCTTGTTCTGTCTCTCAGGGCCGTACTGCCAACGATTCTGCACAGGGCCCCCCAACAATACCTCGTTCGGGAGGTGCAAAATGAGATGTGTCATCGAAGTAAAGAAGCCTGGCGGGAAGATCTTCTCTAACTTGCATATCAACTCCGGCGCCTTCTTATGCATTTCTTTTATCTTCTCAGGACATACTTCTTTAGCACAAAGCGTGCGGAAGAAATGGCTTAACTCCGCAAGCACACGCCAGACATGCTCGGGAACATAGCCCCGAACCATCACCGGCATAATCCGCTCAATCCATACATGATAGTCATGACTCTTGAGACCGGTCACTCTGCCCGTTGAAAGATTGACCCCCTTACTTATATTCGACGCATAACCATCAGTGAACTTCACGATGTGTTTCAGCCACTTGAATGCCTCCATCTTATGATCCTTTTTAAGTACAAAGTCGGCATCTGGCTTGAACCAAGATTTTCGACTGCCTGTGGGAGGCTGCATGTGTAGACGTGGTCTATCACAAATATTCTGTTGATTAACTCTAGCATTAACATTATCCTTTGTCTTATCAGGAATGTTGAGGATCGTGTGAAAAAGGGACTCTGCGACATTCTTTTCGGTGTGCATCACGTCTATGTTGTATGGAAGTTTGAGGTCCTTAAAATAGGGAAGCTGCGTGAAGGGGGTAATGTGAGTCCAGTTGTGCGTCTCACCATATCCTTCAAAAAAAATTCCCTTTACCTTTTCCTTTGCCCTCGCCCTCGTCTTCGCCTGCGGCTTTGCATTTGCATTTGCCTTTCCCTTCACCGGCAGGCTTAAGAGCTTTCAGCTGAGCAAGCACATCCGCACCAGAAAACATTGGAATCTCGTTTACTTCATGGACAACTTTGCCTTTTGTGAAGTTCTTCTTGTCTTCCCTATCAGGATGGTCTGGAGGGAGGAACTGTCGATGCAAGTCAAATGCAACATACTTGCCACCCTTCTTCAGCCAAATGAAAATCAAGGCCTGCATGCACACTGGGCAAGGCATCTTTCCACTTGTACACCATCCGCAGAACAGGGCATAACCGGGAAAGTCATGCATGCAATATTGTAGCCAAACTTTCATCAAGAAATTTTTCTACAGATGTCGGTCGTATGTCAACCTCGGGAAGTACCAAGAATGGTGCAAATCATCCACCAACGGCTGGATAAACACACTCAAATTCTTCCCCGGATATTCAGGCCCCGGAATTATAAGCGACAGGAACATGGTCTTGCGTTGCATTATGCCGCCGGGAGGGAGATTGAGAGGAATAACAAATACGGGCCAACAGCTGTATGGATTAGACGACATACCATATGAATTGAACCCATCACTTGTTATAGCAATTCTGACATTCCCAGCCTCGGCTGCTTCCTCCGGGTACTCTATATCGAATGACTTCCATGCTTCACCTCCTGATGGATGTACAATTTTTTTTGGATTCTACCTTTTCCCTTCCTTGTGCCACTTCATCATTTTGGCAGACTCCTCGGTGATGAAAAGGCGCTGCAGCCTTTTTATAAAATCAAGATACCGAAGAACCTTCACAGGGATTTTTAGCTGCTGCTTCTGACCATGCTTATCGACCACCTCAATATACCGAGAGGAACCGCACTTCCTACAGTACTTGTCATCCGCATACTCATGCCTAAACAAAAGGCAATTCTTTGGACAAACATGTATTTTCTCATAGTCCATGGAGAGCGCCTTCATGATTTTCTTCATAGCATACATGGTTTTCGGCAGTTCATGGCCCTCAGGCAGGCTGTTAGCCCATACTCCCAGAAATGCTTCGAAGCAACCTCGGCTACAGCCGTACTCAGCCTTGACTGCCATCAGTTACGAGATGGCATCCAGCACAGACAGCTTGGCACCCTCATAGAGAGGCTTCTTTGACGAGGCCAAGATTTCCAGGAAGGCCTTTGCGGTTTCCTCCGGCTCCTCCGGTTCATTCGCTGAATGTGACGGAGGTGTCGGCTGTGTAGCAAAGACATCATCTAGCATGTCTATAACCCCATCGTCCTCATAACCAGCAACGCGTTGTCGTATCACATCCTCTCTACCATGGTCCCGCTGGGCAAAGTTTATCGGCATATTAAAGTTGGGCATAAATCCATGCGTGCGAAGGTGCTTAGTCATCTCACTCTTATCTCTGCGGATACGTCTCTTACATTTGGCACACGGGCATTCTGGCACCATCCTCATTGGACTACGGAATATCTCTTTCAAAAACACATCAGTTTTCTCGACCCACTCTGTTGTTACTTGATTCCGACGGAAAAACCCACTATACATCCACTGATTATCTGCCATCTCTGCTTTATTGGAAGCCACACAACAAAATTAAGGATTCATTTAAATTACTCACATCAATATTTTATTTTTTACAAGGTTGACGAGAAACGACATTTAATCCACCTACATCTCTAATAGGTAAAGATGGGTCCTAATCCCACCCGAGAATGTGTAGATTGAGTACGTTGTCCATGCTCTACCCCATTCTGAGACAAAATTTCGGCAGCACCTCCCCGCTGTTCTCCAAATACACGTCTCGGCAAAATGCCGAGAGAATGTGCATCCGGAGAACAACAGGGAGGCGCCACCGAAATCCTGTCTCGAAACGGGGTAGAGCATGAACAACGTACCCAATCTACACATCCTCGGGCTGTCCGTGGAAAGCGCTGGACAATCCGAAAGAGCTGCGGTGATAAATATGCAATTGAATGCATATTTATCGATGCAACCCTTTCGGACGGGAGACCTAGGTTACGCGACTTGATGTGAAAATTTAATCTAGTTAAAAGAGGCTAGGAGGTGAAGGTGGATTCGTAGCTCACCCTTCACTGTAGAGGAAGTAGTCGAGCAGCGGCAGGATCACGAACCAAACCCAAACGACGAAGGCTCCAGGGAGATGAATACCACAAAGCCTGTAAATTTTACCGAGTCAAAAAAATTGACGGCACCACATCACATAAAGCATTGACACTTCAAACTATGAAAAAAAATCATATTGCTAATGACATCTAGTCAAGGTTTTAGATCATCATGATACTTCAAATCCTAATTTTCATCAAGTGTCAAATTTTGTTCTTTAATTTTTTTAGCAAGATCATCATGATAAAATAACTACTCATCAGATACCAATTTTGTCAACATCACAAAATGAAACTATAGCTATTTGACAACATCTCAAATATACCAATTTCGTTCTTCAAATTTGAAAACATTTAACAACATCACTAAGTTGACCAAAGCTATAATTAACCAATATACATTAATCCATTCGTTCATCCATACAACATGCATCTATCACATAACAAGCAGTAAAAAATGCAAAAAAATGAAAAAAAGAAAACATTTCGGGCGGCAGGGGACGGTGAGGCAGGGGCGGCCGGGGCAGCGGCGAGCAGGGGGCGGCAGTGGAGGGCCGAGG